>NW_026535780.1:24220000-24782500 GCF_028551555.1 Melozone crissalis
AAAAGTCTGGGCAGCTAACAGATCTTGTTACCAGCATGATTGCTGATAATTGTTTGTACAAAGCAGTGAGAGGATTTCATGCAGGCACACTAAAAACTCAGGATCTGATGTCTTTTATCCTCAGTCGGAATGTGGATCAGGGACTGCGAGGGACTCGATCCACCCCTGCGCACTACAACACCTTGAACCGCATGGACAGACACCGAGCCGTGGACGACCACTACTCCCCAGACAGAGAGAGGTAAGTACCTGACTGCAATTAGGAGCAGCTGCAGCCTACAGGCATCAATGTGAGTAACTTCACTATGGTAGCTTGCTAAAATAAATTACACACCTAATCCCAGAGATTAGCATTTCTCCTTTATCCACTGGTCGCATGACATACATTGCAAAATATCAGTGCACATAAGGCTGACAAAACTGTCCAGTGAGTGTATGTTTGCCAGGAGGGAATTAAAAAAATCTATGAGAAAATGTGTAATATAAAATTTGAATAGTTTAGTTGTCCTTTTCCATATAAAATATTTTTGTTTTGTGTGTTATACAGGGAATTCTTTAAGTACCAAATATTTTTTAAAAAAATTTGGTAGACTTGATTGTTTTTGCTGCTGCAAAAAGAGGCATAAAAGTAGATAATTTCAGCTCAGTATAAATGTAATGCTCCTTTTGGATACAGTGCAGTTCATATGTAACATATGTAATAAAAGTATAGTCTAGTATTGTGTTCTGTTTTTGTCTTTGCTCAACCTTCTGAGACACTTGGTAAAAAACAAAAGGAAAAAATTATTAGGACAGCATGTATGAAATCAGAGTCTTTGTGTTTAGAAGCACATCTGACTATGAATGATGTTTTGCCTAATGGAACTTCCCAAACAGTAAGTAGAGCTTTAGCAACCTCTATGAATTTTAATGATCTAAAAAAGAATTGCAGCAATAATTGAACAATGTAGTTAATTTAGCTGAATTAATTGTGGCAATGACTTTGTTACATTAAAAAAATTATTGGTCTTTTCTGCCTCATTGTCTTCAGGTAGAAAATCAAAACAGGAAGCATTTATTATTTTTAATTTTTAAAATATTTCAGCTGCTGTGCACCAAGTTGAAATCCTGCACTTTATAATGAAAGGCATAATGCTAGCTTTTGTCTAATTCTATAATTGCATATACCAAGGAGTAATACAGATATGTTTTGTAACCTTGAAGAATATAGGACTAGGATTTGAAGTTAATGCTTTTACAGATAGCAATCACAGGTTATTCTTCAAGTGACATCAAAACACATCTTTGGGGTTTCTAACAATGATACAAAGAATTTGAGAAATCAGTGGCTTTTTGTTAGCAATATTGAACAGAAAAGATAAATATTTCTTAAGAAACCATATTTCCTAAGTAATGTGATCATCAATGATAGTATGGAATGCAAGACAATACTTTTCAAAATACTATAGTATCTTGATTTCATAAGATTAAAATATTAATTAATTTTTTCCAAAGATATGTTACCAAAAAGTATCAAAAGGAATTAAAACTGAAATCTATTCAAAGTGATTTGTAATTTATTTTGGTGAATAAAAAAGTCAAATGGGCAAAAATAAAGCTAGTGAAAAAACAGTGAAATGTTTATCATCTAGAATAGGAAGTGTATTCACCACAAGTAGGGTAGATCATAAGTCAACCTCTTTTTTGCATTAAAATAATTAATATTTCTGTTTAAATTATGGAAAAAAATCTATTCACTTAATTCATTAGAATATGATTTTCATATAGAAGGCAATAACTTGAAGATTCTGTGCTGTTTCTTTAAAAGATGATTACAGAATCCTTTTGGGATGCAATGTTATGTTGATTTTTAGACCAGTCATCCTTGAAACAGAATCTAAACTCATCCCTACAGCCTGTGTATGCCTTATGGAAGGCTCTGCCTTTGCTCACTGTGCAAGTTCATTTGCTGCCTCCCAGATAAACACGTAGCTGTGAAAGGTTGCTTGAATTTCAGTACCACAATGTTTTTCCAATCCCTTCAGTCAAATAATCCCTCCTGGACTGACTTGATTTAGAGAAAAATAACTGGGTTTTTTTAGAACACGTCAGAAAAACAATGTCAGAAGGTTGTTGGGGATGAGATTATTGAGTTCTCATGACTGTTCTAGATTAATAGGTGTTTGCTTGAGAGGGGTGCTCTGAGTCTCTGAACACAGTTTTATACCTTGTCTGTGTACTGTATATATTGTCTGTAACGTCCCCTCTTCTCACATGGTGAGTGGTCGCCTGTGCAAGCAAATTATTGACTAGCTATGCCTCTATTGCAACATGCAATCTCTGAACAGGAAAAGACTACTTCAAAATATTTATATTTTTTTATAGTAATTGTTAATTTGACAGTGATTTTTTGCATGGAAAAATTATTATATTTCAATTTCTTAAGCGAGTATTTATGATACTGTCTCTGCTATATAATAAAAACCCAATGGTATCCCTAAAGTAGCTCTTAATAGCATTGCTCTTGAAAACTTCTAGAATGGCAAGCAGTTGGGGGAAGTTGAAAAACTGCATTTTTGCATAGGTTTGTAATCTGTCTACATGTTATCCGCACTTGGCTCTGAAAACAAATCACATATTTCCTTCCCAGCATTTCCAGCTCTGATGGCTTCTTGTTTCCATGAAACAGCTTTTGAAGCTGCTTGCAAAAGAGGATTTTGAAATAGCCTTGTAGACATGCTCAGTGCTAAGTAAAAGTGTGACTGAGAATATGAGTAAGAAAATTCTTTCCTTCCTTTTCTAGATAATTCGGCATTAAGTTCTCTAAAGTATATTCCACTGAGGAGTTAGTTGAAACTACATAAAAAGTCTATTGACCTTAAGTCTAATGGCAATGAAACATTCCTTCAAAACTGAATGCATAGTTAGAATAGAAAAAAAAATATTTTTAAAACCCCTGAAAGACACATTTGGAGATAATTTTAATTTCAGACACCCTTAATTATGTAAAATAATGGCCATATAATATAATCATTTTTGTAAACTGTAACGGTAAATTAACAGTTAGATTTGTATCTGTTGCTATATTAACAAAAGTGTGAAATTGCACTGTGTATACTGCTAACTCAAATTGAGAAACCATGTCAAATTTTTACCTGTATATTTAATATAGATCTACTAGTTAATTGTCATCAAAATGTGACGATTTTTGTGGGTACTCACACTCTTATGTAATAGCCAAGGTTTGTAATGTAAAGAAATATGAATGCTTATGACCTAATATGGACCCAATTTCCATAAGAACATTTTCTGTAATGGAATAACCTTGTAAATGTATGTTTGGCATGTTTTGATAAATTTTCTAAAACTGATTTTACCTCCCTTGAGAAACTGAAACTATAGAAACTATTGAGAAAATTTTGGAAACAGTTGGATTTAACCTCAGAGTTTTATATTTAGACAATCAATATAATTAGGTGAATTAGAGGAAAAATGTGAGAATATTAGCCTAGTTACAGAAAGAAAAAAACAAACAACCACAAAAACACCTAACTACATCTATGTGTTCTTTTCTGCAAGATATACCAACAGTTAACAACTGCTAATAGCAGTTAACAACTGTTAACCAAGACAGTGTGGAAAAATTGTACTAAGGCCCACAACTTCAACAAACTTAGATATTATTTAACAAGTATTGATTTAACTGTATTTGATGTCCAAGATGGCTTCTCCCTGAGGAATAATGTTTCTATGGGGAATTTAGCATAAGTGTGTTAAGCCAGAGCATTCTGAGAATGCCTAACTCAAGTAGTCCTGCAGGAGAAATGTATGAGAAAGCTTCTAAAGTAAGTGCTTTTCTGAGAGGCACTTCCAAGAAAACAAGAGAAAAGGGAAATTATCCAACCACTATTTGTTCATCAAAGCGATTTCACACTTACCATTTGAAAAAAGAAAAGTTGCTACCTGTTTTGTTAAACTAATTGGCTGGTCATAAGCATGGTTATTTAGAGAAATATTGTCCATTATTTTAAAATCACTTTAAAGATGTTATCCGGATGTGCTGGGACTAGCAGGACTATCACACCCTGTTACTGAGAGGAGATTTCATTCACATATTTGAATACACACTTGTTTGGTTTTTTTATTCTGTTGGAGCCATGTGACTTGGATTTTTTTAACATAAAATGAATGTTGAAATACATGCCAAACAATTCCATTTGCTATAATCAAACCAGTGAGGACCAAAATAATTTGCTACAATGAGCCTGTTAAATATTAGCTAAAACACAGTGTAAAGATCTTCTTCTATTATTTGACACAAAGTTAAAGGTGTGCAAGAGCAACATAAATTTTACATCTCTAAATGTCATCTTAAACTGTGCAGTTGCTTCATCTATGGGTAGCAGACTCCTAATCTAATACTGTTATTAAATAGATGCCAGATTAGGTCAAACTAGGTAAAGTTTTTTTGATACATTTTTCCATATTAAAACACTGAAAAGAAATCTTTTTTTGCCCGCAGTCTTTATTAAATACAGACCTGAATAATAGGTAACTAGGTAGCCCTTTATTTATTGTTTAGTTAAATTTTACTGCAAAATCATTTAAATGCAAATTAAAATACAAAGATATTATAAAGTATAAAGAGTTCCTGATGCTTTGTTTGGAAATTTTGGGACAATTTTGTCAGGCTTCGGTTGTGTGCACTGTGTGGGTAACATGCCCATATGGGGATGTGTAATGTCACTGCTTTGCTTCTTCAAATACCTAGTAAAGTAAAAGAAATGCATTACTGAAAATTTGCTTATAGCTATGGTATAAAATGTTTGCACCAGTTTGAATCTCAATAATTGCAGTGTGTCTTTAAGTTCTTTTTCTCCTTTCAAATCACTGTTTAATTGCACAATTATCTGCACCACCCACCTGGTACCTCCATGAATCTGCTGAAGGATGATTATCTCCAACAGGGATGGCAGAGTAGGAAGGCGGTAAAGAAGAAGCTTTGAGTCAGATTTTTTAAAAAAACCCCACCACCAAGTGTCATAGATATATTCCTCAGAATAAAATGCACAAAATGCACACACACACAAAACCCCAAAAAACAAAACAAAAAGAAAAAACCAAAAAAAACCCCAAAAAACCAAATCCAAGCCTGTGTTAAAAACAATGCAGTTCTGATAAAAGACTTCAGTGTTGCACCTTTGGAGCAATGATTTAAAATGCAGTATGGGGAGCACTGATTTTCTTATTTAAAGTCATCTTGATTGAATGTGTGTCAGCTGATAATTTCCTGCTGATAATTGCTATTGTTTCACAACTAAGTTCTTCAAATTTTCAGTTACATTCAGATGGAACATTTCTAGGATTTCATCTACTCCAGGAGATTAGCAGAAATTTCTGTAGAATCGGTGTAGCAAAAAGCATCCATACCATTATTGGTGGAAAAATTGTTGATGTTTATAAGTAAAGAAAATCTGTTTTTTTCTTTTAAAAAACCAATTATTAAATAAAACTATTCTATTAATGTATTCAATGAAATGTAGCAGGGGAAATTACATAACCAGTGCTTTCTTCTTGAATGGCATTTGACATTTTCTAAGAGTTAACAGCTTGACTTCACATTTTGTTCACATAGTTTGTTGATGTGATTTGCCAGGTGTTTGGGAAGCAGCATGGAAAACGTTCTACCACAGAGAATATTAAGTGTTGCTTTATTCAGATGAGAATATAATCTTTTAGAATGGTATAAGTGAACCCTGGAAAAAGTAACTAGTTTTAGTAGTTGCTTTCCATTGTTGAAATGAGCAAGCTCCTCATAGAGCTGTGCCATTTCTCTGAATCTGCATCACTTTATTATTCCTGGCTCCTTTTCCCTTGAAAAATTTTGTGCTCAACCTCACAGTCAATGTGATCCCAAGCACAAATTAGCACTTCCTTCCTTACCATAGTACTTTCCCTAAATTTCATACAGCAATTTTCTATTTTCTACCACTTTCAGGGGCTCTTTCCCCCCTAAATTTCCAACTGGTTGACCCCAAGAGCCACCTGTTTCTTGCTCTGCAGTCTGATTAAGCTAATTGCTATTTTATCACATTGCTACTTTTTCAGAAAATTGTAACTTGAGAAATTGGGGAGTATTTGGTTAAAGACAAGTTCATACCAGTTAAAAATAATATTTATTTTTTAACAATTTAAAGAATTTTATAATTTCCCTACATTTAATTTGTTATTTCAATTGAAAAAATGTAAAGAAGTGTTACTGAAAATAGGAGATAATACTATTGCAAATGATACAATATATTGCTTTAATTGCAATTAGATAATACATTGGAAAGAGTCGAATATGAGAATAGATAAACAGTGACAGGATGAGAGAAATTTCTTGTATCAACTGAGTTTCATTCATGCAGGCTTTAACAGAAAGGAACACAAAGACTTGTTTTGCATTCAGAATTTTTTAAGGATATTCCAATAAGCACGAGAGTGTAATAATGCACAGCACTTTAGCCTTTGCACAAAAACATTTGGGCCTCTACTGCCCACTGTACTGGTGAAGTTGGAATGTCAATCAAAATTTAGAACCTGGTCACAGAGTGTGAAAATTGAATGGAATAAATTATCTCCTAAATGTCTCTTTTTCACTATTAAATACAATATCCCAAGCAATAGAGAGCAGGTTAAACTCCCCTTGCTGCATAGGAAGAACAGAAAGGTATTCCATGAGGCTCAAGTGAGGTACTCTGTGTGTGAGTGTTTTCGGGCATGCTTCTGGGACTCTTCTGGTTTTCTAAGCCTGATCCTGGATACTAAGTACTTCCAATCTGACAATCTAATCAGTTGCTGAATCACTGATTTCTTACCCTAATGGTTCACTGAATTTTGTAAGAAAATGGACAAATAGGTGAAAAATACCAGAAAATTTTTAAGTAATTTTCTGTTCACTTTTAAAAAAAAGAAAACTACCTTGTTTACCTATGTACCTGGAATCTTCTTGTCAGGACAGTGGAAATCACTTTTCACCTGATATGGTGTGGAAGGGGAGGTGGTTGTGTGGGTGTGTATAATAATGATCATATTGCAAAACCTATAATGCTGCCTTATTAGAATAACTTCATTATTTTAAGTAAAATGAATTGTTGCTGCAAATTTTCTGTCTATTCTATCTGTAACAAAATAGGTAATGTTTCATAAGTCTGTTAGGATGTGGGTTAGGCTCATTTTGCCATGCCATCATTTTACATATTAGTACCATGAACTAATATAATGTAGGAAGTAAAGAATGTGTAATAAGAGGCTAGAAATCTAAATCATTGTTGCAAAAAAAAAAAAAAAAAAAGAATAAAAGGTATCCTGGAGTTATTATGTCATAGTCTCCATTGTCTTCTGAGCATTCCCATGTATATGTGCATATAAGGTAATGATTTTTATTAACAGCTCAAATGATATATTTAGTTGAGATGGAGATCTGGAACATTACTGGAGCTCTTTTGCACTTAGGAAATGCAAAGCTTAATGTTTTTACTACATTATAATACATTTACTTCATGATTTTAAGCAGTTTGTACTGGGGATTAGCCAAATAAATATGGTGTATGTTTCAGTTTTGGACATTGAGAATAAGTCATGGGCATTTTTGGTGTTGCTAATGTATTTATAAAAGCAAAAGGAATTTATTTGAACCTAAGTGATAAAAATGTATTGTAATATATTTAATGGTAAAAATCAACTAGTATGGTGTTGGCTGGATGCTCAGAAGAAAAATGGCATTGAAGCATTTTGCTCTGCATGTTGAATCAGGTTGGGTATTAAGAAATATTTTTTCACTGAAAGAGAGGACAGTCTATGCATTAGAACACAGTCTCCAGGGAAATGGTTGAGTCACCATTTCTGGAAGTGTAAAAAAAATGAGTAGAAGGGGCACTTTACAATATAGTTTAGTGGGCTTTTTGTATTTGGTCAAAGGTTGTGTTTGATGATCTTTGGTAGTGATTCTGTGACTCTGTCAAGTTACATAGCATGGTTAACATGGGCTCTGAGAAAAAAGGAAAAGTATGAATAGGCAGTAATTCCAGAGGATCAGGTCAAGTATAAGCTCAAGCTAACCCCACTCCTATATATAGATAGGCAAAGTTCTGGGTGATGAAGAAGCTTATTGTAAACTTGTTGCAAGTTTTTGCATATCAAATTGCATAAGTGGTTGTATCTTAATGCCATCTAAATGCTATCATACTGATTCTGAAATCCTGAACAGAATGAAAAAAAATAAAAAGGGAAAAGGTTGAACTTCCTACCAGAAATTCCCAAGAAAAATTCCCAGAACTTGGTAAGGACACTGGAGTTCTGAGTTTTTAGAAGTATTAAAACAAAACTCAATACCAGAAATTGGGCAATCAACACAGTTTGGTGGAGATATAAAAAGTTATTAGGACTGAAATCCTAAGCAGAACATGAACTGATGGTGTCTCATTCATGTCCAAATCAGTGAAGTGAACAGTCTGAGGTGTTCCTTCTTATGGGCAGTAAGTAATCTACTTGCAAATAGCATGTGCATTTCTGTGCACACTCATGTTCTGCAGCACATGTTCTGCCTAAAGTCCTAGTTTTGTTTAAGATTTTGTTCTTTAAATAATGGTTAAATATATTGCATTTATTTATGTCATATATTTTTCAAAAACTACCAGGAAAACTTGTCAGCAGTTGGCTGGAAAGATAAAGTGAATTGTTAAAATTAAAATGTCATCTACCAGCTGGAAACACTTCATTGCTTATTAATAGTAGAGCAAGAGTTTTGAGATGCTAATTCCAGGGTTGCACCTGTATAATTTAAAGCCATATTGATGTGGACATAGCTTGGCAATGTATCCATGTAGTGGAGAGAAGAACCTGGTGTGCAGTTGTTCGCCATCATCCTACATTTAGCTCCTGGGGGGTAGACTCCTAGATTTTTATTTGATTGTTCTTCCTGTGGGTGTGCATATATTCCAAAGAATATTTTAAGATCGTGGTGAATTTTTTTAATGTTTCTTGACAACATGCTGACTGACAGGCAGTTATGGGTAGACTGCTTTTGATACTTAAGTAGTTATATTACTTTAGAAACATTCATAGTTTTTCACAGCTTGCAGTGTAAACTCTGTGACTATTTTAATAATTATTAGTTCTTCTTCAAATTTTAACTATACCATGTTAAATTGGGCCCTGTTGAATTGTCTACAGCTCTTCATTCTTGTAACAAGCTGCAAAGTTTAAATTGCATAATCAGGGATTAAAGTTGGTTGTTTATACTGGAAACTCCTTTGCATTTATTTGGCAAGAAGTGAACACAAAGACATCTCATACTATATATAATTGACCTAATATAAGGAATATTTTCATGTGGATGATGGTGCATTTTATCCTCATGCAAAAGAGGCAAATATAATAAGTGTATGTAATATGCCTACTGGTAACAGTGTGTTTGATTACTGGGAAAACAGTAATCATAAGAAAATTAAGATATGAGAAATAAAAATGAAGGGTGAGGTTTTCCATGTTTCTTGTGAAGTCAGTTTACACTTCCAATGTGTACAGTTGTGATTAGACTTCCCTTTGAAATATCCCAGCTTCATGGAAACTATAGTCACTAACTCCTTGTTAATGGTAAACCCCTCTCTTTTCCAAACCCTTTTCCCTGTACTGCATGCTTATATTTGTAGTAAAAGTAAAATTACTTTCTTCTATTTTTGCTAGTAGGAGATATGTAGAGTAACCAATATATTTAAAATATATAAATTTTGACACTGTTTCATAATACAAACAAAATATAAATAGCTTAGTTTTATTATTTGAATTGCATTTGGGGTTTTTTTGGCATATTCTGGTACTGATGTTACATCTCTTAATTATTTATTTAAATAATGAAACATTTTGATCTAAGTTCACCTTTTATCACAATATGATCAGTATTAGGAGAACTTAGAAATGTGAAAGCTCTGGAGCTATGTGGGGACAGATTTCAAAATGGTGGTAGCCTTTCAGACAGATTAGGTAAATCCCTTTCAAAGATATTATTCATACTACAGTTATGACTGCCTTCAAAAAAGGAAATAAGCAATCCAACTTCTTGAGTTGCTTTTATTTTACTGTAGAAAGTCCCAAATTTTAGCTATCTCCGTGATCCATAATCTCCATAAACTGGCTTCTCAGAATAAATATGTGAATCATCTAGATAATTTTATGTTTAGAACCATATATCATATTATTTTGTTAATAAGTCCAATGTTATGTCTTAAACCATAATGTTATGATTATAATGTTTTCTGTTTTGTGTTGTATATCATTCCTTCTCCACCTTATTGTCTCATATCTGTATTTTTCTTTCTGCCATCACCTCAGTCATTATGTTACTTTACCTCGTTCCCGGTACAGCCAGTCCTCAGATCACCATTACAGGGATGTCAGGTATATGTTTTCCTCTGTGTGACTATGTGTGGGTAATGCATGTACTTCTGTGTACCTACATGTCCCCTTCTGGTTTTATTTGTCTGTGTACAGTGGTAGAAAACTTAGAAGTTGAGTTAGTATCATCCTTAGATTTGTTAATATAGTGTGCACACAAACACTGGGTAATTCTTCCTGTGCTTCACTTGAATATTTTATCACTTCCAATAGGCTATAATTGATTGTCTTCAACTATAATTCTTTATTTACATCACTCTGATGTCTTTTAGAGAATACATAAAGAAAATAATTTAAACCAGCAAACACTAATACCTGCTAATACCATGATTTTAGTATGCATAAAATCATATATGAGTGGCTGTGCTAAAGGTTATGATAAAGCTGGAGAGTGGTACCTTTCGCAGTCTAGTAGCTCTTGTAGCTGTGAGCCAATATACTTAAATTTCTAAAAGTAGTTTTGCAAAGTTCACCAAAGTTCCAGTCATGTTCTGTTCCAGTGTTTTGTTCTGTTGCTGACATTGCTTGCTTTTCGTGTTGTTTTGTCCTCGTTTCATCTTTTTGTTGCTTTTCATCGTGTTCACCCATTCTGTTTTGGCAGCCAGGATCACACAATGTATCCTCTGTTTTGTGAAGATGCAATCAGATTGCTCCGCTCCCGTACGATGTGCCGTACCTATTCTGAGGGTGCTTACTATGATCTTGAGAGGTATAACTGATGTGGAGTGTGCCATTAGCTCTGCCACACTGACACTGCCATGTTTGATTTACAAACTGGGAATGTGATCTGTGTTTTAAGAGATAAACACATGCAGGGAATATGTTTTTATAGTACTCAATGAGTATGTATGCATCTTAAAATTGACTACTTGGGGCCATGGGTAAATCCCAAGAGGTACCAAACAGCTTTGCAGAAGCCAGCTTTAAATAGATTATATGGATATTAGATATCTGTGTCTTTTATAACCCTTATTTTTGTTGGAATTTTCCAGAACACTTGTAGTATTTATTATTCTCTTTGAAATAACAAGGAAAAGCCTATCTACTTTAAAGTACACAGAAAGAGTGTCTGCTGAAGTCTTATATTTTGCTTAACTGAAAAATAGATTGAAAAGTAAAAGTGTATGCTTATGTAAGCTTATGTTGTTTATATTTGTATAATGCATATTCTGTGATTTAGGAATACTTGTACACACTCACAATACCTGTGTGTGATTGCAGAACATCATAGTTCCAATTTACACATGAAATATATGGAGAGAGAATTTGAGCCCATAGCAATTTCTGTGAAATAACTTGCCACTTGAAATACAGTGGCTTTTAAGTTATGCTGCTCAAGTACTGTAATTAAGATATTTTCAAAAAGGTTGCAAACCAAAAAAGTTTACATAGCTGTGTGTAAATGGAAATAAGAATATCAAACTGAAAACTGTGAGCCAGTAAAAAGGAAGTGGTGACTTCAGATCAGATAAAATCGTTGATAGAGGTGTTGCTTTAAAAGAGAGGCCATGTAAAAAATTTCCAAAGCAAGTAAAGAACTCTTTATATATTAACTTCATGGCTGCCCTCTGGATATGAGTCTGAGAAGTTCATTAAGTCTTGCTCTGTATTCAGATCATATGTCACCATATTTTTAAGTGAATGTGAAATTACTTTTGCATGCAGAAACAAGAAAGGATTTGAAAAGTACTTTGAAAGAAATATTTCTTTTTTAAAATTCTCCAAAGCCATGGTATATTAAACATTTTAACATTTAGAACTCAGTCAAGCATTTGTTTTGAAATGACTTTGTTTTACATGAAACCTAGTATAAAGGAAATGTATAATATTTCTGTCAACATGTAAAAAACTTCAATAAGGAGAGGGATTTTTTGTTTGTTTTCTTTAAATGCATGATGAAGTGTGTTCATCTGTATGCCATTTCAAGAATGAATTTTTATACACTTTTTTTTTGCCTCAGAAATATACTCTGATTTGCACTAGTTTCTCTGAACCTGTTTCAGATTACTGGTTATGCCTGTGACTGTTCAGATAATAGTGAAAGTTGGAGCTATTCTCAAATTGTTTTACTTTGAGGTTCTTGACTGTAAATTTCTATCTTTGATTCTGAAATTATTCTCTCAAAAATAAAATCAATTAAAATAAAGAACAAAATTTACAGTACTTCATAAAGATGAAAAAGCTAGGATTTAAGCAGTGGGAAAATCTTTTCCAGGGCTTTATGGAACAGAAAGTTATTAAAGCTAATTCTGCCTGGATCAGAAATGAAAATCCAACATGAAGTGGAATATTTCTAGCTCACTGTTAGAACAGTATCTCGAGATTCTTTGGGCCTAGGAACTGATCCTGGATTCTATGATCCTCTGGAATCCAGGCTGCCTGAGGGTAACATTAGTGTTCAGGTTACTTGAGTCATCCTACCAGATATGAACTCCTCTCAATACCTCAAAGCCACAATTGTAGTTGCTGGATTTTTCATCTTTTTTGTCTTCCTGTACTCTAACAGCAATTTAAGAACAATTTATAGCATAATCATTATCCAGTTTCTCCTTAGACATTGAAAAACACTAAGTAATTTTCTATTCCACAATTTCATTGTAATTATATGAATAATTACTTTTAAACAGTATTTCCTCTTTTATCTTTACAGTTTTCCCAGTTCAGTGGTTACTCTAAAATACATTATTTTGTAGGCCAAGGTGTTTTTCCTGTCTTCTTTGTTCCGTCTTCTTAATCAATGTCTTGCTGATATCAAGCAACCACATTTCTTCCTGTCTTTTACTTTCACTTTATCATGCATATGAAACAACTTTCCAGTTTCCACTATTCACCAAAATAGCAAATATTGCTCTGTACAGTTCAGCATTCAGGAAAGAGTCTCTCATCTGGGACAGAGAGATTTTTTATCTCATGTCACTCTGAATCCATCAGTGTCTGTGTCCTGCAGGCAAATAAATGATATAAACATATTAGTCAAAATTGCCTTTTTTATTCATTGCTCGTTTTATTGCTTGAGTCATTCACAGCCACTCCATTAACTCTTGTGGTCTCTTCTAGCATTTTTTCCTTTTTTTTTTCCCCACAGAGTGACTACTTCGTTCTCTTTCGTCTTTTCTCTGCTGAAGTTTGTGTCAGTCACTCTTTATCTGATACGACAGACTTCAGTTCACTGGTTCTAGGACACATTTACATTAGCAAAAACCTTAATTTCTGAGGTCATTCTTAGGTTATAATTTTTTTTTCTGATAGCTCCCCCTTTTGAAGAAGTCCAACTCTTTCCCTCCCAAAAGGAGCAGCAGCATAGACAAGATAATTACTCCAGCACGTGCCTAAGAAAGGCAGTAAGCACCTGTGCATGCTCAGTGACTTCAGAGCCCTTAGGACCTGGGGTCTTCCCAAGAGCATCCTGCTGCTCTGTACCACACCCCAGGGTCCCTTGACTGTTCAAAGCTCCGGTCAGCACGGTAGCACCAGCAGGGATCAATTCACCCTGCTGCAGCTACTCACACTGCAGGTACACAAGGCATCATGGCTGGACGTGCTGAGCTTTACTCACACTTATTTATATCCCCCAGTTCAGAATCCTGCAGAGTTATATGGGCTAATTCATGATCGGACAGTAACATTTTAAATTGTCTGACACACCATTGATCTCAAAAACAAAGTAATGTTCTCCACGTTCTTATTCGTGACCTTTTTCTTGTGTTTAAAAAAAATATTAGCAGTTCATTCCAAATAAAATTATGCTGAAAACCTCACTGTATGAAATTCTTTCTCAACTTCCCTACCTAAGAGCTCAGCTTTATCAGCAAGAACACTACACTGTGCAATTTATTTTTGACACTTAGCCTTTGAGTTTAGCATTTGTAGGTCAATAAAAGCTGATTTGTGTATGCTTTGTGCAGGATATGAGGTTTCTTTCAGGCAGAATTTCTGTTGTTTCACTTAAGGAAATTAGATTTTGCTTCCATTTCTTTCCTGGCTTTTGTTTTACCCGGCAGATATTTTCTAACATCAAAATCCTACTTTTGTTGAACATTCTCTGTTGTTCAAGTACCAGTTTTCTGTCAATGTAACTTTTTACTTCCATGAAATGTGTGTGCATTGATCAATTGTTCTCAGTAAGTTGTTAATTATTTCTGAATCGAATTTGAACATATATGAAAATATATGTTCAGAGTATATAGCTGAATTGAAGATAAATGAGCTCCATCTTCATCACATCTTAATAATACAGTAAGGGAATACATAATGAAAAAAGCACGCTCTAAAATGACTGAAATATCTGTGCTATTTATTCCACATTCAGGAGGACTAGGCAGGAGAGAAGAGTGCCTAATTCATATTATGATGACACAGCCTATACTCCTGAAAGGTATTTTAATTTATATAGTAAAAATAGATAGAGTTGAGTAATAAATTTTTATGAAGCGTAGTCTAAAATTCTAATTGACCTAGACTAATGATATTTAAATTTACAGTGCACTTTATGCCATATTTCTCTAAATACAGAACAACTAATCTCCATAGTTTTAAGTACCTCATTTTCTTTTTAGCCCTCCATTAATTTGACTTTGGATTTTTTTAAGCATAACTCTTAGCTTGAAAAATTTTTTATTCGTTAGATGTGGGAGGAAAACTGAATAGTACAGAGGAGCTTATGTACAACTGAAGGTTTTTTCTAAGCTTAACTGCACCATAATTATAATGGCTAACCTTTTCTGTCGCTAGAAGTGATTCTAGGGCAATTTAATTCTTTCAATAACCTGAGTACCCTAAGATGGTACTCTGTTTTTAGCATGGTACTGCCCACACTGACTTCTAAAAGGACTACCCAAATGCTTTCAAATTGGTTTTGAGTGTTTACCATGCTAGGAACCAAAGTACTGTTGTTCTTCCTAAATTTTGTTATGTGTACAATGTGTCACAATGAGCATAATATCACTAAAATCTGACAAGTTATCTGAAAAGTTTTGGAGTGTCTCTGGAAATAGTTATTTGATAACAGCCATTCATGTTTAAGGAGCTAGACCAAAAGAGAAGGACATCTGAAGAAAAGAGCAAATCAATGTTCCTCTCCCTCTTTAAATGTCTGATTTTTGTCTATGTTATGGGAACAGGTAAAGCAGGGACCTTTTACTAACAAATAGTGAGAAATTTTGGTTTTATTTGATTGTTATGAAAAAATACAGTCATATTTAAGAAAAAATAAAGTGCACTGCAATTTTAAACCCATATTTATGTATTTATGGTGTCTGCAGTGAAGTAGTTTTATCAAAAACTCTTATTTAAAATACTGGCTAACTGGAGAGACTGGCTTTGTTTTTGAGGATATGGATTATCAGGGAGAGTATAAAAATGTACCTGTCATACTTCAGCATTATTCTGATTTATATGGCATTAAGTCTAAATCTAATCTCAAGTAGATTTAACTGAAATGACTTTCATCCAGCCATTGATCTGGCTATAAACCATGAAAAAAAAAAAAAAGCTGCTCCCCATACCATCCAATTGGACGCAGAATAAACAAGGGCAGCTTATTGACATTCACATATATTGCACCCCATTTGGTCTTCCCTCAACATAATATGCAGGAGATGTGGGGTTATTAAGTTTGAAAACATACTGCAAATGCTCAGATTCTGCAGCGTGAGAAGTTTGGAGAAAAGGCAGACAAGCAAATTGATGATATAGTGGTGTCTTGATATTTTCTGATAATCCCTATCTTCTCACTCGCTGTCATGTGGAAATCATTGAATACATAGGAGTTCCCTGGCTTTACTCTTGTGAGATCCTGAAGGTATAAAACTCCGGAGATTTAGTTGAAACTCCTTAACCAAATGGTGGATGATTTTTATCTACTATTTATTTTTAATATACTGGAGTAGTGGCACATAAGCAGTTTATCTCCTGATTTCTTAAAGCAACTTTTTGTCGCATTATTTCTTTTCTCGATTTTTTTCTTAAGATAAAATACTTCTATATGTGTTTTATGTTTTCTTCAACTGATGTGCTGAAGTGCTACTGCAGATGCTTGGGCAGCCCATATTCAGTACTTGGAAGAACAATACCACTAAAACATTTAATTAGTTTTCATTGTTTGATCACTGAAGCAAATTTTCTTCTGCTTGTTACATACCTGTGAGAAACTGTCTAAGCTATCATAAGGAAAAAAAAAAGATCACAACTGGCAAGGTCATGTATTTGAAGTTAAAAACAATATTTTAAACTCTTAATGTATATTATGTTACTTTTGTTAATATTTTGTCACCATTATTAGTTTTTTATTATTCCACAAGTTCAACGGCCATTGAAAACATGAAGACATTTATGTAAGCAAAGATAAGAGATCAATTAGTCTTTATGTAACTGAAGTTTATGGCTTAACTGCTGAAAAGACTAGAGATAAAATATAAAATTTATATAAGGAAAAAAAGCCCTATAATTTTCTTGATGTTAGGTTTTGAAAAAGTTGGTTTTCTTCATACCTGAAAGAAAATATGAAATGTACAAAATTATTTGAAAACATCTGGAAATCTTCCTATTTTGTTGAGAAGTGGTCATGTCACATGAATTAGAGTGCTAATAGTAATACATAATTTTTTAATAACGCTTCTTTTATTTTGACTGCATTGTAAAGGTGGTACAATGGTGCAAGTTCATGGGCAGATGATATAGTCAATGGTTCAGCTGAAAAATATGGGTAAGTAAAGAGTGTAGTGTTACAGATAAAACTAAAATGTATTTTGGATCTTTAAGAGTTCTTTTATAATTGTACCAAATTTATTCCTAATGAATGTCTTTTTCTTGATGTCTTTCTTTCTTGGCTCAGAACTAAGGCACTTATGTTCTAGTCTTTTTTCCAAGATTAAACTGTTTTATTCAGTTACAAATAGAAAAAGAACATTAATTATGTTTGAACTATTTTTAAAACATGTTCTCACTGTTCAGGGCTGCTTTAATGAAAAGCAGCTTTTTAGTGATACCTGCCTACATCTGCACTGTTGGGGAAGGTGTCTTTGAAACCTAATACATTTTTACTTTTAGAAATAATCCCAGTTCTATCTGTCTAACCTATCTTTGTGATTGATGCACAACCCATGCAAAGTGCTGTGTGCCTTAGAATCTGTAGCTCTTCCCAGTTGTGCTGGCTTCTGATCAAGAAAGCACACAATTTTTCCTTGCTTTTAGTTTGTTGATTTTACTGCTTCTCCCTCATTTGCAAGAATTTTCTTTTTTTTTTTTTTACTTCCTTCCTTTGTGAATGTGAACAGAGAACATGAGAAACTGTTAAATTGAAATGTAAAAAATCTGATAGAACCCAGAATTAATTAATCAATATTCTAATGTGGACTTTTCTCCTCTTTAGAGAGGAGAGATTTGCGAAGGTCTTTTGGCTAAACATTAGTGCAGTTGCAGAGACTTGAGACCATGTATATTCTCTAGCTTTTTGAACCACAGTGCCACTGGTCCTTGGCTCTTCGTTTTTAAGTGCACAGCAAAGGCCATACTTATTACTTCATCCTGGAAACTACATAAGCAAACTGAAAATGAGCAGCAGTTAAAGGAGATTGGAAAGTGCTTGGTGTAACTAAAGCTTTTGCTTTTGATAGTCACATGAAATAGTCCTGTCTTTTCTTACATTTTATGCTGAATAGATGCTAACATAGGTAAATATCAGGGGTAAATAGCTAAAAATAGTTTTTTAACATGAAAAAGAAACTTATTAGTTACTACTGTCTTTCTCCATTTAAATTTAGCTCCTAAAATGTTTGGTGAAAAACAAAAATGATAAAATAATTTGTTGTGAACCATTATGACTTTTAAATAAAACATAAGGCATAGAAAATACTTTAATAGAGTAAAGACTGTTGAAATGGATCAGATTCTGTACCGA
Organism: Melozone crissalis; assembly: GCF_028551555.1. Classification (NCBI taxonomy): domain Eukaryota; kingdom Metazoa; phylum Chordata; class Aves; order Passeriformes; family Passerellidae; genus Melozone; species Melozone crissalis. Next base: position 24,238,314 of record NW_026535780.1, read on the forward strand.
TCAATGGATTTAGAGAATGCCTTTAACAAAAACTGAATGCTATTTTGTTCATTCATAATTTAAGAACTCTAAAGATGATAAAGTCTTGCATACCTGCTCCTGTTTGAATGATCTGATTGAAATCCTGGTCTCATCAAGGGACAAAACCCTGGATATCACAGAGGGCAAGATCCTTGATATCAGAGAGGGATCTGTTGCCAAAAGTTAAGAAGATAAATACATAGCTGCCATATATATATACAGTAACTGCATACTTACAACTCTTGTTGTGGTAATTTGCTATTTAGACATCTGCCATATTATTGGTGTTTGAAAGTGTCACTGCCAAAAAAGGCAACCATGTATGTGTGCCATATAGAAATAAAGTTATATTTAAGATCTGAGGAAAAAAATCTCACAAAATCAATCAAGAACCAAGTACTTCTCATATTTTGCATTTAGTACTGCACTTTTAAAAGGCATATTTAAGTTTCATGCTCAGTTTTAAGCCTACAACTACTTCAATGGATTACTCTATAGTCTAGGTGCTCTGCTGAACTACATTTGAATACTCAAGCTCTACTAGGAAATTCTTTTTCATTGCTTCCCTCTCAAGATCCTCTATGTATTGTCTTATGTACCACTATATTTCAGTCATGAGACATGTTAATTAAAACCCAGGCATGTTCCTGGTTTTGCTCATACATTGTAGTATAATATTCAAGTTGAGTGGGTGAAATATTTTGTTCTGAAATGGGAAAAACTGTGGAATACATTTATAATATAAAGCTGAAAGTGTTATATTTTGGAATATTTCCAGTACTTTAACTGAAGTTTAGATTATTATCTAGAGAGAATCACTGCAGTAGATTCAGTTATAAAACTGAGCTGGGGTGAAGGAGAGGAGAGGATTTCAGCTCTCATCTTCGAGAATTTTGAATTCCCAGCTTTTGAATCCTAATCAGCTTTATCATGATCTTCAGTGAGTCATCTCATGAACATAGAGATGCTTATTTCTGCAGGATGATTCTTTTACATGTGTCAGCTGAGGGTCTGTGTTAAGGATGTTGAAAGTTAGAAGTAGTTGGCAAAATACAAGATATTATATAAGGCAGCTGGCTATATAAGTCAAAAGATACATTGCAAGTACCAGAAGCAATACAGTAAAAACACACTACAACTTTTTTGCAGATAAAAATGATATGAAATGCATATAATTTCAGTCTTCCAAGGATTTACATTACTTAGTGGTATATATTTGATTGTAATAGCTAGTATAAAGCTCTAACTGCATCAGAAGAATCATAAAATAGTTTGGGTTGGAAAAAACACTGTCTGCTCTAACTCCCTCTCTGAAGCATGACTTTGCTATTCCTCAGCAAAAACATCAATGATGACACATATTTTGGAGAGGAAATCTCCACAGGTGTAGATATATATGCTTTCCTTTAGCATTTTTATAATTGTACCATGCCATGTGTTAACATGGTCATGAAGTGACCACAGTGTCACGTCCAGATACCTGAGCAAGCTAGGAGCAACTGCAATTCTGTGGCTGCAGCAGAACCCAGGAGAGTGGAGCACAACGTGCCTGGGATCATGGCAGAGTTCCCTGCTTTGTCTGCTTAGCTGACTTAGCAGATTAGTTCAGACTCTGCCATGCTGCAGTTTAATCATGCCTGTCACTGGCATGGAGATATAGTGGTAGTTATCCCATGTACCACAGGTTAATAATGGATGTGACCAGATCATATCAGTCTATGGATGCATGTATATATGTATGTATGTATGTATGTATGTATGTATATATATATATATATATATATATATAAACATTACAGAATATTACAGCAACCAAAATATCTTTCTTTACCTTTTTTTTAAACCAGGGTAACTAAAAGCTTTACATTCCTGTCTTTTAAAAACTATAGCAGCACATGATTTTATATTAAGTTCCTTTATGAGTATAGATGAGTTTTCCTTTATGAGTACAGATGAGTTAGTTACTTGCTGAGATATCCTGTCACCAGTTTCTAGAGATTGGACAGTGTACTGCTCCTTCCCATTTTCCACTGCAATATTTATGACTCAAATTTAAGTTTTCTTGGTACTAGAAATATCATTTGTTTTTAGATGTGCTTATCTATGTTATGCTAACAGAGGATCTTGTGTCTGTGACTAAACAGCAAAGTTCCTATAGATAGTAGAAGAATAACATGTCCAAGGATTGAAATCCAGCAGCCATCCACAGACACTGACAGGTATTGCCATTGTATATTAGCTGGAGTTTGAAATTATGATACTTAGAAAGTGTGTTGTTGTATTTTTCTTGTTCTGTGCAGTGTTTATAGCTGAAAAAGATATACTAGGAGCTGAATTGTAGTGTACTGTAATCCTACAGCAATTCTATTTTTATTTCTTCAGTTTTTTTGTTACAAGAAAAACCTAATGCTGAAATGGTGATTGACATGATCTCATCACTTTTAGAGAGTAAAAAAATTTAAGATGGGCTTTTGAATAAATGATTTTCAGTAATTTTGGGGAAAAAAAATTCTATTTGTTATGTAAGCTGTTACAATTGCTTACTGTTGGAAAATTTTAATCTTTTATAAAGCTTTCTCTATCCATAAATTTAGATAAATGACTATAGTAATTTGCTGAAAATTCTTTTTTATTTGTGAAGAAAAGTAACAAATCTGAAAAATCAAAAATCGGAAAGTTATTTACTGCGTTGGGAAAAGAGTTCACATTTGAAATTTGAAGTATGTATATATATATAAATGGAAATAAATCAGTATATAAAATAAAATCTGGGAGCACCTTTGATTAGGTACTACAGCAGCTAAAGTTTACAGTGGTACCTAAATGATATTAGATTCTATTTCTAATACTTGATGGGTTAGGAACAAGAAGTTAAACTGTGAATACTCACAGAGCTTTCTGTGTAGTGACTTACAGAGAGCTCAAACAGTCTCATAGGGATTGGCTTGCTTTGTTTAGGAGCAAACACTGCTGTACCTTTTCCTCAGAGTAAGGGGCTGTTATGCTTACAAGTCTTGCAGACTTTGGCATGGAAATTAGCCATCTACCATGCCTGTCTTCCCCAGCAAAAATAGAAGAGTGCTACAATAGGTAGTATTAGATGGAAGAAGTCATTATTTGATGTTTCATTAACTGTATTTTCATAATGAAAGTCTTTTAGCAAAGGTAAACAGTGCTAGTGTACATTAAAATATTATATGGATGTTGAATAGTTTAACTAAGACTACCATATTGCCCTCTTTAAAAATCAGTAATTCATATGATATGATCTCTAATGAGAAAAGAAGAAAGTTTCATCTAGATAATTCGTAAGCCTAAATCTTTAAGAATGATATCTGAAAATATAGAAACTTCCATTTGTAATTTATTTTCCTCCCATAAGTATGGCTGGGTTTTGATATTCAAGCATAATTGGTAAGGAAGGGGTTTCCCTGTAATGACTTAGAGTGCTAAGGAAGGGGTTTCCCTGCACAAGCAGGTAATCAGATGGTTTTCCTGTAAAAGGGACTGTTGCTGAAGACTGGGATGATGTAGTAAATGTGTTTACTGTTAAAAGGATAAAAGAATAAGTGAGGAGAAGAGAGTAAAACTATTTTTTGAATTGCTCTTTATATGTGTATGATGCAAAACCACAAAGTGAAGCTTTCAAGGTGAAGGCTGTCCCCTTGACACAGCCCTCCGTTTGCTGTAGTGGTTATTGGGAGGATTGCAGCGTGTAGCCTGGAACCTGAGGGTGACAATCAGTTTGGCTTCAGGACTCAGCCTTCAAATCCTTCAGTCTACAAAACGGCATTGCCTCAGCTTCAAAGGTTTACTGCCAAAATCCACCCTCTCCTTCACTTCGGGGAACTCCTGGTTGTGTTTGCACTTGAAGGAAATGCCCACTGGAGATTGTGGCAACAGTATATTAGCTACTGAGTGTGACATTTTTGAGGCCTTATCTGTTTAGCTGCAGTTGCTCCATGATATTCTGCAGAGCACAAAACCTGCCCACTAAGACATTAGTATTGATCCCAATGGTAAGAATGCCTCCTTCCTTCTAGTCAGGCAATAGGTCAGACCCCTAATATCCTAAAAAATACTTTTTATACCTGTAGAGCTAAAGAGAATGAGGCCCAGTCCCTGCTGCTGGGTGCTCCAGCAGTCCTCTACTCACTGAAAGGACCAATGCTGACAGACCCAAAAAAGTCTCAGTAGGCTCATTAATATTCCTAAATATGTGGATAAACATGATAAGGGTGGGTTTTTCAATACCTGGATATAATTATTTGTAATTTTGTTGAATTTAGGAATATTTTTTCTTGTAATTTATTCCCATAGTCAAAGAATGTATTCTATGGTCATTTCTTGGCATCATGAAGATGGGTGACATTTCTCTCACCTTCCATAACACTGAAACCTCACTTAAACTGTTACTTAAACTAAACAGCATTCCTATCAAAGCTAAGGTTGTGTTTCTCTGTCTATCAACAATGTAAAAGAAGCGAGACAGTGGATGTTTTTGCTGATGAAGCTTCCTATTCAGAAACAGAACTGATAGAAGAAGAAGTGAGGTAATTTTGTTGTGATTTTGTGTCAGGCTCATTGTACTTTTCCTACAATCTTTAGTGCCTAAGCTTATAATTACCATTTATGTGTCACTGTGGTGTGTTTGCTTGTTAGGAGCTTATAGATGTAGGTTCATGATGTATGGTATTATTCTGAATCTGTCTGTGGCAAGCCCTTTGTATGCTCTAGGAGTGCAATTATGACCTCATGGAAGGCCTGAAAAGACTGTTTTTAATGAATATTTTATAAACACATTCAGCAAAGTCAGCCACTATACTCTTTTTCAATGCTTTTAGAAATAAAATGCTGTTACTAACATAAAAGTCTTCATAATAAGGCTGTGATATGTCTCTCTCCTTTTTGATACTAATTAAAATTTGACTTCTTGTTACACTTAATCACCATCAAGCCACTCATTGTATTAACTGACTTCATTGTAAAATGCATGACTTCGCTCAAGGAAAAGTCCTGAAGGGTACACATTCCCCATTTGTATTCTGTATCTGTTCAGTTACTCAAGGAGAGCTGGGAGGTGCGTGGTTTTAATAAATAGCTCCATTAGGCTATGGATTTTACTTTTTAAATTGCCTTGATTTAATGGATTTCAGGATATTGCTAACAAATATCACTCCTTGAAAACAGACCATTTACATTGGAAAAAAAGGTGGGGCTTGATTAATTACTGAAATTAATGGTCTAATTAATAGCCTAAGATAGTAGAAGATATCACTGCTTGATCAAAAAAATCTCTTTAGCTCAGTCTAATTTCTTCCCATTACATCTCTAACTATAACTCTTTCCACTGCTGTTTTGGTACAGTTCCATAGGCTGAGGGTTAAAAGAATTTTCGAATTACAAACCAATTTTTTTTCTAGTTGTTGGAACCTCTGTAAGTACTAATGATATAGATTTTCACCTGGTAACAGTCTCAGCACCACACATGAATCTATCACTTATTGACTAGCCTATATATAACAGACATCCCCAAATCTAATAATAGTTAACGGTGCTACATAGTAATTATAACATCCAGATTGTGGACTTTGCTACAAACAAGAGTGCTACCTCTAGAGAGAATGCAATCTCTAAGAAATATGTAAAAACCTATTCATATGAGAAAGAAATGCACAATTAAACTGCACTATTAATGAGTTCTTAGCTTTATTGAGACTTAACATTATGTCAGCTACTCTTTTATTCACAGGTTGATACATTAATAGACAAAATAACAATATTTTAATCCAGAAATTGTCAGGATACAGACTATTGCATGGATAGTCATTACTGAGACATTGGAAACATTTCAGCCCATTTATCAAGAGTATGGAGCAAGTCAAATCATATGTGTAAACAAACTATATGTTATCAAGAAGTTATCTCAGAAAATTTATTCCCCCTAAAAATGTATGTAATAAAATGATTTGCTCCAAACCAGTATCATGCAGCATATTTTATAACTAATAGAAAAGCTAAAGTTCAACTGAGCTGCTTTTTGACTAACGTTACAGGAATTGTGAAGCAGCAGATAGACAGCCATATCAAAGATCCAGATCAACAGAGCAACGTCCTGTGCTAGAGCGGACCAACTCCCGCTCCCGATCCACAGAGCGTCCTGACTCAAACCTCATCAGGTCGATGCCTTCATTAATGACTGGAAGATCTGCCCCTCCTTCACCTGCCTTACCGAGGTGAAACAGACAAATCAATCGGACTAAACCCCTTCTGCCCCACCAGCTCACCATTTTATTTTCCCAGTAGCTGATTGGTATCGCCTCATCCTTAGCCGATCACTAGCAGCGATAGATACTAACCCTTTCAGTGTGAACACACTATTTATATTCTACTCTGGATATAATGGTGTGACTACCATTGCAAATTGCTTGCTAACAGTATTTAACTACGTTTGTTTATGATTTCTCATTTGTCAGGAATCCTGGATGGTTTCCACATAAAGCACCTCATGACTATCATATTCTTCTCTTACAGAATGAGAAATTATTTGTGTTCATCAGACATTGCTTATGGAACAATCATCATAACATCAAATGAAACTATTTTTTTTTAAAAAAAAAAGTTTCTTCAGATGCACTGTACTAACTTTGTCTATTACTTATCATTTTAACCACCATTTTCTCTGACTACATTTTACTGTGCCATAGTCTGTACTGTTCCTGTTTGAGTACCCCTTATTGATATTTTGAGGATTTCTATACATTAGTCTTAGTTTAAACAAACATAATACAATAAAAAGATGAGCACATTCTGGTCTAGATCGTGTTCAGGAAAGCCTCTCTGTATTTTAGAACAGCAGAATACATTCTTTTGTTTTCTGAAAGTTAGAGATAGTATCATCAAATCCCCAGTGAAAATTAAGTCAAATATCATTGTCTTTCCTCAGTTCATTACTCTATTTAGAAAAATTAATGTAATCTCACTGCAACTCAATGATAATTTTAAAAAATACAAGCTGAGTAAAGATAATTTAATTTGACTTGTGAATAAATTTATGTGTATGTGGCTATTATATCCATATGCACATGAATATGCACACAACGTATTTTCTGGCTTGACTGTGTGAAAAAGCATCTTATGGAAGCATCCTCAGCCTCAATTTGGCTTTCTTTTAATGGAGAGATTTCTCTTTTTAATCAGATCTTTTTCTGAATAGAGATAATAGTTTCCCTCTGGGACTGCAAGGGTCCCAAGTGATGTAAAATCTACTTAATTACGTTATCAGTTCTTGAGGATATTTAAGAATGACTTTGTCGTTTAATGGCTGTGTTTTGTTTTGATATGTGTCTCATAGGTCGCATCCTCGAACTGGGTCTGTCCAGACAAGTCCATCAAGTACTCCAGTAGTAGGGCGAAGGGGCAGGCAGCTACCGCAGCTCCCACCAAAGGGGACGTTGGAGAGAAGTAAGTGGATGGTTTTCTAATGACATTGCCAAATTGCTCATGAAGGTTGATTGTATTCATTGTTTTTCTTTTGTGATTACAGTTGAAATCTCTTGAGTTTTTGTGTACAGAGTTGGGATTTGGTAATGGTATTGCATTTTGTACTGTTTTCTTCTACTATGTTTTAACATCTACGGTACTCTTGGCTGACATGAATAATTAGCAGTATAATGCACACAAAACAAGGCGCACTATTAGCAAGATCCTATTCCTTTTGAAGTCAGTAGGTGTTTGGTCATTGACTTCAACAGGCACAGGAAATGGGTATGTGTCTAGTGACAAATTTCTGGCTCTTTTGGGAGTCAGGAACCTAGCTGATAATTTGTGGGCTCACATGGAGTGTATTACAGAATGCTGATATAAAACCTCTGCATCTTGAAACAGGAAGAGCAAGAAGACAGGTAATGATCTTTAAAATAAGAAATGTCAGATATTTCATGATTCATGTTTTACTGGTACTGTAATTTTGCTTACCTTTAATGTCTATTAAAAGCACTGCTTGATGGAGATATTTTCTGAAATGTTTAGAAGCAAAGGTATACAAGTGCATTCTTGACAGCAAATACATTTTCACACTTCGGTTTTTAGTAACTAGGTGTGCTGTGCAAAATCAGTCTAAATGGACATATACACTCTTTTTTTTGATCCTTCTTAACATGTATATTATATCTTAAAAAAAATCTGTTGTTTTTAACCCCTGTGCTTTGGTTCCTTTTTTTTGTGTTTTGTTTTTGTTTGTTTTGTTTTTGTGACTTTCCGTAGACAATGGAGACAAGGAGATAGAGTCTTATGAAGGTCTGTACATAAAGAAGGGCTTGTTTTTCACATGAAAGCCTTTTTTCAGAGGCTGTATAGGGAAAAACAAACCCAGCTGCAATTGATGTTACTTGATTGCACAGACATAGTCAGAATTATTGTCATAATGAGTTAGTCTTTATTTTTAGACCTGTGGCTCATAAATTCTACAGGATTCTGTAGGAAAAAAAACCCAATATAAATAATGCTATCTAAATATGATTGTCCTGAGAAAAGTACCTGGACATGTACCCGTTTTTAAAAACCTAGCATTTACACTATGGCAAATAAAAACATTTCAGCAGTTATGTATGCACATTTCCCGGATTAGCAGATATTCAGGCACATGTTTCTATATAAGCATTGGAGGACATTTGACATGTTTTATGCTAGCCATTCATTTAATCAGAATGTTTTTATTCCAAATATTTTATAGTGTGATAGATTTGCTGAATTAGTAGGTAATTTGCAAATATTATGAGAAAAAATATTCAATTGATGTAGTCTTTCAAAAAGTTAAATATTTTTGCTTAAAATAAAGTCCCCTTGTATTTTACAGTAATAAACAATTTAATTTGCTTAATAGCAAGCCACAAGATATCAATTGCAGTCCTTGGTTATACCACTGAGGGTCTTTATGTAGTATTACTGTGTTTGTCTCATCAGACTTTTTAATTTAATATTTCCAGTATTTAAAATATTTATTTCCATTTTGGAAACAAAACTTCATGAAAAGAAAACTCTTGTTTTCTCGGATCATCACTCTTATTGTATTAATTTCTTTGTCACCTTATGTGTTGTGAATTGCTTATATAAAATAGTCTAGATATTCCAGGAAATAATCACATCTAATCACATGATGTTTGCTGTCATTGGTGTATATGCTTTTATGTTTTACCACTCTTCCCTGCTCTTTGCTTAGTATATCTATTTAGACTGTGAGCTCCTCAGAGCATCAATTGTGAAGTGCTGCCCTTTTGCTGTGTTTGATTAGAGAGGGCAAAAGTCTTATTTATTATTTATGTCATGAGTTCTATAGAGAGAAATGTAATAAATACAGTAAAATAACTAATTTTTATAGGAATTATAGAATTGTTTCCTCTGGTAAGTATTGCTGGGTCTTGAGGAAATCCCTTTTTACTTGAAAACTGATTAATATTTTCCTTTTACTTTTTCTTTTGAAAAAAGTAGTCTTTTGGAAATCTGGGTTATGGAAAATTGTCAGATCCACAGATTCTGATGTTCTGATATACAACCAAAGCATCATAAGTATCATCAAGATACAATAAAAAGATGCATTTCATATTGAACTTACACATACAAAGATGGTAAACACTCTTAAAAACCGAATCCATAGCTACAGCTTTCATAGAGCATCCTATGTAATTTTCTGTCATGAATTAAGAGCTCGTATTCTAATACCAATGGAGTTTTTCTTTGAGGATTTTCCTGTCCTTCTCTAGGATCTTCTAATAATTTTCGTTAAAGGGAGTAATAATTTTCTTTTAAAAGGATAGTGCTCTGCAAGAACAGCAGATTACCTAACTTTGTTCAGGGGCAGAAATAATTAAGATTAATAGCAGTCTTTTTACTGTGGAGAATTGAATTTTACAGAAAGTTATTTTAGGCAAATGAAGTACTAGTTGCAAAAACTGAAATTTAATAGAATTGGAAACACTGACTATCACAGAAGGAACTTATGTTAATATTTAGCAAATATAGCACCAAGTAAACCTGCAAGTTTTGTAGATATTTGGGTAAGTTTTAATGCCTTTTATTAAGCCCCGGTGATAATCAAAACTTTTTTATGTGTTTGGGGAGGCTATATGACCATACCTAAAAATGTTGTCACAGAGTAGTCCTTTCTGTCTTACAGAACACATACTAGACTCAAATGAGAAAGGTGTTTCTATATTGCAGGGAACGTGCAGTGAGGGTTAAACTTTCTGTATTTTGAAATCAAGGATTTAATTGTCAACTAGATAAAGTTGAAATCAAACTGATGAAATGAGTTAGTTAAAGATACCTTATAGGCAATGATGAATTGGAAGTCATCCTAGCTTTGTAAAAGAGAAAAAGAAAGGAAGAAAAACTGATCTGTAGCAGACTCCTACCGTGGGCTCATTTAGTTTGCATACATTTGAATAATTTGTGTTTCTTGCAAGGTTGTATATGCATACCTTTTCTTTAAATGTTGTACAAATGCCAGAACTCAAGTAGGAAGAAGGGAGCAATTTGCTGCTGGAGATAGTTTTTTGTTACAGGGCAGCATTGACTAGAATGTGGAATATGGTGTGCTTATGGCTGTGACTAGAAATGGAAGGGAAGGAATCTACAGGGAAAAACCCCAATCCTTTGGGTATTTGCTTTCCAAATTAGGATCAGAAGTAAAACATTGATTTGGGTTAGATTTAATTCCATGAGCTGTGTTATGTGGTTGGGAGTGTTTGCTCCAGGACAAGAAGGTTCCTCTTGAATACTTTATTTCAAAGTAGCCCAAACTGTTTGCTTTCAAGAAAGCTGCCTGGGAGTAGCTGTGAAGGACCACACCTATCTGTGTTGTACTGATTCAAACATTTTAATGTGTCCCACATGCTCAGTAGAACATACAATATCCTTAGTTATGTTGCATTTACAGCCTTTTATGGTTATGATATTTTTGCTAATTCCTTAGGTTGCCACTACTGTGTTTATTGCAGTATCAGATTTGCCTGTTGAGAAGAATGACTGGGTATTTCTGAAATGCATGTCATCGTCTTGTATACCCAGACTATACCTTAGCATCTAGGCAGTCTGGGTTTTGCTTTAGAGTTTATTACTTTGGTGTATTTTCACGTTATGTGGCTTGAAAATAATTCTGAAAAGATGTCTGGGACCACCTAACAAATTTTCACTACTGAAATGCCAGAAGAATTTTTTTTTCAGCTAAACTTTTGCTTGTATATTTTTAAATTACACGAGAGATAGAAATATCTTGTTGAAATGAACATTTGTAGAAAGTGTTGTTCAATTGAATTTGGTTTTAGTGCTATCATGTTGATGTACTCTCAAGTGTTCTGTATTTTTTGCACTGGTTGACAAGAAGTGAAAAGTGCACTATTTATAGTTCTTACGGGTTAGCATTATATTTTATTTATATGTGGCTACAATGTATTTCTTTCACCTTACTCACCTTGGCAGAAGGATGAAATCACTGATCACTTGCTCCTAATTAAAATGGGACACCATAAAGTGAAAGTATTCAGTATTCACCCTTTCAGTTCATTGTTAGTTACTAATCAGAGAGAGAGAGCACTTTTTCCTGATATAGGTTTTTACTTTTCCTTTTAAAAACAAACATAGCCCTTTCTTTCTTCTTTTCACAAAAACATCCCCCAAGTATTCACCCAACATTAAAAAAAATAGAAAATCGTGTTAGGCTAAACAGATGTAATAAAACCTTAGAATTTGGAAACGAAGTGCTCAGAAATTTAACAAATCACAGAGCTCAGTAAGGATTTGCCTTTCTATTTATGCTCTATCATAAAGACTTGAATTATATGATCTCATAATAATCTTGTGTCTTGGGAAAATTATTTCAGAACCTGTTAGGCCTGAAATTAATGCTGATTAACTGTCCTCTCTTAACTTCAGGTGCGGGTAATCTTTTTCCAGAATAAAATTAGATATTAAAATTAGCAGGAATATGGGATTAATAGGAATATTTGATTAAGTTTAATCAGGGATAGCTAGAAGCCATTAGTTAGGGTTTGAATCTCTCAGATACAGATTGAAATCTCTAAAAGGGACAGATGTATAGTGACAAACACCTTTCCAACACATGCAGTCTGGAGTGGAAGCTACAGAGACATTCTTATGGTTAGGAAGGCACAGATTCTACTGACAGAAGTGCGTGCCATTTATTTTAAGGGGTTTTATCTCATTTAGAATGCAATTCCATTAAATGGGAATTCATTTTGCAAAATGAAAAGGAATCTTATTGTGTTTTACACAGCCCTACCCTAGTTTGATGGGAGACAGAGAAAGGTGGTTCTAATGCAGAAAACCGGAATTAAGACTGGTCATAATTCAGTCATACTCTATCAGCTATGATTTTGCAGGGTTTTAAAAATATATGGCATATGGATATTTTGTTTTATAAAAGTGATTGATCACATGTATAAAATATAGGATATGATCTTAGATTACTTCAACTTGGCTGTGAAGTAATCTAGACTTGATGTCTTAGGCAAACACAGCAGCCCAAAAAATGGAAATAAAAAGCTTTGCACCATCCTTTTTTGTGTGACTGCTTCTGTGGTACTGGCCTTCATACTTGCACAGTGTAACTTGCATTTTGTGTGCTTGACAGCAAAGTAAACAGAATAGGTTAGTTAAAATCTGTAAGGCTTCCTTAGGATACTTTCTGAGTCTACTCTTGGGTTTTGATTTCAACTACGGTTTTGCAAAAATACACCTTTGGGTTTTGACTGTGGATGCTCAGTTCACTGCCCTGAGAGGCAGCAGAACTTGAAGAGTATTAAAATATTTAAACTGCATTGGTACAATTTCCATGGAAAAACTTGAACAAACATTACCTATAACCTAGAGTTTAAAGTGCTTACTTAAAAATTCTGATCTTTCAGGGGAAGTAATAGCTTATAAATTTCTCTTGGATTGGCGAGAGAAGAAATTAAACAGCTTTATGAAATTTGAAGATCTTGCTGTATAGGTCGGAGACTACATAGGGCATAGAAGGAAAATGACTGAGAAGTCATACAACTGTGCTTATGACAGCCATTGTTCATTTACCTTTCAGGGTACCTACATGCCAAAAACATTTTAATTCAACTCTACTGAAAATGGTTTTTTAAAGTCTTAGACACATCTTCTATACATTTGTTTTTATGAGAGAAGGTTGACTGTATAGATTACATCCCTGCTGAATATTTTAATTGAAATTTTCAATGTCCTGATTTCAATTGGAATTTAAATGTCCTGGTTTTATCATGGAGTTGGAGAGCAGAAATCTAAGCACAGAGTAGTTTGCATTGCACTGCATTGATTATAGCCTGAATTTCTCTATTAACAATAACCTCCTAGAAACAGTAATTTTAAAATTATTAAACCTAAAGTCAAATAATTCAATGAACTATTTAATTGAACATAAACGTATACATGTAATGAGAGAACTGGAAAGAATTCTAGAAATAGAGAACATGAAAAATCAATAAGCAATCAAAATCTGAGCCTTGAAAAACTACACTATATTGCATCACATCAAAGCTGTTTAATAAATAATTGACATTTAAATTAAAGCAGGCATATGGTATATCAGCAATTCAGTTTGACACTCTTCAATATTATTACTGTTGTTACCCTTATGAGCTTTGTCACTAAAGAAAGATGTGGTACTTTATTAATGACATTAAAAATATATTGGTGTTTCTTATCATTAATAGCACTTTCACTGTTGTTTCCAAGAGTATTCTCCAGTATCTAAATATGCTCTAGGCAACTGTAGGTACTAGTGGAAAATGTCTTTCTTTTTGTGTTCTAACTACTCTGAAATCCAGATAAAAAAAGCATATTATCTGGCAAATTTGGGATATTTTTTCCCAAGCTGAAAAAGCATTTGCTTTGTTTCTTCTGCTCTTTTTAGGTACCAAGTATGTTCACTAGTTTATGATTAATATACAATTTTAAATATGGTGTTTGAGAATGGAAGCTTGGACTTTTTTCCCAGATAAACTAAAATAAAGCCAAGCAGAAGATTTAAACTAATCATCTACCAATCTCTGTCTGTTTTCTCTGCTTTGCTACTTATTTTCTGCTTTGCAGTGCTTAAAAGTTTAGTAAGAAATTGGTGACAAAGAACATTAAGGGCTGCATATGAGCATCATTACTTGCAGAAAGATCTCATTGGAATTAGCTAAAGATATAAATGAAAAATAGCACAACAATTTATTTCATCTTTGTTTCACTAAAGAAATAATTTCTGCCACAGGCTGAGGGTTTGTATGTTATTGTGGATGTCTTTTGTTTGATGTTTTTATTTTATTTTAACAGCTTGTAACAAAGCATGCGTGTTTTGTCTTGCTTTTTCTCCCTCTCCCATCCCTTGCTTATCTAATGCAGCAGGAGCTGAAGAAAACAAGGATGCTGGAGTTGAGGAGGCAGAGGTTGAGGCAGGTCTGTCTGACCACAAGTGCCTATCTCCTTTAGATATGTTTTCCCCTGAGTATATAGGGAAGATTTACCAGCTAGCTCGTAAATATATAGAACATAAAAAACCCCCACAGAATATTTATATCATTTATATTCTTTTATGAAAGAACAATACAAACAAATTAATTGAGTTTATTTGCCAGTTGCGAATGCTTAAAATAATTAAATGTGGAAAAAAAGTACCCAACTATTTTACTCTTTTTATTCTTTTTTATGAAGTTACTCTGTCTCTATGCTCAAGTAACAGCCTTGGCAGATCTGGATGGGTACCTCTTAGATGGGGTACTTTGCATTAATAATTTTTACACGCAGGGAAGTAAATTATTTTGTATCATGACAGGTTTTTTCCCTTAGTTTGTGTTAGCAGACTGATGCTGGACAAAAATAGTAGGCAACTGCATTAGGTAGAAATACTTCAACCATTTGGTATGATGTCCTCCATCCTGCTTGGAAGATAGTTGGTAGTGTGATGACAACCAACAGTTCATGATCAAATCAAACAGTTGCAAATATTTTTTTCCATTCAAATACGATATGATTAAAACATAAATTTAACTTCTAACTTCAGGAAATACCCAGTACTGGTTCAAAGATATGCAGAGATCTAAAGATATAATTTCTCTGTTCTTCAGGTTCCTGTTCAAAGGAAGAATCATAAATGCATACATTTGCATTTATATGTCTTGTTAATAGGTTGCATTCTGTTGTCCATAACGAATTAACAGTTAATAATTGCCAAAAGTGGTGGAAGCCTGGTGCACAAAAAAAAAGATGAGTGGATCAAGAAACACATTTCACATGCCTAAGATGCTAAATGCTGCTTAAAAGTGTGTCTCAATCCTGTGCCCTGAACCTTCTTCCCATTGAAGAGAAGAAAATGCAGATTAGTATTTTTTTCTATGAAGAAAAGTCAGGAGTAATTACTGTGATGGGATTCATTACTTGTTCAAAACACTGGATGCTAGAGTAATGTCACAATTTCAGTGGTGGAAAGTAGGTTTACTTTTTTTGAATTGTAGTTCTCACTTAGGCATCCAAATTGTCCTTTAAGATCTTTGCCTTCCCATTTTTTGTTATAGTACAGTTTACTTTTTTATTGCTTTTGTTAGCATTCTGTCTCTGCGGTGTTCAGTGGGCTGTGTGCTGTTCTCTCTGTGTGTTTTGTGGTAACTCTAGCCTAGTGCATGGAGTTTTGCTCACATAGCTTGCAACAGTTTTGTGTGTGCTTGTAGTTACATTGTTCTTCACAGTGCCTGTTCCAACTGTTAATCATCATTGTCTGTTTTTAATGTTGTAAAGACTGTGAGGAAAAACATCAAACCCCACCTGTTAATGGGCGAAAAGGCAAGTTGATTATGATGTTGCTTATGAATTGTGGGTGCTTGAGAAATTTAATTTTTTTTTTTTGCTGCATGTGTGTGTGTTGCATAGTTCTACTAGCTCAAAATTAGTAAGTTCACATATGTTCAATTCCAGTGTGTTGTTTTACTTGGATATAATTATTTTCAACTGAGGTTTAAAAATATTTATTGGAATCAAAACCTCCAGATATTTATGTTTTTGCAGCTAACTGTATTACTGAAGATAGAGTTTGCACTAGGCTGATATGTGATCAGGTTGGCTATGGAGAGCTAAGGGGGTAGGTTTCTATTTCTTCTTATTTTGGAATTCCTAGGCTGCCTTGCCCTAAGAGGCCAAATAAAGTTTGCAGACACCTGCAAAATTGTCTGCATTATCTTCCACTTTTTACCAGGTCTATATTCTTTTACATTGCTTGGATATTTTACAAACTTGGCACTTTTTAATGTGACTAGAAAAAATTGACCATTTTAATTATCATATACTTTTAGAGAAAGGCTTATGTTATTAACAGTCATTTCTATTGTCTAGTTTGTAGTCCTGCTTGATGTTCTCTTTCAAATTCTGTAGAAATAAGCTTAATTTAAAGCACTAAAATGTTAACATGGAGATTTAGGTTTCTTATCTAAAAATTAGAACAAGAAAGTTACAATGAACAACCATAGCTTACTTTGAAGTTTTATTGGAGTTCATGCTTCTAAACTGCTTTGATAATTTTGAAGAAGTATGTTATTACTTTTCCATGTACTTCTAAGACCCTATTACATGTATATTTTGTGTCATTGGTGTCTTCTGCCAGTGAATGAAATATGAACTAGTTAGTGTTTTGGATTTAATAAAATTTGAGTACTCTTACAGTTCCATCTCTACAGGAGCCTGCAAGGGGTACAGACCCAGTTACACTGTCATGGACCATTCCTGTCTATTCCCCAGAACAAATTAGCAGATGGAATACAGATACCAGCAGAGCAGGGATTCTGTTTTGCCTGTGCCAGTTTCTTGTCTGGGAAGGACAGCCACACCATTTTTAATGTCTCTCATATCAAGTGTAGACGACCAAGTGGAGTGCCTTTGCAGAGAAGGGGCCGTGTCACCAGCCTGAGGGGTCACCTTGCTTGCTCTGGTGGCTGTGCCAGCATAGTCCTGAATGAATTCAAATCTGAGAGTCTGCTGTTTTAACTGCAATCTGTGCTACACTAGTTCAGTATCATACTTTTAAGATCTAAATTCCAATCATAGTAAGACTGAAGACTTTTGCCACTGACCTGGCAAAGCTGACAAAACAATTAACAGTGATTTCATCAGGCTAAAGTTGGTTTTGTTCTTGGTTTATCTCCCACTCCTTCAACAAAACCATTATTTTATATACTTATAGAGCCTGAAAGATATGCATTGCACAATAAACTAACTACTAACCTCTATTTAGATAGTTTGTTTCATACTTTTATTAAGTTCTCTAAGGCATCCATTTTATGTTTTAGAAGTTTTTTCTGCAGAGCTCTTATTCTCCAAAAGAATGATCAGTGTCTACTATTGATTTTCAAATATTTATTACCCAAACTGTCATCCTTTTCCAATGTTCCTGAGGTCTTTGGCATTTCCCTTTCATGTATTTTGTATGACCTCCTTTAATCATTCGAGTTTGTGGGAAAAGGATCCAGGTAATTCTGGCCTTTGCTGTCTTAATTTAGGGTGGATAGAAGATGATGTAGTTACCAAAGCAAAATTTTAAGCTTTTCATATTCCCTCAGTCTTCAGTGAGGGAATATGAAAAGCTTAAAATTTTATAGGATTACATTACAGCTTTGTCTACATTATGGGAATTAGGAATGCTTTACAGTTCTCATCTCCCAGACTGAGAAGTGTCTGGAGCATATTTGTGTCTTGAGTTTATAGCAAGACAAGACCCAAGTCCCAGTCCTGCCCTTTCTGTGCACTCTGGTTTCCCCATGCATGGGGGTCCCACTCCTCTGTGAGCAGTCTGGATGCCTGAAGGAATAGAATTGAAACTGTGCTGTATTCCAGATTATTCTAAACTGTTGTACAGTTTAGATACAATCTAAAGAATTTAGGTGACTGAAAGGCAAACAAGGCAGAGTAGAGGGGCTCCAGTCAAAGAAATGATGACAGATGGACCTGCTTAACTGACTTGCAGAAGCAGTGTTCAAATACACTTTTTTGAAAACCAAGCAGGTTCCTGTCAGGCCAGAGGGCATTCTCATCTTGATGGCTGATCCGAGCATCTTTTTCCATTCTAAGACCATTTGGATTTGTGGAACTGGGGCCTACACTTTGCCTGAACTACTGAACATGACTGCTGTGAGTCTCCTAGGTGCTTTCTCTTGCTCTGGCTCACTGACTCCAGACTTCACTAAAAGACCACAACAGCATCTGAATTTTGCATGAGAAAATATACTGGATGTGTTTTACGTGGGCTCTAAGAATACTTAACATATTCCCATGTGTTATGAGTACCTAGAGAAACACTGCATTTTAATTAAATTCTAGTTCAAGCAAAGTAAGATTTAAATAAAGTAAAGACCTGGTTAGATTGTGCTAGTTGTGGACAGGCACATAACTTCAATTTGCATGCTGGGAAAGGAGTGAAATTAGAATACCCCCACAATACAATAACACAAACCAGGAAAAATGAAGTACCAGTAAAATGCTCTAGACTGAGTAACCTACATTCTGCTAAAATTCCTTATGATATAGGGGGCTATTTTACAAATTTAGCTCTAAAACTGCCAGGGAGATGTTACGGATGAGAAAGAGTCTAGCTACTGACTTGTCCATAAATACCTTCAAATTTTACTTATAATAAATTTGAGTTTTCATCTTTCAAAAGTACATGGCAATACCACATGGCATTTCTGAGACTGGTAGGTGACAATGGGATGTCATTTTATCTGCTGGACAAACACAGTTTCTCTGGTAACTAACCTAATGTTTCAGAAGTAATGCAGAAGAATTAAATGAGCCTTTTGGTGCAGACAGTATTTGCATGTAAAATGCATGTACAATTTGCATGCAAATTTGAGCAATAAGAAAACTTTTATGTTATTAAGTAGTAGTAATTGACATTCAGAAAAACCTAGATCTTTCTGAAGAAAGAAATATGTATTTTTCATCTTTGTGTAAGCCATTTATTGTAATTCCTTTATTTGTTGGTATTACTGCTTACATCTAATGGCTTAGTTTCAGACCCCTTTTGTGAGCAGAATGACATTTTTTACAATTTAGAATGGTACCATAAGCTTCAATCTTAGCTGCATCTTAGCACCTTGCAGAGCTTTTCTTTTTGTGTGGTGTGTTTGTGAGAGATATATAATCATATAATAGAAAATTATCTTTCTGCTCAGAAAATGTTTGAGGATTCACAATAAGATTGCATCTTTTTCAATAAATATAAAAATAACATGAAAAGAAAATACTAAACTCTATATCAAGCAAAACCTGACCTTCTGCATTCTGCGGAATGAATTTGTAGGCTGTTCACATTTTCTTGTATGCACAGAGTATTCCCTGACATCCAGGGCATGGAAATGCAAACTGAGGAGGCACTATGGAAAAGAGGTGTAGAGCAGAAGCTTGTTCTTTGCTCCATATTTATCTCCATATTTATTTTGGACATTACTTGTTATTTTCTTTTTCTTTCTTTTTAAAAATTCATTATTCATTAAATTCTGGAGATATTTTGATTTTTATTGTGTTTACCTATTGCAGCAGTATGAGGATTCCCATACCAGTTCCTCACTAAAAATCCATGTAGCCCAGTGTCTGGTCTTCAGTAGACCAGATGTGGATGCTGAGGGAAAGGGAAATAAGCAGGACAAGTATTCCTGTATGGGAATAGTGTGGCCAGCAGGAGCAGGGAGTCATTCTTCCCCTGTACTCAGCACAGGTGAGGCTGCACCTTGAGTGCTGTGTCCAGTTCTGGGCCCTCAGTTTGGGAAGGACCTTGAGACAATTCCGAGCATCCAGAGGAGGCAACAAGGCTGGTGAAGAGTCTGGAACTCTTCAAGTCTTATGAGGAATGACTGAGGGAGCTGGGCTTCTTTAGCCTGGAGAAAAGGAGATCAGAGGTGACCTTATCACTCTCTACAACTCCCTGAAAGGAGCTGTGGCCAGGTGGGGGTTGGTCTCTTTCTCCAGGCAGCAACTGACAGAACCAGAGGACACAGACTCAAGCTGTGCCAAGGAAAATATAGGTTGGATATTAGGAAAAAGTTTTTAATGGAACGAGTGATGTCTGGAATTGTCTGCCTGGTGAGGTGGTGGAGTCACTATCCCTGGATGCGTTTAAGAAAAGACTGGATGCGGCAGTCAGTGCCATGGTTTAGTTGAGGTGTTGGGGCGTGAGTTGGACTTGATGGTCTCAGAGGTCTCTTCCAACCCAGTGATTCTGTGAATTCTGTGAATTCTGTTCAAATGTGTAGTGAAGCTTATCCAGGATCCTGGCTGCCCAGTCTCCTACGCCTTGTGCCTCAGGAATCTGCATAAACAACAGTGGTATCTTTGCAGGGTGTCTTCATCTCCCTCATAGGTTCTCTGTGTTGTTTCTTCCTCTTTAAACGAGTCCTTTCAAAATGCCCCCGGAGTGCTTATCCAAACGAGGGACTTGGGGCAGCTGTCCTTTCAGATGTCCCAGAGGAGCCAATGGAGTGACCTCCCTCCAGCACAGCCTGCCGTGGTGCAGGCATTTAACCAGAAGAGGGAGCAAAGCTGCCGTATTTTAAAAACGTGAAAAAATATGTGAAACAAACAAACAACTCCTCCCCGTGCCCCAAATGGTACTGGAAAAAAAAAGTCTTGGTAGTGGCTTACAAATAATATCTTTGTGTTATTTAAATATACTTTAGTAAATATTAATTTACTCATGTCTAATGTAACCTTAACTGACTGTTTTCTTCTCAGCCATCTGGAGGATTAATTTATTTTCTGGCGTTTCTTCATGTTTTACAAATCCATTGTATTTATGAAAGTAGCAAGATGTTACTCTGATTTTTACCTAAAGATAGGCTATGACTTTATTGATTGATATTTCAACAAGGGCTCTCTGAGACCTTGGTTGAGTGTATCTAATTTTTTTTATAAAAATAAGGAATAGAAGATTAAAATCAATTTATTCCCCATACAGAGAAATCCACTAGCAAAAAATTTAAAATATAAATTTAAAATATAATTGACTGGATTTGCAGGTAGAGAAGATTATAAGAAGAGATTGCTACTGGACTAGACTTAAGTGATTTGCAGTCACAAATAATGAATGTAGCCTTGGAGTCAGCTTGAAGAAAACATTTCTGGAGTAAGGAATAATCTACAGCACATTATTATGTTTTTAATGTTAGTAACAATAATATGAAATGTAGATATGTTGCAGTACTTTTTATTGCTGACCTGATGATTTACATTGAAGTTCTTTTAATGTATTCCAACTGCAGCCTTGGGAAATGAAGCTCAGGGTTTGGGTATTGGGGGTTTTTTTTGTTTGTTTTTTACTTTTTTTGAAGAATGTGTATGTAGTTTAGTAAGAAAGATTAAATCAAAATAATAAATAATTGAGATATGTCAGAAATTGTATCGGAACACTCTATTCATTAAAAATCATTATATAAGCCATTATTGAACAATTTCTTTATTTTAAAATTTTAGAACATTTCTTAGCATTCATTGGTTGATTTGGCACTAATTTGCAAACTATTTTCACATGAAGATTGTGTGTACAAATGTGTATGTGTGTCCCTGCCTCCCTGCCTTTATACTGTCCACACTTCATCAGCACTCAGGGCAAAGTGTTAAGAAGCATTTAAGATTTTGGAGGAAGGACAGATCATCGTGTCTCAGATAAATGCCTTGATCTCTAAGGTTCAAAAACATTCTGTAAAGTATTCTTCCAGTGCTGGAGAAAAAAATGTAGATCAACTGTTACTGTGACAAAAGAGGAAGCTAAAAGATTATGTCCTCAGGTTGGCTGTGGGTTACCTGGGGAGGCAGGAGGTCTTGTTCTGTATTTGTCAGAGAAAGACTACGTGTGTTCCTGCTGTGCTCCTACGTGTGTTGTTTTTGGGTACTGGATGAGTTTTGTTCCTGTTACATCAGGGTAGGGAAGCATCAACACTGTTTTAATGAGGCACCTGAAGGTTTCTCTGGTGTAGGAACATCAGCAGTCTGGCATAAAATCTTGACTGCTGACTTTGTGTCACTTCGAATTGGCCTTGATGCCATTAAACAGCACACTGGTGCTGCAAGGTGGGCCTGGATTCATTCCAGATACAATTCAGTACATCTGGGACAATTCATACATCACAGTTTGAAGCCATTTGCTTTCCCCTAGTAGATGTTTGACACACAGAAAATATTTCTCTCTGTGTGAGCTCTAGAGACTGATGTTCTCTAATTTTCTTACGGACCTTGTTTCGCAAAAAGTAAGACTTGTATGCCATGAATTTAGTCTTAATTAATTCTTCTTCTTGCATCCTACATGCATGAGTTGAGATCTTAAGTATGTGATTCAAAACAGTTTCTCATCTTTTGACAGTTTATCCCACAGTTTTAATGACTTCCTATTGTGCTGCACTGGTTTAAGAAGCACTAGCCAAATCCACTTTTGTTTTATTTTTACAGTAGTTGTCACCATATATTATTAATAACATAATTTCTTTCTGAGCATTCTTCATATAAAATTAAAAATAGAAAGAAGTTCTGAGTACTTTTAATACTTTTCATTTGCAGAAAAAGATGACTAAATTAAGTATGTCCTAATGAAAAAGAGAATACTTCAAGTCTAAAACTAGAAATGCACTGATAAAAATTGGTTCCCAGAAATGTTAGGTGCTAAAAAAAAGATAAAACCTGAAGTGGATTTAATTGAAAAAAAAAAAAGACAATCCAGTAAAAGAGAAGATATAAAATATGTTTCAAGTGAAGGGTAGTTGTGAGAAACACTATTACTGGTTGTAGTATTGAGAAAAGAAGAGAGGAGGCGAGTATTGGCATGTGAGAAATCCTCATCATTAGTATCTGGTATTTTGCTGCATCATCTTGTACTTCTGCAGTTTGCTGCACCATTTCCAATGCAACTGCAACATTCCTGGTGCTAAGCTGTCATGGTTAGAAATTCAGAAAAGCTGAAATATGCAACTATTCTTCTAATATATTATTTCCACATTTTAAATTTTTTTCATATTAAATATTCTAAACAAAAGTGTAAGAAATGCTGAGGTTGTACCTGACACTGTGTACTGGAGCACACCAGGCCCCCTCTCCCAGGCAGCACAGGTGAGTGTCACTCTCACAGGGAATGGCACAACACCAAGTGTCACCCCAGTTGCATTATTCACTGTGCTGTGCAGGTGCAACAATTCAATCTAAAGAAACAACTGCATCTAAAGATTGTCCATTTCGTCCTGGTGGGAAAAATCTGCATTAGGCACCTGTCAAATGCTTCTAGCCCTAAAGGTGCACCAGCTGGTTGAAATACTGTGACTCAAGAATCCCATATTTTATATAATCTACGTAAGACCTTTTTGGGTAAATATTTGATATTTTTTCATCTCTCTTTATACATAAGTCAAAGCTGATTATCACAACAGATGATGCGATAAAGTTTACATTATAGGAAGTAAGAGTGATAATAGGAGACTGATGATCTAGAAAATGTATGGTTTCTTTCAAAATATTTACTATCTGACCAAAGTTGGCTTTGGTTAAAACAACAAGGGAATAGATGGTGGCGCTTTGCCTTGGGAAAAAAAAAAAAAAGGTTTTAGAAACTACATTGCGCAAAGTACATTTTTAACTAAACTTATTTGTCTAACCAGAGAGTTAGAGGGCAACACTGACATTTTGGCACTTTGAATAAGCATCAGCATCTTGTGCTAGTTCCCAAACAGAAAGCTCTCCTTTAAGCTTTCCTTAAAACATATTTTCCCATCTTTGTAAAACATAGAAATGGAAATGAAATTAGAAAATGTTGAAGAACAGGTCAAATGTTTGGTTAATTCGAATGGGTAGATTTATTTTTATTTCTCGGTTGAAACAATAACCATTGTTAGAAAAACTCTTGCAATATTCTAGAAGTTAGTGAAGTTTTTGACTTGATCTGGAGTACTGCCAAACCCCATATACTCAATCTAAATGTTGTACTTAACTGCTGATAAAACTAAACAGCCATTTGAATTTAATGCTGATATGCCATAAATTTAACTGAAGCTATAGAAAAGAGGTCATTTGGAACCTTTTCTGGAAGTGTCTGCATGCTCATGCTATGACTTTCCTCAAAAACATACAGTAGCCTGTCTTGCTTTTTGTAATGTTGTTGTTTTTTCTTTTTAAGGTTAACATGAGGCAAAAGTATTTATTCAAAGAATGATATTTTTATTTGATTTTTATTTCCTCACTCTTGTCAGTTCAAATGTTATTACAGAGTGTTACTGAGAGGGTTAACTGTTTTCTAGATGCTGAGCTCTCAAAGAATTATCAAGGTTTAGTAAAGCTTTTCTTTTGATAGGGAACTTTTTTATAATAAGTGGCTTTGGTGGCTGAGACAACTACAGTTTTTAGGTTCAGAACTAAACCAGGATGTCTGAAAAGGACACTCACCTAAAGTCAGAGAGAGAGAGTCTCTTCTAAAATTTGCATTAAAATAGCATGGAAAACAGTGGACTTCCTGATATTCTTCAGTGTTCTCCAGTATTTAGATTATTTGTTGCATATTATGAAAAATTCCTTTGGATTACTTTATGCCTACTTTTTATCTTATTCTAAGTACAATCTCCACTATTTGGCCTGAATTACTGTTAATGGTATTTTTGTCTAGCAGTGACTATTCCTTAAATTAAAAAGTAGTTTTAGTAAGGTCATTGAGTTTTTTGATTTGCAAATTAAGAAGATACTTCTGGACTCATTTGAGAAAAAAGAATATTTTATTGTGAACTGTGTATATTCATAGAGAAAAAGAAAGAATCACATTCTCGCTAGGAATAATCATATTAGGATTTTATTTCCATGGTTTGGTAACAGAATGTTCTGTTTGAAATTTTTCATTTAGTACTCACTACACATGGTACTTCAAAGATGATAGAGTCTGTTTCATCTTGCAGATCTGTGGTGTCATGAAATCATTACAGTGACAGTGTACTTGAACCTACATTTCCATCCATTTTAAAAATCCAAGCAGCCTTTTATAGGACAGCAGCCTGTCATGGACCATCAACAGCCACAGAGAAAAGGCTGCAGGATGCACACAGACAACACTTTCACAAGTTTACATTTTGAATGTTAGATATCCATCCATTTTCTTGCAAAAGGAAAATTATTATTATTATTATTATTAATAATAATACTAATAATACTAATAATACTAATAATACTAATAATACTAATAATAATAATAATAATAATAACAATAATAATAATAATGTCATAATCTAAAATACTTTGTGTCAGTTTATTTTGAATTGGCAAGATTAAAAATGTTTTCCATATCTGTCATATTATTCTTCATCACTGTCTATTTCTGTGACTGTAGAAGTGATAACATCTGGGGGCAATGGTTGTGAGGAGCTTTGCACTTTACACAATAAGCAACGTAAGCAGATTCTTAACAGCCCAAAGCAAAAATAGAGCTTGGAGTATTGGATCTCTCCCGTTAATTGGTGTAGATTTGGTTTTGCCATGAGATCCCAAAGGGTTTAAAATTGATAGTATTTATGCTAACTACCTAGTTTGTCAGAAGAAAGAGAATTAAAGTGTAAAAAAAAAATTGACAACCTCCAAATGCTAACAGCTCTCAAGTCTGGACAATGTAGTTCTGTGGAGCAGTGTACTTGATTCTGTCTGTAGCTCTTTTCCTGAGCAGTTATGTCAGAAATGCCAGTTTCAGATACAGGACTAATTGGTGCAAAAGTTCTTATTGAGTAGTTTAATCTGCCCAAATTAAAAACTTAATTTAAATCAAGTTCCATTTTTTGAAAATAAATCTGAATTAATTGTTAAGAACACTTTTTCAACTTAAATTAGGCATGCATGGTTGCTTGTTCAGGTTTTTTGTTTGTTTGCTTCTTTGTTTGATTGTTAATTTGTTTTGTTTGGTGGGTTATTTTCGTTAATTATATCTTTGCATAGACTTTTTTACCAAAATATTTCTAACTTCCTGTATAACTTACAGAAACACAATGTTAATAAGAATCCATAGTAATAAGCTATACATATACTGTAATCTATGTATAAACAATAAGCTATATATGTATTATAATCTATAGTAAGACACTATAGAATGTAGAACACTAATTTTTAAAAATGGACCACATTATTGTGTAAACAAGCCCCTGTTTTGTATGTCAGTTGTTAATTATTAAAGACAGCAGAATATTTGAAAAGTCACATAGGCACTAACTTTTGGATAAGATGTTCTGTTCCAGAATGTTTAAGATGTGTAATTATTCTCTTCACCCCAGGCCTCTAAGAACTAATCTAAATTTTATTGTTAATGATAATACATTTGTTTAGATCAAGTTGCCCCCAAATGATATTAGGTGTATTACAATGTAAGTTACATAATATTTCTGATTTTTTTTTTTGGATCTACACTAGAAGTTACATGGGAAGACCAGCAGAAAAAGGTGAATGGTACAATAACTGATGACAAACCATTGCCGAAAAAGAAACACCATTCTGAGACAGGTTTGTCAGGGTTTGGAAAACCACATGAAAGCATGAGACTATAAAACCACATTTCATGCTTTTGTAATGCGTGTGTGCTTTATGTACCTTATTTTTTCACTTTGGTGTGAAATATTTAGCATGTAGAGACCATTTAGATGATATAGTTTTGTTTTAGAATAGCCAAAATAGATCTGCTTTTGTAAAAAATTGTGTTAGAATGCACATACATTAGAAAAGAAGTGTTCTGGCACAGTATTAGACATATTTTGCTTTTAGTTTTGAATTTTGTTATGACTTAATAAGTTTGTGCAAACCTCAGGAATCCAAATATAATCTATGCTGATTCTTATTTAGTTGACCAAACCAAGGTATCTACTGTATGTATGGTGAGAAAATCATCTTCTACAGGCTTAAATCTGAAACCTTCTTTCACCATCACACAAGGCACAAATAATGTTCCAGTGTAATTTTTTTATGCAAGCTGCAGTTTATATCTTCATACTTGGAAATTCTCAAATCTAAAAAATCTCTTCTTTCCTCCATTCTGTACACAAATGGATTTCTTCTGAAACTAAAAACTGTCTCAAACTTTTTTCACGTCAAATGGCAAGTTCAATTATTCAGCTATCTTTGTTCCTACAAATGCATAGCAATAAAATGTAAACATAGTAATAATAACGATGACGATAATAATAGTGTTGTTGTGTCTTCACAATCAGAGAATAAAAGGTCCTAATCACATTAATTTATACACTTGCAAAGGGCAAGCACACCTTTAGGAGTAGAGAAGGTAGGGAGGAGAGAAGGAAGGGGAAGGGAAAGGAAAGGGAAATGGGATCTTTATATTGCAGGTTTCATCCTGTATTTAAAGATTGATCTAATCTACTCAAGTGAATGGGATTTTTCAGTTGCAAGAATATCTTGGTTCAGTTTTGTATTGCAAATAACTCTATTGGGCATATTAGTTGTCTCACTCTAATAACAACCCTTTTCCCAGTTGCACAAATTAAAATTTACAAGATTGGCTGGCTGTGTCACCTCCTAAATTAATAATGTAATCTCACCTAAATTATAATATATTACTGATAATATCCAAATGTTTTGCTGAAGTTCAACTATTGTGCAGCTGAAAGTACCAGACTCAGAACTGAAGAAAACCAGTGAAATCTGTCTTGATTCTAACCTAGGAATTAGACAACCTAGTATTAAAAATCCAGATGTGCCCTTGCATTTCCTGTTCCCCAACTTTTTGATGCATCAGAAGAAGTTGCAGGATAAAACAAATGCTGTTTATAACAGTCAGGATCAGAATATCATATATCTTCTTTTCTAGCTGTTTTAACTGTTGCATGATAGATTCAAAATACAGTGTCTCCACTCTTGTCTTTCCAGGGGGAGTAGAGCACAATAGGGCCTCTGCCCTGACTTTTCCCTTATGCTGTATCTAGGTAGGAGCATTAACTCCATCTTCCAGCTGAGGTGGGCTTAAGACTGTGTTCTAGACATATAATTCATTTATAGTTACTGGCAGTACTTTTAGGGCCACCTTCTCCATATTTTAGAAAGAGGTACCATATTTTTAGATGGGGTATTCTACATTTTGGAACATGAGTAAAATCTTATAATTGAAAGACAAAAACAGGCAGAAGAATAGAAATCAGAATCAAATATGGCAACAAAAAATTCTCACCTTACAGTGTTCTGTATATTAAAATGGTAGTCATTTGATTTCTACCTATTTTTCTGTCTGGAAGAGAACCAGTGATCTCCAGTCAGAATTGGTTTGAAAAGCCACAGTCACCATTATCAAAATCTAGAATAGATACAAAGTTAAGTAAAACTTGTGTTCTTCACTTCACAGTCTTAAGTCTTTCTGTGAGGGCTGATGCCTGATAAGAGCATAACTTCTGTTTTAATTTGCATTATCAGTAATGTCTTGTAATCAGTAATGCATGGGATGGTGATACACGAGGCAGAGACGTTGAGGTGCTTCTGAACAAGCTGCAGTGGGCCTCAAATGGCACATCCCTACATTCCTCAGATGCTTTTCCAAACCGTATCTTTCAAAGAGCTTTATGTACTTCAGTGGTAGGTGTGGAGTAATGCAACTTCCAGGACTGGCATAATCTGCCATGTGTGCGCACCACTGTTCCCTATAGACATCCCTGTATCATTTCAGTTACCTTTCAAGGCATAGCAGCCAGGACATCTAGAAGAAGGTGCCACAACACTGTACTCACGTCTGGATGTTGAGCTATATTGTATCTATGACCATGATCTAAGTGTGATGCAGCCTGACAGATGCTACCTAAGGAAGCTTCAAATTCCTTGAACCCTTACAATTTAGGATTTACCCTCTGCACAGGACTGCACTTTCTTTCATCTGTGAATGCTCTAAATGTTGAGTCTGCACAGAAGACAGTGAAGAGATACTAATGAAACTTAGTTCCTGAATGCAGAGGGTGCAATGGAGGCAAGAAGGAATAGGGACACCTCATATTCCATAGTTTTGATTGCCTTTTCATCTGTTGATGAATTTTCTGGTTTGATCGGTTATGAAAGCTTATACTGTCTTTAAGTGCAGTTTGTCTGTTAAGAATTTAACCTAACCATTGCCATGGAAATAGCCATGGCAGTAGTATAGCTAAGAAAACCTGGGAGAACAAACAGGCATTGATTACATGAGTACCATGAGTGCAGAACTGAGATCTGCGGGCAAATTGTGGAGAAAAGAATGAATAGATAACAAAAGTAATTTCAAATCCCAGAAAAATAACAGTAATACTGTACCTTTTAAAGCATTAATATTCAAGAAATATGCATGACTGGAAATGGGATTAGCAAATTTGTTGGAGTGGAATTGAAGGTCATTAAATTACATAGCAAAATGATTCTTGTGTTGCAGACTTTTCAATAGAAGTTAATGATAAGATTTCTCTTCCTGAATATCAGAAACCAAAGTGATGGGTTTTTTTAACAGTGTTTTAAAATTTTAAGTTCTGATTAAATTTGCAGAATTAGTGTTAAGTATATTTCAAAGACTCAGTTTTATTTACGTAAAGATTTTGAAGGATTGGAAGGGTAAAACTGCAGATTCATAGGTAAGCATAGCATAAAAATTCAAGCTATATTTTGAATCTGTCCCCTTCCTTTAACTGATGTCAGTACTCTGTCAGAGAATACTATATTCTAGATACCACTACATCAAAATGCATGAGAAACAGTTACTTGTTCATCCCTGAGATTATTAAGTACCTTCAGCACTCACCACTGCATCTGAGCTATAATAGATGGTATTTGAAAGAAAGTGAATAACACTCTGGTCCTCTAATCAGATTTTGTTTTTCAGTGAAAAGAAAAGAAAAAGAAATACAGGAGGCAAACATTTTCACGTGGTTTTGCATTTATATATATGAGGCCCGAAGAGAAGAAGTTGGAAAAAGAAGATTGTGTGTAGAGAATGTGTCCTGTACTGATACAGATAAAACTAGGCAGGATACTGTTTTTCTTAAAAAGCAATTCTTTTCATCAGTATCACCATAGTGTCTTTTGACCACATCAAAGTAATTAAAATGGGAAAAGGACATAGTTTAGGGTACCATGGCAGAGATACTCATTTCTGTTTCATTTCACGATCCAAAATATTGGAAGCTGAATACAGCCTAGCAATCTGTGTCTCCATCCAGAGGTGACAATACAGAAACTGCCTTTGTAGGATAGCAAAGAAGAATATTGGCTTTCTCCTGTTTTTCCTACAGAGTAGATTTTATGGCTATTATGTGAAACACTCCTGTAATGGTTTCATTATCACTGGCTGTTGAGCACATTGCTGTGTCATCACATATCCAACCTTTACAACAGAAACTTTTGATTTCCAAGGAGCAGTTGAAGAACAGAATGGTGAGAAATTGCTGAACATATATTAACATTATTGAAAAAAAGAACACAGGGTAGTTAAAATGGATTTATAAATCTTGGACTGGAATTAAGTAAAAATTGAGTGTCCTTGTAATTATTTTGGGGAAAGACATATTTCTGTAATATGGAAGTAAAAGAAAGTCTTAGAGAAATCATAGCAATGGTAGGTTAAGCACATTAGAAAATATAAAGTTAATGTATGCTTAAAAATGATAAGTCTTTATATGGGTAGATTTGCTTTCCATTTAAAGGGAATCATGCTTATTTTTATCTGTGGAACATTTAAGTGTCTCTCCTGGGTAGGACTATGCCATGACACCTACATAGACAAAGACTTTCACAAATCTAATGTTATGTAATGAAAACTAATTGTAGCTTATCCATTACCATGAATTCAGTTGTAGTGTGAAAACAGTAGTCCAAAATCATTCAAAATTGTGTTTATTTCAATAGAAGTTTGTAGTCAGAATTCACAGTATGAGAAACTGAAAATTATAGAAAGGGAGAAAAGAGTTGGAAAATAGAGTTGGAAAAGAGTTAGAAATGAGTTGGAAAAGGTAAAGTAAGGATAGGGCAGAGAGAGAGAGAGAGAGAACTAATTGCCTTCTCAGGATACATAATTCCAATCCAATGTGTAACTATAGTGCATTAATATTTTGAAGTGTTACTATTTTGTCTTTTTCCCCCCTTATAAAATTACCATGTGAACTTTACTCAGAGAAGCAAAACAATAAAAGCTCTCTCTGGATTCTTCATTTAGTTTATCTTTTGAGATTTATGAAAGTTATGCAATCTACTTTGTTTAATTTGAATTAGAGATTTTACGATACTGAGAATATTTACAATTCCTCCTACTATTTTCTACTATTGTCTCTACTATCCTTGTCTTTGGATAAGAGTAAGATTTTTCATACTTACTGTCTTTAACTATTGTGTTTTTTATGTAGTGTATATTACATATAGTCTATATTATGTAATTGCAGAATTAAATGTATTGCTTTAGTCTTTCCTGTATTTTCTTGCTGTATTTTTGAGTTAAAATGTCAGCATACATCCAGTATACAGATGCTATTTTGTGTGTTTAGGTTTATGCTTTAAGGTAAAGAACTCTAACTAAGAGGGAACTACCTCATTAAGAAGTTCAGAAGTGTGGGACAGGCTCTGTATCTAGCTGTGGCTTTTGGAGAATATTAAGTAATACTGATTTTTTTCACATCTCAATGTAGTAAAATGGCCTTTCCATCTAAATCTTCTGCTAACAAATATTGCTACTCTTAGCTTTTCTATCTACTCTTGTATATATGCATCCTTAGCATTGCAGAGTTAGAATAATGTCAGGGGATATCTTACCAGAGAGTTAAATGTATTATATCAGTCATCAGGCCTAATCTCATCCAGATTAATGACATATAATTATGGAACATACAGACTCTATGGAGCATTTCTCTCTTAGAGTCTCTTCCATGTTTTAAGATGATGCTTATTCGATTGTACTATTGCAGATCATATTTTATGAGGAGTGTCCAGAAATGAGACTTTACAAATCTGAGCTTCTGTTTGCAGTGAAATATCTTTGGTTCTTAGGAAAAGATAAAAATGAAATTAAGAAAACTCTCGAGGGAGGGAAAAAAAAAAGCCAGTAATTAACTTATATCTCTCTGTCCTTTGCTGCTTTAGGAATTTTGGTTGGGTGTGTTTGCCATGTAACAATTTTTTGAACATTGAGTTCCTAAATGCTTCTCTTCAATGGGTGACATTACTTACAATGAACAGTTCTATGTCGAAGCACGGTAAAAGAGATGTTACTTATTTTGGGCAGGTTTCAGACTTAAAGTTTCTGTTAACTTTTTATGTTTATTTATTGAGATTATAATCTGTTTCTAAATCTGCATATAATAGCCTTATACATACTACTCTCATAAATTGAGATGAACAATTGATGAAAATAAATGATGGCTCCACAAAAAAAAAGCAATAACTACAAATGAAGACTGACTATATACATGACGTAAATTTAATAGTATTGGTGACATTGTTTTATTACATTTAATCCTATTTCTATCAAAAATATTATTTTGTAGATTAAAAGCTACAAAACCAGAGAATTTTCAAACTATTGTTTGAGATTTCTGGCATGGTGTCTTAATCAAGAGAAAAAGTGATTCACATAAGTAAGTTGTACTGTTTTTAAATTAATCAGTCTGTTAGTACTTTCTTCTTCGCATCATTATTTGGAAGAAGTTGGTGCATTGCCATGCCACAACTTCTACGAGTTCTTTAATATTTCCAACAATAAATACAAAAATATTATAATCCATTTATCTCAACAGATGAGGTAGCAGTTGATCAGGTATCCACAGTGAGAGAACAACTATTATCTTTTTTCTCCTCTGGCTTCTATTAGAAATATTCTTCTAATATGTTTGATAAGTAAAAACCTAAAACTGAAAAATTGTGATTATGAATGGTTTTTGTTTGCCACTTTGAAATGTAAATTTTTTTTCATAACAAATACTTTTCATGAGGACTTTTAAAAAGGCTATTTTTAAAAAGTATTGGTATATGTGACTGATATGCATGCAAATACTAGTAATTTGATCCTAAAATATTCAAAGAGACTTTCTTGCTATTCAGTTGTGTTTGTCTGGCATTACTGGAATACCTTGCATTATCTTACCAGACATGTTCCAAGTTTGGAAATAACATGATTCAATACTTTGAAAATTTATGGAGAAGGATATATCTTACTGCAGTATATGTCCCAAAGCTACTAATTCTTATGGATATTAAAAAAATAAACCAAGGCATGGGGTCTACGTAGAGACTTTCTAATAACTGCTTTTGCTATAGTAGGAGTGCTCATTTCAGGGCTATACATAAGTAATATCAAATATTTTCAGAACATTTTGAATACTTTTAGCTGTGTTTTGGTGGTGCTAAAAATGATTTATTTATGTATTTAGCACTTACAGCAATTATAGCTACATTATATTAGTATGAGTGTAACATGATGTGGAGAAGTAGATCTTTCTATTTGCTTATTTGTATTTCTTCCAATAGATTCTTTGTACTTGCCCAGATAAAAAAATATTTATACTCCATTATTGTTTTTTTAATGTGCAAAAACTTAACAACCTTTGTCAAAACTACAGCTGCTTTACTTTCACACTACATATCTCATATATAGCTCTAATGTGCGTTCATTCTGTAAGCAAATTTAATTGCCTAAAAATGCATTCTAATTATGTACATTTCAAGCTGCTTGGTTTTGCAACAACTTTGGTAGTGTCTTGGCATTCGATAGTAGATTAAAATATAATCTAACACTATAATATAAAATTGTTGAAGTACAGAAGACAATGGTTATCAGATAAAATTTGGTGTTGTCTTTAATTTTGTTTTACTGATTTATGTTGCTTATTCTAATTTTGCATTTATTCAATGGTATCTTTATATTCACTGTAAAATGATGATAAAATTACAGATATTTTTGTGGTGTGTAAAACTTTCTGGACTTCTTTATCTAGTATCTTCAGCATTAATAATTTATGAGCAGTGTTTTGTGACTTATTAGAAAACTGCATGTTGAAATTAGAAAAAGCTTATAGATTTTTTTTTTCTATTTCTGACTATTTTGGGGAGAAAGCATTTGTTCTGCTAGCACCAGTGGCTTCACAGTTCTTTGTAATTGTTATTACTTTTCAAGATAAATTCCTCCCATTCTTTTGCTACAAATAGATTTTCAGTAAAAAGCAGACACTATCCCTCAGATGTTTTCCATGTCTAAACTGGCAGTGTGCTTTTAAATGTGAAGTAACAACAAAAGTGATGAGATAGTTGCTTTGGCATTTGACTTGCATGCATTTGAAGTAACAGACTTGTGTGAGATGAGACCAACATTAGTTCTGAAAAAGTATCCTGAGCTGACCATGAGAGTTAATAGCTATACATTCTCTTTTCACACGTTCTGTATTTTGGTTTTGATAATTTTGCCTTTGGCAGAGCATTACAAAATGCAGTCCTTTCCAGAGTGTGTTATGTGGATTCTGAAATGTCTGAGCTTGAACATACATTTGCAAAAAAAAAAATATTATTATCTGTTTTGGGTCTCTGAAGTTCAGTTCAGCATAAATTACAATAATTTAATAATTGAAAAATCTAACAACAGAAGTCCCTTGAACATTAAACTGAGTGTTCAATACTTGAAAGAGAAAAATAATATTTGCATTCAAGTAGATAACATTCAAAAAAATGAACAGTCATGATCAAAAGTATTTATGCTAGCTAACAGACCTTTTACTATCCAGCTTTCTCTTTAGCATCATTACAGGGATTGACTTTGCTGTCAATTATAACTTTTATTATTTCCTCAGCTTCTATACTAACTCTGTCTTTCCTGTTCTTTTCCAACAACAGTAGTTTAACCACTTCTTTCTCAGCTTTCTTTTTTCTTCTAGTGTCTTTTTTTTTTTTCCTCCACTTACTAACTCTGCTCTGCAGACTTCTCTCTAAAACAATTTTTGGCCCTTTCCCTCAGTGTCAGTTTTAACCTTCTGAATACATCCTCTCACGCCCATCTCCTTTGTCTATGTCTGTACATTACACGATGTGATCACAGAAGAAGCGGAATCATCAAGGAGAACAAACTCAGGTCTGTCTCTTCTACTGCTTTTCTCTGTGTTATTTTTTTTCATTTTACCTTTTCTATAGATTTTATCACAGCTCACTTCACATACTTTTCCCTCTCTTCCCCCTCAATAAACTGGCAAAATATTGACAAGGTTTAAGAATTTAAGACACTTATGTAATTTCTATTACCTATAAACTCTGCACTCTATAAAAGTCATGAAAGGTAGCTGATGACAAGTAGGCTATACCTTAAGACTATAAACTGATTTGAATTCTATCACATCAGTTCTTATTTCCCATCTCAAATAATTTGAAAATTAGCCCTTACAGTTCCAGCTAACACATGAAAACAATCTATAATTTGTTTTATCTATACATTTGAAATCTGGTACAAAAACTGCAGAAGCTCTTCTATACCTAGTTCTTTTTTACTCTGGGAGGATATAATTTCAAAACAGAATAATTTCAGTAAGTTAAATTTCATGCACTGGAATTCCAAACTTAGTGTTTGATTTTGAATAAAACGTGTTTCAATTAGAAGTAGAGTTTTTAGTGAACAAAAGCTCTCTTCTCATGCCAAAAAGTGCAAATCAAAAAGTTATGATAGCATGAGAGCAAGAAGTCAGAACACTGAAGGAGTCCTCACTTAGCTGCATTGTTTATGAGACATATTGTACATTACTTATGGTTTCTTTCATAACAAATTTTAAGCTGCCATTTAATTGAATTTTCCATGTAGTTTATATTACTGGCAGAGAACTAATATCTATCAAGGCATCCTAGCCTTGAAAATGCAGTATTTGTTCACATTACTCTGCTTCTTCAATTGGGGTATGTAGGACAACATACCACAATTCCCCAAATTTAATTAAATTAAATTCAGGTATAAAATTCAAATTTTACAATTACTGTGTAAAAGCTTTAATTAATTCCCTGTTTATCTGCTATCATCCCAACAAATTAGAGAAGCCACTTGGATGCCATTTAGGTTAGCAAATCTGGAGAAGTTTTGGGGTATATTGACTGGTCCATTAAATTTAGGTGATATTTAGTGAAACATTTTTGTCTTTACTATGACTGACTCCCTCAGAACTCAGTTTTACCTTTCATACTGGTCTTGTCCTAATTAGAACCATAGATTTTTTTACAGAATCTTGCAGATGTTATTTGCTGTGGTTTTCATGTTAAACAAATCTCAATATAGAAATTGTTAAAATTACAGGGTAAAAAAAAGTTGAGGATAGGTAGGGAAGATAACTGGCAGGATTTTGTGAAAGTGCTCTTTTGTAAATCACTATTATTAGGAATTAATAAATTTTGCTGTGGAAAGACTGAGTTTACTTACCTTGTGCTTATGATTCACTGCCAGTTCCTGTGCAGTGATTCTGAATCTCTTTTATTACAAAAATGAACTTAGAAGATTGGGTGAGCCATTTCCTATCTGTTCATAATAAAAGCTGTAGGCCTTTTTATTCCAAAACCTTCCTCTGAGTTATTTATTGAATCCTATATTAAATCAGAATATGGAATCTGTCCATATCTCTCTCAGTGCTGCAAGAAATCAGGCCTTAAAATGGTCAGAAAAAACCATTTATTTTCACCACCTGTGTTTCTTGAACATGTATAAGTAGTTAATACTCTTTATTATTAAATTTTTTGACATTGCAATTCTACAAAACACTACTTAGCTCAAAGTGTTAAATAAATGTATTTGGCACTGATTAATTTGTCTAGCACACATTTGCAAAAGCATGATCAGCTCTGCCGTTGCAATAATTGTTATTACTACCCCTAAACTCAGGAGAAAATTTTTATGTGAATGGTAGCATATTTTCAGATGCACATTTGAAACAGGTCCTCTTCCATGTTTGCCTTAGTAACAAATTAGGTTACACATTTCAGTACAAGGCACTGAGCACAGCTAAAAAGCAAGGGATTCATTTCAAATGCCTACTTTAGAGCAAAGTGTTTTCCCATTGCTTTAGAATTTGCTTTAAGAAGTGTGAATCTAGGATTATCAATTTACAGGTTTTCATAGGAAATGGTTTTCAAATAGTTTATTTATCATGGTTCAGTTTTCATGCTACCAAACATTAATGTATTTCAGAGGATTAGCTATTGATTTGAGGTGTTATTAGACCAAGAAGTCATGTGAAAGCTAAATATTGGAATATGTTACAATTGCATTGATAGAAAAATGCTGCAATTTTCTCTCTCTGTATATTAAAATCTATAGTTGTAAAAAAAAATCCTTGAAAAAACTTAGATTTTTTTGTTGAAAAGTTTTATGAAAGTGTGTGCAAAGCTTTGCTGTATATTTCAAGCACAAAAAACAAAACAAGTTCAGAAAGATAAGAAGCAAAAGAATTTGAATATCAATTTTGTTATCTGACAGCAGTAGAGCTTGATAACATCCTTAATGATTAAACCCTGTTTTTCTTGGGTGGAGGAGGAGCTTTGCAATCCAGGGCTTTCACAAACCTGCTTTGAGATGCAGGGTTTTCATATTTTTCAAATTAGCACATTTCATAGGTTTAGATTTGTCAAAACTGTTGAGAATGTTTTCACTAAGAGTATTTCCATTCAGGAGAAGTGGAAGTGAGCCCTTGTCTGCCCAAGAGCCTTAGTGAGAAGCATACATCTTTATTTTCATTTCTAAGATGGGTGAGACCAGCCAGTTATCATCGTGGCAAAAATTACTGGCAATTGCACATAATACTTACTGGGTTCTTCAAATATAAAATACATTCTTCAGAATTCCAACAATTGATCTAGCTGACTCAAGTAACTACTCAAAAAATGATCATCCAAGCATTGCAAAGGCAAATCCATGCCAGTACAAAGGCAGTCAGGGTACATACAGCAGAAATAGTGCTGAGTGAGTAATTCTAGGATGAGAAGGGTTGGCATAGTGATACCCATCCTAAACTTTCTAACATGAATGGAAGTTAGAAGAGAGTGGGGACTGTTCCATTTCTAAAGGGACATGGAAGGAATGGAAATAGATAGTGAAGTCCTTTTTTGCAACCTCTGGCATAAAACTGTCATGTTAAGAACACACAAAGGCTTGATTAGAGTTTTTGTTGACTTTAAGAGTGAAATTCAAATAGGCAAGGACTTTGAAATACCATTTTTTTAGTGCTTTATTATGAAGTTTCTTTGTCATAACATGATTGATGGAAATGAAGCCTACAAAAACTAACAACCCTACTGAGGATGAGTGACCAAATTGGAAGAGCTAAAAAACCTGGACAGTGAAGGGCCAAACAGTGAACGGGTGTGGCAAATTTACTGTAGGAGAAAACAAGGACAAAAAAAGTCACAGTTCAGAGTGTTTAAGAAATCAACTGCAGTAGAAGACAAAGAGCATGGGTCTGTTAATTCATTCTTATCTTACAGAACCATGAGAGGTTTTTCAAGTCTTCCAAAAGAGAATCTTCTGTGATATACTTACCCTTTATAAACAGAACATAACACCCCTCTGCTTCTGAGTTATTATTACAGTCAGTATTCTGTGACACACTTTCCTTTATAGAACAGGATGATGCCTTGTTCTGTTTCCATTTTCCTTATGTTGAAAAAACATTTCTGGGTAGGATTTGTAACATTTTAGCACAACTATGATTAAATTACTTGTGCATCTCTGAACACTTCTGTGATATTTAGTTTGACAGGCTTATTTAAAATCTGGTGCCTTAGACTGTGAAAGAGACATTTAAAGGATCTAAATCTGTATTTGGTCAACAAAACCCAAAGGGTGATCTCCAAATTCAATCTAATTTTGTAAACTCTGAATTCAATCTACAGGTACTTAGCATAGTAATAGATGTATCACACTGAGTGGCTGGGCAGCTCTTTGTCCTTATTTTTTAGTTTGTTTAGAATTAAATCCAGAAGCCAAAGACTTCTGAAGTAGCCATCTGTACTAAACCACAAAAATAAATGCTGATGATCAGTCTGCTGATCTGAAGCTAAAATAGTAAATACATCAGACTATGTAATTTAAAATGACAGCATAATTTTGCAAAATGTTTGTTAGTTTAATTTGTAACTATTCTGAGTTCTAAATGCAGGTGATCATTTTGTGTTCTTTGGCTAAACCTTTGACTATCTTTCTAGTTATTGAGATGCTAATTGCGGTGTTTTGCATTCTTCTATTGCTGAAGAATCTCTATTAATACCTGTTAGCTTTTCTGAGAGCAGAGGCACAGTTATTACCAAATGTTTATGCCTATGATTGGAAGTGGCAGTATCAGAATGTGGAATTCTCTGTGGTTAAGCTGTGGAATGTACCAGTGGTGGGAGCTCTGAGAAGCATGCTTGGCAAGCAGGATATTGGAAAGCTTTATAATAAGACTGCTCAGGTTTTCCTGAAAACAATGAAGAGCTTATAATGTGGCTGATCTGAATTGATTTTTATGGGTACAGAGTATAAGGGCCTACTGGCCACTCAGATATTTTTCTTTTACACTTTCAAAATCCTATTTCATGTCATTTATATAGGGAGGATGTGCCAGAATTCTTGGGAGAAGCAAAATGGGATATTTTAGCTAATATTTGGCTTACTGCTTCTTTCTTCCATGCTTTTTCCATGTAGACCTCAGTATTTTATGAAAGCCACCAAAATGTGTGTACACCTTTGTATGAGGCACAGAAAAACAACACCAGCTACCCTGCAAAAATCATCGTAGAAAAGGATCTAGGCAGCATTAAAAAAGGGCTAGCCATAGCCCTAATCATCACTTTAATAAATATGCAAAATAGAACTTTCCAACTTGCTTAAAAATATATTTGCCCTTTACCATCTGCACTGATCTGTACCTAATGATGAAGACCTTAGCTGACCCTGTCAATTTATAAACCCAGGATTGTAGAGATTCTTTAACTTCCCTGTTTAGATTACCACACCATTTTATTCTGTTCTTTTACTAAACAGTGCCATGTATTCTGCAAATAATCCAAAGGAACATTGTTAACATGCTTTTAGCATTGTGATAAAAATTTGTTTAAGTGGCAAGAAATGTCCCCCAGGTTTTAGCCTTTCTTTGGTGTGTCAAGTTTGAAACCAACAAGAAAAAAAAAAAAAAGAAAAAAGCCATCAAGCAATTCTCAAATAGCAAACAGGAATGTGAAGCCATGTTCCCTGCTAGGAAGCTGGCTGGCTGAAGTAGTCTTTTTTTGAGCATGTTCTTTTAAGGGAAATAAGTTACATTTAAACAGTAATATTAAGTACTAAGAATATATAAGTTAATATATATATATTGGAGAACTCTTCAACAACCATTAATTATTTTTTCATTCAGACTGTGATGTGGATCACAGACTTGGAAAGAAATTGTTTGCTGCAGCAATACTTTTTTTATATTTGCCACAGATCAGACAAAAAAGCGCAGAGTGAAGTTCAGTAACCATTTATATAACAGCATCTGATACTTTGCTAGACCTGTACCAGTAAGCCAGCTTAATTTTTCACACTGTTGAAAGCCAGAATGAAAAAATTTAGAGCTAACTCCTTAAGGTAGACTTGGAATTTAATAGCACAGCAAACAGGAGGAAATGTTATCCTTTGAGTACAAGACCTTTAAGTGGCAAGTTTTGATGTTCAAAGCAAATGCTTCTACATTTTATTGTTTATTTTTAGGAGACAATCTTCTTTCCTTTGCCTGATTTGATAACAGGGCTATGAGGATGGTGCAGGGGCTTGCATAGAAGCCATACAAGGAATGACTGAGGTGACTTTGTCTGTTCAGCCTGGAGGAGACCGAGGAAAGGCCTTGGGGAGGTCTGCAGCTTCCTTGTGAGGGGAAGAGGAGAGGCAGACACTGATCTCTCTTTGTGGTGTCCAGTCACAGGACCTGAGGGAATGGCCTGAAGTTGTGTCAGGGGAGGTTTAGGTTGGATACTAGGAAAAAGGTTCTTCAGCCAGAAGATGGTTGGGCACTGTAACAGGCTCCCCAGGGGTGACAGCCCCAAACCTGACAGAGTCCAGGAAATCTTTGGGCAATACTCCTAGGCACATGGTGAAACTCTTGGGGCTGTCCTGTAAAGGGCCAGGAGTTGGACTCAATTATCCTTATGGGTCCCTTGGAGCTCAGAATATTCTGTGATTTTGTGATGTTTCAGGGATTTTTTTCCCAGAATAAAATTGATTTTCCCATATTCTCATGAATAACATTTCAAGAGAAATCTCTAGTAAGAAATTCAGCTAGCATTTTTTGAAGTACTTACCCAAAGTTTGGATACTACATATATATTTAATTTTAAAAATAAAATGTTATTTAATAATTTGGACTACCTTGAGAAATCAGACTCAATTTTTAATAATGCACATAAGTACAGGAGGTAATTTACCCGCTGTAGAAATAGAATTCATAGTCATATTGCTGATATTAAGTGTCTGCAAATATGAAAACTAGAAGGATAAAATCTTTTATGTCATTGTCATATCTTGTGTCTAAACTCAGAAACAAATTAGAACTTTCATATCTGTCTCTTGCAGTGACATGCTTATCCTCCAACATTGGAAGCTGCATTTTTTTCCATTCAAAGCAAGGAGGTCAAGATTTATTTTAGACCGCTGTTCAGTTTATGCAAATCTCATTCACCTGGATCCCAGGTGAATGAGAAGAGAAAGGTCA
The DNA here is from genome assembly GCF_028551555.1 of Melozone crissalis. Taxonomy (NCBI): domain Eukaryota; kingdom Metazoa; phylum Chordata; class Aves; order Passeriformes; family Passerellidae; genus Melozone; species Melozone crissalis. The sequence goes on from NW_026535780.1 coordinate 24,280,052, forward strand.
AGAGAGAGCCAGGATCTAACCTTAAGTTTGGAGCAGTCAGCTGTGAGAGAAGGGAGAAACCCTGGGAAGCCCAGCACCTCCCAGCTGTAACCTGAAGGCTGCACAATCAGGTTGCCCCTTATCTCCACCAGGAAGCCAGCAAGTCTGAGCAGTTGTTCAATGCTGCCATCAGTAATTTTTGAGAAATTGTTCAATACTGCCACAGTATCTATGACTAGGGAGAAACCTGCTATCCTGCTTCTTCTGTGGAACTATTATTCTATTCTCTCATCTATTCCAAGGAACTTGGAGTCTCTGCTACATGAGACTTGGTGTGATGTGGGTGAAGTCTGATGGAGTCCTGGCACCCCCAGGTACCCATCAGAAGAGTAAAGCTCATTGAATTAAGGCATTTCCAAGAAAATCAAGGTCACTTTAGATCAGTTTTAGTTCTTGACAAGTCTGCTCTTGTATTCTTTTCCATTCATTTTATCTTCCAGATACATATTAGATTGTTAGATCTCTCTCAGAGATATTAGAACCAGTTAGAAAAAACAAGGAGTTAGACCATGGGAGCATGGCTGTGTCTACTATTAAATAAAATGTCAGTGGTCATTATAATAGCAATGTCTGCTGTGATGGTAGAAGAAGGTTGTGAGAGAGAATATTCTAGCATTTCAATCTCTCTATATCTATAGTTCATTTCTATATTTCATCCATATGCTTAAATATATTTGTATTCCGATCAAGAGCAAAACATACAGCTCTTTTCTGTAAGGTGCAGAAATATCTCCTTCATGAGAGCATTGATTTATTTCCTTCAAAGTACATTGCTCTGAAAAAAAATTAGTTCTTGAATTGAGAACATTACACCACAGAACACAATATATGCTTTTCACTTTGTAAATCAAGGTTAAATTAGATAATGTAGAAAAATAATGACTAATGTGATGATACTGGTCATATATAGAAAGAAAATTGGATTTTTAGGAGTGACTTTATCTTCTCATATTTTTCAGTTTGAGACATTTTAAAATGATCTTATAGTGATTTATGGGTTTTCAGCAGTTTCAAGACATTAAGGGTCCTTAGAGCTTTTTTGTTTTGAACACATTACAAACAAAAGCAATAATTACTTTAGTATCAACATCCTGAACCTGCTCTGAATACCTTTAGAGGTGATGTATAGGCCCATAGCTGCAGTGAAGATCTTTGCTGCTGTGATGTTAATATTGCTTTATTTGGTGAATGGATGATATCAGTTTTGCTCAGTTCTGCTGCTTCCACCCAAATAAGATTTTTCTAAATTCAATCTTCAGTCCTTTCTAGTAACTTCTTCAGGCAGCTCTTGACAATACATATGAAACCTCAGTTTGAAGAGTTGGATCTACTGTGTTGAGCCTTCTACTAAAAATCTAAAGACTATATCTATTGAAGAGATTTGTTACAGCCCTTCAATCACACTTTTAAAATTCAAGAATCAAATAGACTTCTACGTTTGCAAATGCTATGATATTGATTTCTGTGGTCTGGTTTGAAAATATTTTCCTATATACTTTGTATATCTAGAACAAGAATGAGTGAAAGTCTGACAGGTTTCAAACTTCTTTATTTTGACAATGTATTTATTTAAAGATACATGTTTGAAAGACATCTAGACATAAGGGTAAATGGACTTCTAGGCCTCTTAAAAATTATTACTCTATATAAGATTTCTATATTTAGATAATATTTAGGCAAAGTAAATATTTCTTTTCACTATGCATATGGACCAACCTAGAAATGTCATCATTCTCTCTGAGCTCAAGCTCATGGGTGTTTTAATGACTCAATTCACTTTCTTCTATTGTGCATTATGTTGGATCAGTGCTATTGCTATCAAATTGCTTTCTGCTTTAGAAAGTAATGCAACAATAATAGACATTGTATTTGTAGATTATATATTGGTAACAGCAATTTAAAACTGAAAGAAAAATAAAAATATTTTGGCTGAAGAAAAAGGTTGAAGAGCAAAATAATCTATCATTCTCTGCTTTTTTCCTAGCACTATCCACAGCCCACATAGAAAGTAAGGCCAAGCTGCCCAAAGGCCAACTCAGAAGAACACAAAAAGCCTCATTTAAAAATGGTGTAGAGTGTGGGGCAGGAAGGGCCAGGGAATGGGAGAAGTTCCAAGAACTGATTCAATAGCCACTGATTGCTGAAAGTGTAGGCTTATGACCTGCCATATCTGTTTCCGATTAATTTGCCTAATAGTTCCACTAGAAATTGCCAGCAGAACAATAATCTTGAACCCACACGTGATAGGAAGCCAGATCCTATTGGAGTGTGGCATATTATTTATGCTCTCTGTAGGAACACATTTTTCCTTATCATGATTCTACCTTGCTTGAGTATGATTTCTCTCTGAATTTGACTTCATCCTCTGCTTTGATACCCACTTACAAAATTATATTTCTTTAAAATACAACAACTCTTGTTTTCTTCTTCAGTCTGTGTACTGTAAATTAGGTCTTATTTTTTTGAGCAGTCCTCAATAATCAATAACTGGAAAAATATTTAGTTCTACTAATGCATACTATTTTTGGTGTGTAGCCTGGGGGCTGTTGTTCTATATTCATAGGATTGTTTTAATTGAATTTAATATAGTTTTGAAAAGGAAAGAGAACCTATTTCAAAGTTAATGTATTTCTAATTTAAGTAAATTTCATCTGACTTAAAATTCTTTCACATTATTTACCAAAACTGGATTTCAGATTATTTATGGGCTGCCAAATTATTTGATAGGTATCCAATATATTTTCATTTCTTTGTGACAGATGAATGCCCTGAGCCATTTACAACCTTTGATATGTATTCAGAGTTGGCATCAGTCAGCTGAGTTTCAGTGCATGAACTGGGTTTCGGAGTATTGATTGTAGCGTCTTTGGTTCTTCATAATTTTTAACTCTAAGACAATTTACAGTAATACCATTATTAAACCTTTTAATCTGTAGAAGTTATGAGAATTGATTAAACCAAAGAAGATTTAAAGTAATTGCCAAAAGCCATTCTGACACATTCAATTTTTATGCCTGAACCATTAGACTGTGTCTTGTGTGTGCACTGCATAAAACCTACAGCACAAGCACATTTTTTTTAACTTCTATTTTTGTGTCATCCTGATTAAGGAAACTGGAAAGTAACTCTACCTGACACCTGCCTTGCTCTCTTTTTCTTGAGTGTGTTAATGATTCTGGAAGTGCACAAAATATCCATGGGTTCCCTTCAGTAAATGTTCAATATCAGTACACAAATGTATGCACTAACATACAGTAAATATGCCTCTAGATTCAGAGCACCATACTTGGTTGGTTGACTAAATTCTTCATGTTATATTAATTTGGTGAGTTTTGTTAATGTTTTCCTTTTTAATGCATTTTATATTACTTTTATTATTATTATTTCTGCATTTTTTTTCTCTCCCCTTCTTTTTGCTTTACATATTGCTTTCATTTGTTTTAGAAGAAAAGAAAACAGATCCAGAGAATGGGGATACAGGTAGGGTGACTTATTAAAAATATTTTTGTGTTTTTCTCTTAAGTTCTTTGATCTGTTATGTTGAGCAAAGGTAGCAAAGAGTTGGAGTGCAATTTTTATGTATTTTATAGATTTCAAAATAGACACTAGGAAATGGAACCTAAGAAAGGACTTTCCCAAATGTATTTCCTTTGCTATTTTAAGGGTGTCAAATAAGGGTGAGAAATGGTAAGAAAAAGACCAGAATCAGCTAAATGCAGATGTCATACACTTTAAGACCTCTGTTCTGTCCTCCCCTCTCCAGACATAGAGCATGCTCATCTGCACATATTTTTCTGCTCTATTAGAGGTTTAAAATATCAGTCTTTATCAGACTTTAGTCCCCTCATCATGAGTTTTTTCCCCATGCCTTAATGGCTGTGCCTCCCAAATTTTCTATCCCTTTTGCCATATGTATTCAAAACTAAATCTGTTCTAATACTATAAGGGAAACTTCACTCTTCTTCCATACCAGATTCCCTTTAATTCTTTGTGCCACAGATGCCTCACTGTACAGCAAACTCCTCTTCCAAACTCAGATCCTGCAGCAGGATCTCCATCACCAGCATCTCTAGGAACTAGAATGGTTTAGTAAGTCCCACTGGAGAAGACAATGAAAGAATGAAAGAGCAGAGGTCACAGCTGGTTATGATTTTTAACCAGATAGGTTTGCCTTAGCTGGATGATAACGCCATTTGTTGTCCCTGTTGTCTCTGGCATGCCTGACAGGCTATCAGCTGAAGAATCTTACCCAGGAGGGTAGCCAGTATTTGACCTGAAGAGAAAATACCAGTCTTTAGCTCTAGGCTGAATTCAATGATGGCTTATCTCCTTGTAAAGCTATGACTCAGTGAGCAGCTCAGGGGTTAAGAAAAATTAGGTATTAACCAAATCACTGATTGCAGCCTTTCACTTTAGTGGTGAAGTAGCTGAATCTTGTCACATCTTAGCTTATTTCAAGTTAAAACATGAAAATAATGTTTTTTATTTGAAGCTTAAGCAGTGATTTGAGTGCCTGTACTGAGTCCTGTTGCAGGAATGGAATTATACAGCCACCACCTAGACCATGGTAGGAATTATGTGGATCTTACCTCAATAGGACTTCTCCCTAGCTTCCAGTTCCATAAAAGAATCAAGTAGAGTTCCCTTTTCTACTATGTTTAATTGGCAATAGTAGTTGGAGTTCAAGCTGGTTGCCTCTTATTTGGGGCCCTGCCTGTTGCTTGTTACTGGATTTCATAGTCTCTATAGGTGGCTTCATTTTCTGACTGCATTCCTGCTCACACAATCCTGTTTGCAGCATCTGGGGTCTTCTCTTCTGATTTACTCCCACAGCCCCCAGGCACCCTTTTGTCTGTGTCTTGAGAAATATCCCTACTTTTGTTTACAAAATATCCTATAGCTAAAGTTGAAATTACAGTTCATTGTCTAGTGGTTACATTTCCATAGATAAAAGCAAGCATCAAATTCACATGGCCCAAGGTTTAATTTACTGCAGTCACCAGAGCTAAGCTCTGGCACAGCAGCCTCTCACTGCAGTCCTTGTGGATCTGAGAGATTACAGGGCTGCACTGCACAGTACTTCTGGGCTTACTCTGGCATTTCAGGAGTCTTTGCTCTGTAGTTATATTACTTTCCCTTAGCACATTCTCTTCTGAAAATATGGGGAGTAGCTGGCAATGAATCAGCAGTTGTCTCTCTGTCAGCCAGGAATTGCCTTGTGCCCATGGAAACCCCACTGAACTAACCTTCAGGCCACGAGTATTTAATGCTAGATAGTTCAAAATAACCAAAACTCCAGAATGTTGCCTACAGTGCAATGCCCCCAGTTATGTCTGGTGAGCAGCACCAGGCTTTGTTCTTCCCTTCAGTCTTAATTTTTTGCATTCATATGGCTGGAATTTTAGTGTCTCATTGGATAATTCTGTTGGAGGCACAACTACTGTTTATAAGCAAAATTCTGGAAGGATGTTCATGAAGAAATGAACTCACTTTACCTGGCCAAAATTTGGTTGCATACACTTCAATATATTGTGGCAGCACTTCAGTATATCAGAAGCAGCTTTAACTTTTCTAGTGCCAGTCTTTATAGCCCTGAAAATGTGTTGTACTGGGCTCCAGCTCAGGATCTAATAACACAAGGGCTCAGTCAGCCCTTGTAATTCAGGTGTGTGAAAGCTTATGCTCCTACATTTAAAGCTGTTGATAACTAATGGTTAGATTCAGGTTAGTTCTGGTTTGTTGACTCATGCTCCATGAGCAGCTGCTGCCTGCAGTGGAGTCCTTGGGTAGGACCAATGTTCTGCCTTGGTTACCAAACTCATGTTAAAAGCTGAAGCTTTAATGCACCCAGAGGGTTACTGAGCCCTCTAGAAGTATTTTTTCTCCTGCTAAGCCTTCCCACATAGGTGTGAGCTGAGCAGAGGTTTGCCAGCAGAAGTGGAGGTGATGGTAGCCCTGCCTTCCCAGCGCTCAGTGTGACAGGCTCTCATGCTGGGCCAGGGGAATGGGCAGTGCCAGGACGCTCTGCAGCCTTTCCTGCTGCCGTGCAGGTCCCAGCTGCTTCTGGCTGCAGTGCCAGCGAGCTCAGCCCGGGGCACGCAGCAACCCTGCACTCTCTGCTTGTCAGCTCCGTGCACAGCAGAGCCAGAGCTCTCTGCTGCCTCATGAACTATCCACTGCCCTTGGCCCTTCCTCTTTTTGCTCATAACTGAATCCTCTCACTTGTTAAAGACAGGTTCAAAAATACAGGGGAAGTTAGATTTTCCTTTAATAAGACTTTATGGGAATTGAATAATTTTTTTCAACATTTTTCTGTCTTGTTTTTCTCTTGAGAAAAAATAAGCCACAAATTTTGTTTATTTTGTTGCAGAGGACTCACACCATGGCCTCATATCTTTTGTTTCCCCTTTGGATGGCATATTTGGTACATATCATAGGCAATTGGATTTATGGAAATCTAACTTTCACTTTGCCAACTGATCATAGATAAGAATGAATATTTTCTCAAGTTATTGTGAAGTTTCTAGTTTATGCTCAGGAACTGTTACTTCTTCACTTGCACTTTCCTGAAATTTGGCAGAATGTCTGGAGACAGAGAAAAAATGCCACGGTTTCATAATAAAACATAAGAAAAATTGAAAAAATGTCCCTTTTTGAGAAAAATGTCTCCTTTCTTACATTACTGAAAAATGACAAGATTTTGTTTTCAGCAAAAGATGATTTCTTTCTTTGAGAGGAGGCTGGAGTATTTTACTTCAAAAAATGTATGTTACTTCTGTCATTGAAAAATAAAATATTTTCCAGTGTAACTTTTTGTTTTCAAGAGAAAAAAAATAGAACTTTTAAAACTAGATCCCAAAAATTTCACTTAATCTTAATGATAAATTGACAAACAGTGCTATGGGTTCTATAATGGTTGAGGAAAATTATGATAGGAAAAATGAACTGTATTTTATTTTAGAAATTTTCATCTGCTGCTCTCTTTTTCATTTTATTTCTTCCTATAAAGCACCATTTATTCTTTCTCATTAATTTTTCTTCATTTTAATTTCTCTTAGAATTTTTCATGCAGTCTTTTCTTTCATGTTGTTGTAGAGTGTAAAGTTAGAGAGTCAGAATACAAAAACTAGAAGCCAGAGAGTTTATAGAGAACAGAAGAGCTTAGTGTTTTTGCATTCCCACTTCCTTTTACCTCCTCTCCTTCCAGATTTCCTATGAAGTGCCACAACCCCTACCTGGCAGCTCTCATAGTATGTGCTACCACCCCTATTGTTCTCACAGAAGAAAACACAAAGCTGAGAGGCCCAGGTTCTGTGCCAAGCCCCATTTTGCTGTTAGATCATGACTTTCAACTGAGGTTTAGAGTTTATACCGGGTTTCTGTAGTACACTGGCACCTAACATTCCCATCTCAGTTCCATAAATGCAATCCATATTGCTCAATACTTACAATCTACAGAAGCTTCTGTTTATGATTAGCGGGATCCTGAAATTTTTATCCTAGATAACTTTTGCATTAAAATTATGGATATTTTAAGACAAATGTCATTCAAAATTAATGGTTTTTAGCATTTGATGGATAATGATTTATTCTTGACTTACACCAGGTTAAAGTGGAAAAGAATCATACTTACGTGTGTATGATAGCTAATTACATTATGTTTGAAAATCTTTTCTGAGCTGTTGTCTTCCTCTCATTTTTCTATTTCTCAATCTTCCACCTCAGCTTTGGCACTTCCTTATTATTTTACATTGTAAATTGTGGTACAGTACCAGTTTGTTGAAAGCAGCTACTGGCTAAACCATGTAGTGAGACCCCATCCCTGACTAAAGCCAATCACATATGTTGTCCAAGATGAGTGAATCCTGGAATTGTTCTTGAAGCTGTGTTTCATTAGAATGTAATACAGTGATGCCACTGGGTGGCTCTTTAAGATTCCTTTAGTCATTCTTTGAATTTTTGGAGCATACTAAGAGTATACTGAAATAGTAAATGGAAGGTCTGCTGGTCCATGGCTGTTACTTGATTATTAATTTGATATGTCAGACAATGATAAATGCAGAACCAGAATCTCTTCCCAAAATAAACAGGTTATCTTTGCATTCCTCCTTATTAAATAAAAGACTCAATTTCTTTTGAATATTCTTAAAATAGTAAAATTATATTCCGTGGAAACACTGTGTTTCATTTATATTGAGGTTTTTTTCACAAAGCTGGCTTCATTTGAATTGTGTAGATAATACGACACTCATTAAGATTCTGCTGAAATACTTATCTGCTATTTTCCTCCTGTTACAACTTTTTGGTTTTCTGCAAAATCATAATTCAGGAACTAAAATTACATGCACAGAACTTAAGTAAATCAAATTTCATCTCTTTCTGTTAAGACTTCCATGAGCATAATTTTAACCTTGAAAGTGATGACTGCGTGTGTATTTATTTTCTTTTTTTCCTTCTCTTTTTAACTTAACAGGTGCACTGGATGTAGAAGAAAGGAATCGCCAAATGAAAATGAGCAAGTACAAACAGGTAGCAGGATCAGATTCCAGGCTGGAACAAGATTATCATTCTAAGGCAAGGGAGTTTTATTTTGAAAAGCAACAAAATATGCTAAACTGAAATATCCAACATCCTATTAGAAAGCAATAGATGAATGCCAGGTTGTTTCTTCAGTAAAAGTTTCTAATGTGTCTATAATAAAATTTTGGAAATGTGCAGCAAAACTCTTAACATACAGTGTTCTTGATTATTAAAATTTAAGAAGGATAATTTAAAGCAAATGAAAGAACCAGTGTAATTGTCTATCAGAATGAACTATAGTGCCATGATTTAAAAATTCAAAGAAGGAAAAAAAGATGTTTATTGAGTGACAGATGGCATGAGAGCTATTGAAACTTGCTCATGGCTCTCATATAGTTGTACAGAGAGTTATCTTGATCCACTGAAAACTGGAAGATGCAGTGTTACTTAGCTTAATAATGGCTTTTTAGCACTTGTAAAAGTATTTTATACATCAACAAAAGCTTTTAGCCCAGCTGTGGCAGATTGCCAAGAATCTGAATATCTACGTAGTAGTATAACCTTAAATATACTATCAAAAATTTCCTGCTATCTGGAACAGGGTCATGTCATATACAGTATGTTAATTAAAATAATCAAGATATTTTCAATTTAAATTTCTATTATGCAAAAATAATTTAGTGTCCTCTAAAAGGCTTCATTAATTGAGGTCGCATTTTAAGTGGAAAACACGAGACTTCTGACCTATAAAATTTGGCTGAGGAAAAGATATCTGGTTTAGACTTTTATTTCCAGGTTGTTTTTCCTTGCTCCCAGAACTGGCAAAGCTACTGTAAAGTGAAACATTTAGTATTTGAATGCAAATAAACCATCAAATTTATTAATTATTAATTAATAACTATTATTATAATTAATTATTTGTTTGCAGATAATTTAGACTAATACACTTCATATAATTACTTTCTAGAATATACATTTCAGTGTGGGAAAATAGAAGCACTTTAGCAAAGTCCATTTAGAAATGGAAAGCCCTACTACTGAAAATAGAATTGACAAAACCAAAACCACGAAAATGGCTTAAGATACTTTAAAATTCCGTAGATGTGCTGCATGGTTATTTGGGTGTTTTGCAAATGTAGTTTTAACTGCACAAAGCATAGGAATGTTTATTAACATGTAAGAGGGACTTGAGTACTGTTGTGTTTAGCTGTTTTTTATGTGACACCTATGGAAAGTATTTCTATATTGTTGGCTGTGAAAAGTGTTGCCTTTGAGAGGTGAGCGTAACACTGTGAGTGGCCCTCATCGTAAGTGTTGTGATTGTATGTACCACAAAAATATGACTTTATGTATTGTATGTACAACCAGAATTAATCTGCTCATTTTCCTGCTCCCTCAATGCTTAGCTGAAATTTGAGTCAGAAGTAGGACTGGTGCAGATTAAATTGGTTCTCATGTCAAGGAGTGAGATAGAACATGACTACCTAAGGAAGTATTTATTACCCTTGGTTTTCCATTTCACCTACACCATATTATTGGGCATCACTCTACATCTTTTATCTCTTTAATTAAAATTTTGCCTTCAGTATTATTGGAATGTATTAAAGAGGAAAATTATAAATGGAATTATTTGATGAATATGGTGGTTTATTTATTGCACATATCAAACAATGTCTCCAGAAATAAACAGTTAATTTATTCTTCTGCTTAAGTGTAGTTTCAGTACTTGAAAGTGAGTTTTTATTCTATCAACGAACCTGTGGAACTAGACACTGAATAATCACATATATGTAGTAATTCAATATGCATTTTTAACATTGTGTAGTTTCAAAGCCATGTGAGAACCATAAATCTCATAAACCATATGAGAGCTCTGTCTTCACTTTTTTACTAACAAGGCTTCAATTCCCCTTAATTAAATTCCTATATTATCTAGAGACAGAAAACAAGTAAGTAAAATTTATTTATCTACCTGGTTTCTACAGAAATTCTTTAGAAATCATGAACTGAAACATGTTTGTCGAATGGTGACTGTAATGTTCTGTATAGTGCACAGTGACTTTGATTTTTCTAGACTTCTCAGCTGGCACAAGCATGGCACTCATGAGTGCCATGCCTGAGAAAAATATCGTTAAGTAGGCATTAAGCCACATTCAGAAAAGCCAGCACATAGAATTTTCTTTTAACTTTTCTATTTCCTTCTTTAAATAGAAGTCAACAGGTCAACAGCATCTTTATGTCCCTCTTGATTACTTTAACTTAGGAAAAAATACCCAATATCAGTCCTTGCTGAGAAGGCAAAAGCTATAAAAATAGAAGTTCTAATAAATATTGAAATATTAAAATAGGCACCCAGTGTTGTATCTCTCCAGCTTTGTTCTACCTCTGGAAGTCAGTACTAGCGGCTTTAGAGGAAGGTACCCCTCTGTGGTGCATAGTCATAAATTAAGTTTGTGGGAAAAGTTTAATTCCAGATCTCAGTGTTCTTAGAAGCTGCTGAAATATGAAATTGATTCTCCTTATATTTTTAACTCAGGGTTGATAATAGAGATTGTATCTCTATTATTCTTATACATTCCTCATTATTTTTGGAACAATAATTATTCTGCTTCCATAATATTTTGTATACATTAGTTTAGTAGGGTGCAAAAGACATTTCCTTAAATAACTTCCTTCAGAAGCTGCTGAAGTGTGGTTTCAGGACAGACATAAGAAAAGCAAGTAATATATTAACTTTCATAGGAATATTTACAGCTAAGCAGATGAGAGAAAAACATTGTAGGCACTAAGGATGAGGTAAATTAATTTCTGGTATTGGAACAGCTATTTATTTCTGCTTATTGGGTACTAGTAAACTTGTACTAAATAGGATATATATACTAAAGTCTGAATTTCAGTGCTGCTGGATGCTGACATAATGGAAAACCTGAACTATATAAATAAAGAAAAAATGCTCAGTAGCACAAGAGTGTTCCACCAGAGGCAAAATTAACCATTTACCATACTGTGCCTCTGCAACCCCAGCCTGATTTGTGTAATTTCCCTCAATTAAAAGAATCTTTCTGTGACTAGTTTGTTGTTTGACATAAGAGCTAAGCTTCCCAGTTCTAAATTGTTAAGCAAGATGTACTCTGAAGAGGGAAGGGCAAGATGGGAGCTGAGCGAGCCACATGCTGGACTCACACAGCTCCCATTTTGTAGAGCTGGTTTTTGGAGTCACTTCCCAAACTCCCTCATCAAATCTCTCTGAACCTCTCTGCCTTGCTCCCTGCTTTTTACTCCCACCATTCTGGCAAACAAATTGGTGGTGCTGTGTTTGGTGAGCAGCATCTTCCTCTGGCCATTCCCACCAGTGCTCAGATACAGGAATTCCTGCTGACAAATTGAGGATGGAGGATGAGAGAAATCCTGTCATTCCTCTCTCCTTGCCCCATGACTAGATTATGCACAGTGGATCAGCTGAGGAGAGTTAAAAAGCTTTGGTGTTGCTAAGAAAAAAAGAGAGAAGATACTTCTGGTATAAAGAACCCTAGAAGGGTTTGCAATCAGAGTGAAATCAAGAGAAAATTCTAACAACTTGGGCTAATGTTAGCCCCTACAGAAAGTCTGGTCACTGATGTCAAACTAAAGGGAGCTGGATTTATGTAGGAGCAACAGCAGTGACAAACTATGGCTTTCTTTAGGAACAAAGGTAAAACAGACTGACAACTAGCTGACACACATTTAAACCTCTAAGTATCTTGAGACTCATTTTATTTGTTTCATTAGGAAAAAAAAATGACCTACAAAAAGGCAGAGAAATCCAGTTACATAATATAGCAATTAGTAATAGTCAGTAATGTAGTAATTAGAAAAAGAGTATGTTAGAGAACCAAGGAATAAAGTTGGAATAAAAGAGGTAAAAGAGCAGATAAAAACTTGACTTTTTTGCTGAACAAGCTTATTTAGCCAAATGTAGAAAAGACTACATCAAATACAGAATAATACAGAACATCAAAGAGGATTTCCTAAATCCACCTTTAATTATTCATATTGATTATAATACCGGAACTTTCTGCATCATCAGATATATGTAAAGTTGCATTTCCTGATAATCAATCAGCACAAGCCTAATTCTCTGTGTTTGGTGTACTGTAAGGCATACTAGCATGCTAGTTTGTGATCTTCTAGCCTGGTAACAAGATCAAGACAAATTAAACTGTGGAAGAGTCAAGCATGTGTTTAGCTTTTTGAGTAGTGTAGATGCAGCTGCAGCTCTGCAGAATGAGACACTTTGATTCAGCAGTGAATCAAGTAAAACCTTAAGGGATTCCTGTGTGAGAGAATGTGGAAAAGGTAAGATCTGGAGGTGGAAGAGGCTGAATTTGAATGCCTCAGAAGCAGATCTTAATTGTAAGGTCTTGTAAAGTGCAAAAGTGCTGCCAAGAGTTGCCTTTTCCCTCTGAAACCCGCAGGAAGTAGTTTTGCCATGGGTACACTACATGTGGAATCCTTTGACCTTTGCTGTCAACTGAAAGATTTCGTATAATGGTGGTTTGGGAATCCCTTTGTCTCCTCCTTTAAAATCAAAGCAGAGCCTTACACAGAGCAGCAAAGTGAGCTAGCAGAAGCACTTGCCACATTTCTTCTTGAAACTCTTGTGGGAAAGGGAGTTAAACAAACATTGCACTAAAAGGGATGTTGGGAACTTTGATATTTGGCTGCATATAAGCTGTATTTAGTTTATATTGGTTTTATATTGACAACTGATTTAGAGTTCTTGGAGGAGCATGAGATGCCCAGTAATAGTTTGGCAATTTATGATAATTATGAATATACCTCTTTCATCTATAATTGTTTCTTACAGCTGATGCTGTTAAGGATGTAATTAGAAATATTCAAAATACTAAATACAAAATGGAGGCTATTTAGATATCTATGTGCCCTCAAAACCACTCATAAATTGTTTTGTATATACTTCTTTTTAGTATACCAGTTTAAATTTTAAAATTTTAAGTATCTGAATAAAACTTGGAGAAACAAAATAATTCTAAAGGAGCTGTGCTGGAGAATAGTTAAGAAAGCAAAGACTAACACAGATAGGACCACCCACAAATATTCAGTGCAATAAATTTCCGTAGAATGCCCATTCCGCTGAGGGCCCTGCCAGGAGAATTTGGTAGGCTTCCAAAGGGAAGAGCACTGTGTAGTTCCCTGCTCCTTCCCATTGCCCTCCTCTGCACCAATAAGCTCCTGTCTTCAGAAAATAAACCAAACACCAATTACACCAACTGAGAACTTCCCAGGTGAGGAAACATTTTCCTTGTTGCCTGTTCCATGGCTTTTGTGCTCTCCTGAGGACTAATGAGTATTGTTCTTCGGGCAAAAACTTGGTAGCTGCACCAGCTGGTCTGGAAGGACAGGTCCTGTCACTGCCCACAGCCTGTGGGTGCTCAGGTCATCTAATCCATCACTCATGTGTGTGATCTGTAATGAATTTTTCTGGTCAGTGGCAGAGCATCTCTCTGGCCCATAGTGCTGGTAGCATTTATATTTTCAATCAAGTATTTCTTTGTATTTTAAATAGAAAAATTTTGGGGAATAAATTGCTGAAATGGAAGTTCTGGTTCCTATAAGTACAGGATTTAAAGCTCAGTTATAAGGCTCAAAAATATATCTAGATGAAATAAATTCAGAATTCTAGAACTGAACTCTATATACATGGTAATGTAGAAAATATCTCTTCTTTAATTTCTATTTTTATCAAACTGTATTTTGCTGATGTGTTAGAATTAATATAGCGACTTTGAAGATAGATAGGGGTTGCTGTGATTTCTAGTATTTTCTTCTTCAGTAAAAGTTGTGGCAAGTTCTTAGAAAATATTTCTGTTGCTGTCATTTCCCTTTTCCTTAAATTTAAGCACTCTTTTTATTTATTTTGGCCTTGATAATTTTTCAATTAATTTTTTTAATCTTGAGTGTCCATGTCTCTATCTGAAATTTATGGTATTTTAAAATTTAGTACTGTGATTACCAAAAGTACTGCATTCACATATGATGATTGTGTCTGAAATTTAAACATCTGAAAGGAGGCTGATGCTGACTGTCTTTAGCTGTCAACAGGTGTTTTCTGTTGTCACATTTTCTTAGATTTTGTATAAGCTTATATTGGTAATCATGTTTAGAAAGAAGAGGTTAAATACTTTATAGAATGTTATTGAAGAAGTACGTTATAATCTTACAATGAATCTCAAAGAGAAAAAATGACCCCAAAATTAAAAAATAAAACCATCATTCTATTTTGGCTCTGAATTTTCATTAGTTATAGGTGTCTACTAGGGAAAAAAAGGGCTTTTCAATCACAGAGAATTGGGTTTCCATTAAAAAAGCACAAATTATAACTGTAACACAGTCCTGTGTTTTATAGTGATGATTTAAATATTCTTTTGGGAAGAACAAGTATTTTCAAGAAAAAAAATATTTTAGTAAGCACATAGATCCCTCATATACAGCAAAATTTATATCAAAGCTTTCTGTAAAAGCCAAATTCACTTGATCATTGTAACCATTCCTTTAATAATCACATTTTAAACTCATCTGGGAGATGTTTTGATCAACTTCCATCCAGAGCAATCACTGCAATCTATCTTAAATCCTTTTATCCTTTTTATAATGGAATGTGTTTTCCTTTCTGAATGGCTTTGTATAGACAAGTGAATTGTTAAACTGTTAGTCTTTTGGTTCAGAGCTACTGTCTTTTCATAGTAAACTCAATTATTCCTGTGTACAGTTTTTTATCTGAATTTAAGCTGTAAAGTTCCAAGATGCTATTGAACTAAGTGGCAATTAGTGTGCAAAATACTGTGACTATGCTTGAATTAATGATTTTAGTTTTTATGAAACTGTTGTTATGCTGATAATACATGAGAAAATCTACAGAAAAAAAAAAAGAAAAAGATTAACTGGGAAATATATATTAAATATTTGGGTGCCAAGGTGTGGGATTCAAAAATAGAGAACATATGAAGTTAATTGAATTGCTACAACAATCAGGGAACTCTAAGAAATTAGAATAATAATCTGTGATAACATGAATCACACCATATTGTGCTACTTAATTCTGTGCCATGTCAAATGTGTACAAAAAAGTCATTATTCACCTTTGAAGTACAAAAGAGCAGTGGCTCCATGATGGAAACAGGTTTGCCAGATCAATCTGCTAGACTGCTGACCTTGAAAAATCAAGGAAAGTGTGGCACACACTTAGAAAGGACAGACCTGAAATCTCAGTGCAGGGCTTGCACAGAGCCTGTTTAAATGTGTAGGATTCAAAATGAACCATAGAATGAATCATAGAATGGCCTGAGTTGGAAAGGACCTTAAAGATCATCTGCTTCCTGTCCCCCTGCTTTGGGCAGGGCCACCTCCCACTAGACCAGGCTGCTCAAAGCTCCACCCTGCTGTGTCTTGGTCACTGGGGCATCCACAATTTCTCTGTGCTACCTGTTCCAGTGCCTCACCACCATCACAGTAAAGAATTTCTTCCTAATATCTTGTCTATTCTTTCAGTTTAAAGCCATTACCCCTCATTCTATCACTACAGAGTCTTGTAGAAAACTCCTTCGCTGTCATTTTTTACTGAAGGCTTCTGTAAGGTCTTCCTGGAGCCTTCTCTTCTCCAGGCTGAAGCAGCAGGACCTTTGTCTGCTGCACAGAGGGTGGCTCGGAAGGGACGGTCAGATTTGCAGGCCGCCCCTCACCTCACAGCCCTCCTGCCCGGCCCAGCTCCAGGAGCTGCTCCTGGGACAGCCCCTAGAGAGCTGCTCCTGTGGTTTAGCTGAGCCACCTTAGAGGAGGGATTTGCCCAGAGGTTACTGTTATCATTTGTAACTCTGGCTATAATAATGTTTTAGTGGTCCGGATGTTTTATTCACACCTGGGAGTGCTCCTCTTTATTAAATAGGTTGATTTTCTTTGATAGCAACCACAAAATTATAAATGAAAATTTAACCAGCTTATCAACTTTTTTCCAAGCAATAGGTTTGTGGTTTTGAGGAATTTTTGCCAGCTGATACACGGGAGAGAATGCTATGTGTGTGTGTCTATCAGATTTCTCTGTGGATTTTTGATTCTTATTTTAGTAAGTACCTTAACTACCTAAACTCCTACAGTTATTTTTCATTAATATAACTGCGGCTTCAAGCACCTGTACTGCAAGTAGCTCATGTGAAGGATTTACAGAGGTATTCCACAGAGCCATTATTGTGAAAAGTTGGTTCTGCACAATGGAGCTAATCAAAGAGGGGTCAGGACCTTGGAGTCTCAGCTCAGCATAGGGAGGTTCTTGTAAAGCCTCAATGTCTTCAACAACACTCACAGTGAGAATGTTACCAAGATATGAAATTACCTCTGTGTCCTTTCTAACCTGTGGTATTTACTGCTGTTTCTGGGAACTAAAGGCTTTGCTTACAAGAACTAGTATTTTTTTAGTGCTAGGAAACAGAATATTTTCTTTAGTAATTTATCAGGAGGAGTATTATCCTTCCCCTGTGGATGGAAATCATTGTTTTACTGGAGATTTCATTGACAGGCTGGAGTCAGTGAATAATGGCAGGAAATGACACAATTTTGTCTGAGGTTCTGCTTGTTCTCTCACGGTAAAATTATTCTAATATATCTTTTTTCTTCAAACTGTGTAAAATCCTTGAAGGATGTTATGTTTGTTGCGACATATAGAGCATCTTAGATGCATTGATTTCAGAGAACCAGGATACATAGTTCTGTTTCTGCTCTCTCTTGAGTGACATATACCATCATGTAAAAAACAATTCTGGTGATTTGCATAGTTCTGCAGTTTAACCTGAAACTACCAGCTAATTAACAAATTAGCATCTGAACTTTAATTAGCATCTGATTTTCTATTTTAAAAAAAATCAAAACACTGTGACATAGAGTTCTGTAAGTAAGTGACAAAACCTTAAATTCATTTCTGGCTGACTCTGAGTTTCAAGAATTGTAAAGAAGCAGATTGGGTGATGTTTAGGAAGCATTTTAAAATGTTTCCTTTCCCTAATCTAAGCTAGTTTCTAGTCACATAAATTTGGGAAATATTATGTTAATGCAATTCTGAGGAAACATTTATAAAATTAAAATAACTTCAAGATCTGAAGTTGTTCTAAGAATTCATAGACATTAAAAATCTTCAAAAATATTTACAGAAGTTTTGATCTCAGAATAGCTCCAATCTAAGTACCTGTCTTTTGAAATGAAATAAATTCTTCATGTGGTTTCAACTGGTATTTTTAAATTGGGTTTTTTTCTGCAAATGTTACGTATTATTGCCCTACTGTTTAAGTGGTCTCTGTGGTGAAGATGAAATTGTAAACAATATGAATAGATGTTGCATGTTTTCAGTAAAAGTGAACTCAGATTAACCTTATAAGCAAGCAAAGGTAAATCACAGTATTTAAAATGAGATATGGGAGACAGAAGTAGTAAATGTTTTCTAATTACTCCCTCAAGGACAATGACTGGGAGAAAAAGAGAGTTCAGTTTTTCTGATCCGTAGGAGCAGTTTGCTTGCTCAGGATCTCCCTGCAGCCTTTGTTTCGCTAGTTGCAACAAAACAAGAGTAAAGCTGCTGAGGAAATATATTTTAGGGAAAACAATGTTTTCTAAGCAGTTTATCTTGTTTATGGATTGATAAGGAAATTATGGTACCTATCTTGCAGATTGGTTCCTCCTTTAGCTTGACATGAATCAGCAGAAAATTTTCAGGAATGTTATCAGCTGAGCTTGCATTTTCTTATTGTACATGGATTGTCCAAGATGTATCCTAATAATCAGTGAAAACAAAACATTAAGAAATAAGATTATGTCATGTCCCCTCAAATCATGCTTGATTTTACAGGCTATCCTCTGATATCTGTGGATTTAAGGACTTGGAAAGTGAAATCATAGATGTATAAAGATATATTTATATCCTGTTCTTGAACAATTGTGGCCTTAGGCACTTCTGCTTACAGGAATAAGCACTCACCAGATGGCCATGTGTCAATCCAGCTGTTCTCTTCAGCATGAATTCTTTTGAAGGTGCTTTGTCCCAGGACAAATTTGGTGAAAGGCATATTAAATGTTACATAATGAAGGTGGGATTAAGGGGAAAGTTCTTATTTCTGTTCTTAAGCCATCAGGTATGCTGAAATAGTTAACAGGCTTGTGGGTTGAAATAAAATGCAATTAAATAGAAATTCTGTGATAAGAAAAGATGGTTGCCTTGCCATCTTTTTTATTTCATTTGTACTTGTTTTCATGAGACCAAAGGACTGAAATCAAATTATGGAAATAGATTTTAAAATCCAGGTTAATGTATAAAAAAATTGCATAAACTGCATATGATTTGATGTCCTAGCTTGCATTTGCAAAGTAACAACTCAAAGAAGCCCAAATTAGGTATACCAACCATAGAAAAATGTGGGTTTTATTTTTTTTTTAACAGGAATTCTACCTTGTTACTCTTTAAAAAATAAGCTGTTGACTGCATTCCAGGACTATATGAAGTGCAAAAGATTTTGAGTGCAGTGGTGGCAGAAATGGCATGTGAACCACTTGAGGAATGAAAACAAATACAGGAAGCATGCTTTGATTCATTTTATCCAATGTGAGTAGGATGTAGTAGTGTTAGAAGACCAAGGAGGAGCAGAAAAAAAAGAGTTATCACTCAAACTGGACCCATTGAGCAAGTGTAGGCTCACCAGGCTGTCCTACAAACATTCTGAAGTTCAACAGGACTTAAAGTACTGGAGATACTGTCAAATGTAATTGCACAGTAAATTGGGATGTCCGTGGATACCTGTCTTTTGCAATTAACCTGACTTGAACAGCCCAGACTTTTTACAGTAAATTGTGTCCATGGTGATGCATCTTCAGGAGTCTTGACATGGTGCTGTGGAATGCTAAAGGATTGCCGGTGTCTATTTAAAAAAAAAATTCTGCCTTCTGTGTAAGGCAGAATAGTTAATATGTGGCAGTCAAAAAGATTCAGGGCTGTGTGAGATGTTCTTTAGAGTTTATTACCCACCATCACATAGCCAGACTGTGGACCCATTTCTCTAAAGTGAAACTTGGTGACTGACTTTGCCCTGTTTTAAATAGCAATTAAAATTCTGGTGGAGATCAGCAATATGAAAGGGAAATTGGATAGTAAATGTTTCAAAGAAATCATTGGAAGATCTTTGTTTTTTTTTCTATTTTGTATACTTTTCTGAATTCCTTTCACATGGAAAAGGAGGAGTGACTGTTGGATATCCTTCTACCTTTAAGTATGATTGCAAGGTTCTTCCTTTGAAGCTCTTATTTGTTCACCTTCATATTAGGTAGACTCATATTTCTTCAAGATCTTGGCCTTTTTTCAAGAAATGTTGGGTATATTATGGTTAGAGAAATGCATTCTGTGCTTCACTTTTAACTTGATACAAAGCATCAGCTCTTGTAACAAGATGAAGTGCATCCACAGGGCACATAAGATTTTCTATTCCTTGTACTTATATGGTCAATTATAGCTGTTTCCCCCTAGCCATGTGCTGTACCTGGGTCTCTCTTTTGCCTCAATTAATCTGTCAGAATCACCTCTATTATTCCAGCTGTCAAAACTCCTCCTAAACATGTCAATTTCATTGATAAATAATAGAAAGCTGTTACCTTCACTTTTAAAGATGATGTCTGGTTATCCAGTAGATGAGGCATACCACCAAAGGAGTCCATGGTGTTGCTGTGGTGTCACATCCCACACTTCAATTATGTTTATGATTTAATGTTGAAGCTCTCTCTATGTGTAATTATTTTAAGGTAGCTTTTGATGAGATATTAGGAGACACCTAATATCATAAACTTGGCTATCATAAACCCTTTATTTTCATTCCAATATGTAGCACAACTTAGATTGCCTTTTAAGAATTTTTTGTGGTGATGATTATAATTATTCCTCTCTTGATTTGTCCTTTATCTTAAGCAACACTTTTTCACCCACTGTGTTTATCAAAGAAGAGATGGGATTTTAAACAATGCCTTTGTGATTTTGAACAGTCTGGAATAAAGTGGTAACTTTATATATTCCAGCTGAAAGTTTGCAGTTCTCTCTCCTTCTAAAATTTTTAAAATTTGGTCCTGACTTAAAGTAAGATTAAATAATAACATTTAGCTCCCTAGACTAGATGAAAGAATCTTTGTGAATTAATTCTGCATCAATAACAGCTTGATTTCAGAGCAAGTATTAGAGTAGTTGAAATTAGAGGTTGCCTTGATATTCCGAAAGTCATATTGTATGAAAAAAACCCATGAGAGGAAAAGCTACTTGGTGTTTGAAAATTACTGTAGGAACATATTCTTTTGTAGGAAGACAAACTTGTTGGCAAGCTAATTTTCAAGCTCACTTAAAGACACAAATAGTGAAGAGCTGCCTTACTGCTCCTACTTTAACAAATATTTACAGGGTCTGTAAGTTCTCTTGAAGTAATGACAGAATATTTTCTAGTGCTCTCCTGTATTTATATAACATTGTGCCCTTTGAAAGTTCTTTAAAAAAATTACACCATATGCCAACATATGTAAAGCTGATGATTTTTTGTCTTTTGATTTGGCTTGCCTCTGGACTACTTCCCTCTAGATTTCCAGTTGTCCCTAGGCGCTGATACGTTGGGGACTTCTGTATTACTTCTGCCCTTGAAGTTTCAACTTCAACTCCTGGATCAGCCTGAGTAATTTGGGTTGGAAAGGACCTCAAAAGCTGTCTAGCCCAACCTTTAGCAGAAGTCCAAGGCAAGGTCAGCGTCACATCAATACAGGTTCCTCAGGGCTTTAGCTGGTCAGGTCTTGAAAATATTCAAGGATCAAAACTCTGGGTAACTTGATCCATTACTTCACTCTGGCTATGGTAAAAATGAGCCTTATACCACTCAGAGCTGCTGTAAATTTATTGGCTCTGTCTTTTTGTCTTCTTCCCTGTATGACCTGACAATCTGCTGTTAGGTACTCCCATGGCCATCACTACTCAGTCAGAACGAGCCCAGCACCCCCAGCCAGCTTGGTGGCCTTCCAATAAACTTAATCTAATTTATCCATGTCAGTGTTTCACTTTGGGTCTCAAAAGTGCTTACAATATTGTAGATGCAGGCTAGCAACTGCTGAATAGGGGGGAATAATCTCTCCTCTTGTTCTATTTGTGCTCAAGTCAGTAAAACCAAGGCTTCCCTTCTCTCCTGCAAAGGCCCACTGCTGACTCGATCTTTTTCATTGTTGTTTTCCTTCCCTAATTTAGCTGTAGCATGCTATTTGCAGCATTGCTTAATTCCATAGTAAAGTCAGGTTTTAGGAACTCTGTAAAGCTGCATATGTGAGTATTGGTTAGTGAAATTGATAAATAGATGACACTACACAACAAAGGAAAGGATGTGAAAACTTTTGAAAAAAGTTTTTTTCACATGTTCAATAGAAATATGAATGTTCTTTTTTATTGATGTTTTAGTTGGTGGTCTAAATTTATTGGAAATTTTGATGGTTTACAAGGTGGGTTTGCAAATCTGATCACAGTCAGTTCTTTTTATTCAAGGTAGAAGTGGATTGGAATGTTTTGAATACTGAGGAAAAAAATCATTGCATAAGGAATGGAAGTGATGGATGAATGTATAGAGAACCACTGTACAACCAGCTAGATTTAGATTTATGGTCCAGGCATTGTCCTGCTCAGAAGTAGCAACACCATAGCTCTCTCCTTGATGTTAGTGCAAGGCAAGAATGCCAGGAGAGGTGCACAGGCTCAGGAGATCAGAGGATGCTGATTACAAAGCAAGAACTGGGTGAAAGAAGAAAAGTTGGAACAATGCCAGTGTTCCAATGACTCATCAGATGAAAATTATAGGGTTAAAAAGTATGATCCAAGACTTAGAAATAAAAAAGAGGAAGACAGGATAGGATCCAGGACTACAAAGCAGAAGACAGGATCAGCAGCCAAGAATGAGTCTAAGGTGGACTGACTGCAGCTCCGTATTGAAAAGCCCAAGGCAACTGTGGATCTCATTATATACCTAACATCTAATGCAAGAGCAGTGCAAGAATTAATCTCCTGTGGGACTGCTGTGTGCCATGTGATAGCTAAAGCAGAACTGGCAAAGGCAGACCTGACTGGCTTCACCTCAATTTTCTTGATTGATCTTGACAGAAGTGGCAAATGTAAACACAGATTATTGAGCTGCCTGTGTATAAATTACATAAAAGGGCAGATTAATCATAGCCTTCATCTTGAGTTTGTGTGTATGCAAGCTAAAGATAAACATATGTACTCATCTGTATGTGATATTTTGTAAAAACGTCTGAATTTTTTGCTTTATATAAGTCTAATGTTGTTGCTGTAAATGTTAGTAAGTATTTGGCTTTAATTTTAATGGCAGACTTCATTAGGCAGCCATTAACAAAAGTTTTAGAAAGAATCAAACAATCCAGTAACATTTATTCAAATAATGTGTGGTAATAACTAAAATTTGCAGAGCCTTTAGAGGTGGTGAATTCACACCAAGAGGTATAGAACGTTTCAAATTGCTGTGCTCTGGCTGCTTGAGAGCTTTTGTTAGTGAGCCAAAGAACTATTGAAATAGTCCAGAATGGTTCTTTAATCTTCTGGTAGTAGCACAATAGACAATTGTCTGAAACATCTTCCCAACATTTTGATCACTGAAAACATTGACCAGATTTGTATGTCCCTATGTAAATGCTAGCAAATAAAACCTGATGAGTAGACTATAAAAAAAGAAAAGATAATAAAATAGAAAGACATTTAGAAATCACTGACAATGTCAATTGTCTGGACAACTGCATGACTGTATAATCCAAGATAGAAGACTGGCAACAATAGAGTAGAGCAACATGAAACACTTTAAAACTCCCTTTGAACTAGAAGTTCCAAACCAGTTTCTTTGCAGAAAAAAGAGCAGCAATGACAGAGAAGTTGCAGCTCTATATGTCCTGCCAGCCATTTACTGGTAGTTCACAAAGAGGTCAAAATGTTTGCAGAGGTTGTTGTATTGGGAAGCAGAGTAGGTATTTGCTTTGCAGCTTTAAAAATAATGAATTTTTCACTAAAGGACAGTAACCTCTTGGAGTTAAAAGGCATAGGTACTAACACCTAACTGTCCTTTTGTTAGGCTCCCTAGCTGATTATTCTGCTAACACATATAAAAATGCTTTTAGAAACTTTGGAATACTTGTTTAATAGAATCTGTAATAATGAAATTTTTCTCATTCTTCAACACTGCAAAATAGGACAAAACCATCTCACTATTAAAATTTCAAAAGCAGCTTTTAATCAATCCCTCTGCTTTCAGCAGACTTCCCATTTTTGAAGCAGCTTGAAGAGGTTGGGTTGACTGCTTACTGGGTCATAAAGTCCAGAATATTACCTTTATTATATGACTCTTTATTGGGGTGGAAATGAAAATTTAACCATATTCCAACACTATTTCCTGCCTGGAGAAAGTCAGGAGATATGTTTCCTACTGTCATGGCTGGCATTAAAAAAAAAACAAAAGAAAAGAATCTGAAAGAAACGTTTTAGCTAATATTTATAGTGCGCAGGTACATTTCACCACACCACACCCTGATAATCTGATTGTTCAACCCAGGGAAGGTGTGATGCTCATTAGTGTGCTTGCACTCATGTTTTCTGCTGAGGGATGCTGGAGCACACAGGGTAGTTGCTGGATGATCAGAATCAGTGGCCATGCTGATCCAGCCATGGGGACTGCAGTCCCCTGTCAATGTGCAGTCAGATTGTGCAAATCCTACAGCACAAGACATAGGAGCAGCAGTGGAGAGGGATGGAAAATGGTATCTGCTTTTCAGATTTAATGGGGGGCTAGCACTTGGTTAAAAATTACTTTTTCAGTCCACTAGTTGATCTTGTCATACAGTGGGTGACATTTAGGAAAAAAGGAAAGTGAAATTTGAAGGAAGAAAGAAATTTGGATGTGAAATATATGATGTGATGCCTTGGGGCAACTTTAACCACACAAAAGCTGAAAAAGCAGTGGCACAAAACTGAAAGAAATTATTGCATTTTACAGTTGAAGCA
Organism: Melozone crissalis; assembly: GCF_028551555.1. Taxonomy (NCBI): domain Eukaryota; kingdom Metazoa; phylum Chordata; class Aves; order Passeriformes; family Passerellidae; genus Melozone; species Melozone crissalis. The sequence goes on from NW_026535780.1 coordinate 24,304,710, forward strand.
TATGACATGAGGACCAAATGCTTTTGAAAAAATCAATATTTGCACAGTGAAAGTGCAATTTTACTCTTGAGGCAGTCAGCAAAGGAGCACTTCAAAAGCTGCCTTGTATAGAACTGCAATTTAAGAAACAAATTCGAAACTAAAGTGGCAGCATAGCTTCTTTCAGACAAGCAATATGGTTCCTTTGGTCTTCTGTGCTGGAGTAACAGAAACACTACTGTGCCATACCCTACTGTAATCAGTTTCCTAAACAAAATTATGTCAGATATAAGGTTAAAAGTACACCTCAGCAGCAGAATAAAGGGTAATCAGGAGCAGTTAATGAGTGAATATGAGGTATCTGAACTTTGTCCAGCAAGAAAGAAAATTTAATTTCATTTACATTTAATTTACATTTCCTTGGTGGGCAGCATTTTTGTATATATTAGAACTGGTAGCTGTAACTCAGACAAGGTACAAGAGACTGTAACTCAGACAAGGTATAAACAAAACCTTTAAAAAATATTGCATATTGAGACATTCCAATTGAATGAAAGGAACAATTAACTTTCCCAGTTTTAATCTTAAAACATCCTGGAACTGTAACAGTCAAATAATATTTCAGTGACATCTATCTCAACAAAAAACATTTAATAGGAAATATCTTTATGTACAACTGAGAAAAAACAGACAAAGTAATGTTTTGATGACCTTTTCCACATTATATTTGTAAAATTATTTACTTTTAGGTTGCTTTTCTTTCCAAAACAATTCTCAGTCTTCATTCTATATCACTAGATCATTACTATTGCATGCTAAAAAAAACCCCAAACCAACACAATAAGGGTTTTTTTATTTATGGAAATGTCTGGTTTGTTATATACACCACATTGCTATGTAGTAGTTTAAAAACTGACATTCTCTAGGTGTAGAAATGAAACAGAAAGTCAAAACCACATATTTTTGACACTTTGTGTACTGCAGAATGGCTCTAGAACAACTTTGTGCAATGCTGATTCTGTTTGTGACTTCACGTTCAATTTAGAAGGGCTCATTTCCATGGACTGCTGGGCAAGCTCAGTGTAGGATCTGCAGGTCAAGTCCTGTTATTCTATGAATCACCACACCCAATTGTCTGTCCCCCAACTGCAATAGGATTAACAATTCCATCAATGGCTTACTCGTGGTGCTGTGTTCCCCCAAGCAGAGCCACACCAAAGCAGGAGCCCTGCTCACACAAGCATCCATGTCCTGCTGTCCCTTGGCTTGGTGGGAGCCAGTGGCAGCGTGGCCATGGCAGCACAGGGCTTGGCACAGCAGCGACATCTGCCCAGGGCTCAGACAGTGCTGCAGGCCTGAGGGCAGCTCTGCATTGCCTTTTCCATGGCGTGTGATGGTTGCACAGTACACCCGGCTGCGCTTCCCAGCCTTGGTAGCTTTAGGCTAAATCAGCAGAAACCACATTCATAACTATGTCTTAAATGAAGAATCATCCTTGGGAAGGTTAGGTGGGGAGATAGGACTCAATACATGACCATTTCTCTAGGTATAATTATTTTTTATTTCTCTAAAGTAGTTGCTCCTTTAAAAGGATACTCCTTTTATTCTGGTATGATGTTCCATTATCTCCAATGATCAGGACAGCTGTTTAATCATTGCTTTTACATTTCCAATAAGATATATAAGTAATAATAGGTAGTTGCTAAATAGTTGCTCCTTTAAAAGGATACTCCTTTTATTCTGGTATAATGTTCCATTATCTCTGATGATCAGGACAGCTGTTTAATCATTGCTTTTACATTTCCAATAGAATATGTAGGTAATAATATGCACTGTCTTCTTCATCAAGCAAAAACATTAATGGCATCAATAGAAGCAGTCAGTAAATATTAAAACTTTTGAACGTTATAATCACAGAGGTACTCTGAGTTTATGGGTGGCTAAGTTCACTTTTACACTTAAAGGCTGTGAGGGACTTGAGTGGTTGTTGATGAACACAAGTATGGTAAATTAGTACAGATCAGGAAAAATGATAAAGATTGGCATAGAATGTGCAACCATTTTTGTAAGTGTGGAGTTATGGCTATGATTGGTCACTCTCTGCAGCAGATGTACAGTCTAACTTGCATGAGCATTTTTGTCTTGTTCATTTCCCTGTCTTAAAATGAGCAAAATAACTTGCTATTTCTACATGTAAAAATAATTTCTGAGAAAGGCACTGAAATGATATTTTGAAATCCTATTCAGATATATCTGAAATCCTATTTAGATATTGCACAGTCGTGTAACATTCCTTGCAAGAGAAGAGAAACAAATTATCTGTCTAGTTCAAAAAAGACACATCTTCTAAATCTATAAAAAGGGACCAATTTAAGAGCTAAACCTGGACACCCTTCTCTTCTGCAGTACTACACAGGTCTGCCATTTTACATTATGATTTCTTTTCTACATGTGGCTGAGTACAATGTTGCTATTCCCAAGAGTTTAACAAGCCACTGGTGTGTTGGGTAGATTATTTTTTCCTATTGTTTTCTTTCAGTCCTGTCTGTGCTGCTCTTCATCTATACTGCTCTGTACTGTCTTATTTCCAAAGAATCACCTGGTGATCATTGACAATTCATCTTGAAGTACTATTTTCCTGAAAAGGTTACCAGTAGCAGCCCATCAGATTTCTGTATACACAGGCATGCCTGTATATAAAGAGAAGGAAGAATATCTTTCTGGTATTTACTATATTTATATATAGTGCCATGCAGAGTGGCACAGACTTAACATTAATTTAGTGTAATGTGTAACAAAAACAATTGTCTATCATATTTTGTTCAGATCTAACCTGAATACTGCTGCAGGATACTGTTTATGTTGTATGGGCTGACTGGTGATCACCAGTCACCTGCCAGTTCTATGTTTGATATTACTGTTAACCAGCTCTAATACCTTTGCAATCTTTTAGTTCCTCAGGCAAGTGTATATTTTCTCTACAAATCACCTCTAGTACACTCCCATCCTTTCAGACTTCTCAGTCCAGCAGTTCAGCAAAGTGTGGGTTTGTTTGCACAGCTGCAGCATCACTTTGTCTTTTGATTTGATAACCTTATCTATCTATTTACTTGGAAAAGAAAAAAAATTATGTTTTTCAGTTAGAAGTTCTTGTAAACAGGCTAGGCCCCAAAAGAGACTTGTACTTTACAGATAGCGTGCAGCACATTCTGTCTCCTGTTTAATCTTTCATGAGCTCAGTAATCATAGGCAAGTCACTAATCTCTCTGCTTTCCTTTCTGCACTGGTGAAGCAGTTGTGGTAAGAATATTCGTTGAGGGTTTAGATGTATTTTCTAAGCTTTGTGAAACTTTTGGACATGCTGGAAATTTTGTACAAGTTGAAACTGAGGACTGGGGTAGCAAAGCAGACTAAAATTAGTAGATACCAAGACATAACTTCTGTTCTGTATCAGAGAAGAACTTCCTTTAAAAGTTCAGGCAGTTTAGATAGCAGAAGGGACCAGGTCCACGGCTGCTCTGTGGTGGCATGTCACAACAACACCATATCTCTGTCCCTTTGCTCCTGCAGTATCGGTCGGGGCGGGATCCTCACCGAGGCTCGGACAACGTTTCCAACAAGTCCTCAGACAGCGATGTCAGCGACGTCTCGGCCGTGTCCCGCACCAGCAGCGCGTCCCGCTTCAGCAGCACCAGCTACATGTCTGTGCAGTCAGAGCGCCCCAGGGGCAGCAAGAAAATAAGGTGAGCACCATCAGCTACAGTGGCAGCCATAGCTGCTTTAGTAATGGAACACTTATCAATATTGTGTTTCACTTTAGCATTTCGCCTAGAATGACATTTGCAGGGATTTTGCAAAATACTGGCTCAAATGTCTTTTTTATCTAATGCTTCTTCAAGTCTTCATGGAATTTGTTTTTAGCGAAGTTTTGTTGTCTTGGATTATCTAACATACACTGAAATAACAAACATATGCTGTCAGGAAGCATTAGACACGCTTTCTGAAAACCATTTTGTAAAATATACTTAATATGACTGAAAAGACAGTTTAACTCAAAAATTTTGTGCCAGCAGAGGCATCTTATTTTTCTTTTAAATAGAACGCTGAACTTTTATAGATGTATTATTTAATACTTAGAGAGAGCAATTCAATTTATTTAATACTTACACTAGTCCAACTTAACTGTAGGTGTACAATCATTGAGCTGCTCTTCAACAAGATGTACATTGTGTATCTGTGACTAAAGCACAGCATTTTCTTTGCCTGCACCCTGTGTGCGCTCAGAGGAGCTTTGGGTTTCATTTGGTGCACAAATGAAAGATAATTTTTCTAGGTGTAACCCACCTCCATCACCTATAGTAATTCTCAGAAAATTGTCCTCTTAAAAGAAAGTATTTGCAAATTTAAGCATCTGCTCATATAAGCATTGTTAGGTCCACATTGTTTCGGTCACACATTTCTTTCTAAATGTGAGGTATTGCCATGCAAGTTTTATTTGAATAGGGACTTACTAAGAAAATGCTCCAAAGCTCTCCAGTGTAGGTTGGGCTCCTAGCAAGCATGACTTACATTATGTCTGCTTCTATCCTTTAGTTTTTATTTAATTTCTTTTGCATTTCCTTTCTTCATGCATGCTCTTCTCCTGACTTTAATTTATTCTTTTCTTTTTCCTTTTTGCATGCCTTTTTCAATTTTGTTGACTTCAGAAGAACAAGGGATATAGAGGGGAAAAAAGAGGGAGGGCTGGAAGGGGATGAACAAGATGAAGTATTTCCTGAGGAGGAAGAAAAAGAGGAGGAGGAGGAAAAAGGAAAAGAGCAAGAAATTAATGAAAAAGGGGAAGGGCAAGAGGTGACAGAGAACTGTGATAAGGAGGAGATCAAAGAATCAGGGCATGATGAAAAAGCTCAAGAAGACCAAGCTGAGGAAGGGAAAGAGGATGACAGGTAAAATATATTTCTGTTTATGTAGATCTATTCTTTTTCCTGTACCAGCACCCTACTTGTCTTCCCTTTTTATTTCCTTTGCTTGCTTATTGCCTATGCTCTCTGCAGCTCTTTTTTTTTGTTTGTTTTTGCTTTCAGTCATCATGCTTTCATATTTAATCAAGTTTCATTCTCAGCTTCAATGAACTTGTTCTGCATACTAAATGAGGTAGCGCATCAACTTGACTCATTAATATGCATACAACTGCAGCATATTATTTTTTAAATTAGTTTAGACTAAAGTTTGGGTTTGACTGTAATAAACAGTAGAAATTGTAAGCTTCTTTATTAGATTTCCTACTTGAATTATTATTCAATGGAAAAATGTTTTGTAGAGTGAAAACTCAGCAATATCAAAATTATCTTTACTTATATTTACAGCCATACTAAAGAAGAAAATCTGGATTTTTTTTTTCAGTCCTCTTTGTGGCGCATACTGATTGACAATCTATGTGGATAAAGCAGATTCTTCCTTTTTCTTTTTTTGTTCCATGTGAATAATTGGCAAGGGTTGCTGTATTGTGGAAGGGTCATGCACTTCAGCTGCTGTGTTGTATCCAGAAACATTGCAGCCCAACTGGCTCTGTCTTTATCAGATAATACTGTAGAATTATACATTTTGCCACAAATCCTTAAAACAATGTAACTGTCTGACTTTTTGTATTTCAAAATCCATGTATGTCCCATTGAGAGAAATACAACATTCCTCTTTTCCTCATTAGAAAAAATGAGTTTCAAATTTGATGAATATTTTTGAACCCATTCTCTGTCACACAAGAATGGCAGAAAATCTCAGAAAAAAATACATTTTCTTTTAGCCTGACAATTCTGCACTACCTCTAAATAACTTATGCTTGTTATATTGTGGTCATACACATTAGGGTAAGCGCAGAGCAATCCATGGAAATCCATTTTCTTTCCTTGCTACAAACTTACACATGTGCATGTTTGTAGATACTGACATACATAACATACTCAAAACAAAGGGGATTCAAAGAGAGAATCAAGATGCCTAGTGTATAGTCTTGGGTGATATGAACTAACATAGCCATACTACTGCCTTTATGTATTGTGCCATCATTCCTTTCACTCATATTCATGCATTTTAGATTTTAGCAAAAAGAGCTGTTTAGAACCAGCTGTCTTTAAGAGTGCCTTGGCATATGTGTTCTGGGGCCTGTAGTATGGTAGTGTGTGAAAGGATTATTTGAAGACCTTTTCTTCTTCCATTTCCCACTAATTTCCCAGTCTAATGGATCTGAAAGTCTTGCCTTTCAACAGCATGACTCTGATCCAGGTGTCTAGATTTCACTCAAGCTGAGTGAAATATCTTTAGCCAATATGCTGTCCCCCATAGAAAGTAACATCCTTTTTGAGGAACAGCTTCTTGTTTCCTGAGCCAGCTTGTTCTTCTGGTTGCTAGCTGCTCTCTGCCTTCAGGAAGAAGTGACACAAGTCAGGAATCTCTATAAAGAAACAAGATGTTATTAAGTGACTGTTGTGTAGTGACTTTTGTTTGTGTTAGAGTTTGGCTCCCTTCATGGAAATAAGTCTCTAATATTATTTCCCCACTTTGCACACTTTGACCATTTTAATATGCAAGCTGGAATGAACAGAAAAGTTTATATTCACCTCCTTTACTATGGTAGAGTCAGTGCTCATTTTTTAGCATTGTCTGAGCATTTTTCTAGGGTAAGAATGAAAGAGAAAAGCTAGATAGATTCTTGGATATGGGCAGCTATAGATATGTATATACCTTTATATACACATGTAGCTGTGTCCCATTAGCATATTGAAATATTATGACTTGTGTGTTCAGTGGACAAGCCCAAAGGCAGGATCAGTTTTTGAAAATTCAGTGCCTCCTGCTCATTTCTCTGGCAATTTTTAAAATAACAGATACTTGGAAATTTATAAGATAAGGTAATGACTTCAGCTTTCAAAGAAGAACGTTTTCAGACACACCACAAATATTAAAAGCAACCAAACACATCAATTAAACATATCAATAGGTATTTGAGATGCCCAGCAGAACAAAGGAGGCCAATTCTCCCTTGATAGAATAATAGTAAATTATCATGTAGTTCTTGAGATCTTGGGCATCAAGGAAAGATATATTGCATATGGGAATTTTCAAGATATTTTTTACTTCAGAGGTGCATCTGTAGTTGGACAGCAGCCACCTTTCCTCTGGGCACTGTGGAATGCTGGGGCTGCTCACAATCATTCCATCACCAAAAAAATCACCCTATTAAGGATACCTCATACCTCTTGATGTTACTGTGTTTATATACTTCAGCAGTAATGGTCATAGTCCCACTGAGGTCTTCAATCTGCTGAGATCATGGGTGGGTTGAAATCACTGTAAACAGACATTCATCACTAATTCATCCCATGCCCATTTCACAGAGTACCTTGGCACAATAAAAGGCGTTAGCTTTTGGAGCACTGGTGTACATTAAATCAGTTAAATTTTTTTGCCAGAAGTAGTTGCAGCATCAGATTTAGCCTTAATTAAACTTTGTAAAACTAAACTTTGGCATATGCTTGATATGTAGGGAAATCATAATTGTGTTCTTTGCAGTACATGTTAACAAACAAAGAGTGGCTCCAGCTTTGCTGTTGGGTATTTATTATGTAGAGTTCACTAACTTTTTTTCTTACTCCATCTCCTTGATAATCTCAGGGAAAAAATAAAGGCTCCTTATCTAAAATCTTTGATCATTATTACTTTTCATTAAAGGCAATCTGTTTTAGACTGCCCTAAATTTTATCCCTTTATATTTTTTTAAATGTCAATCCCAAGCATTAATTCTGATAGTCACAATAGTTTTGTTTTACCATAAGAGTACAGAGCAAATGTAGTGACAGAGCAGGATTTCACTGCTGAAATACAGTAGAAAAATACAACTTCTGTTCCAAGCACACAGAGTCTAAATTATGAAATAACAAATTAATCCAGAGGGGGAAGCACAGGAGAACAAAGAGATGTTCCACAGGACATAGGCACAACACAGTGCTGGAGACATCTTGACAACAGAGAATGAATACTAAGGGGAGATTTGGAGAGAAAATAAGGTATCTTTGTGAATGTTTCTGGAGAGCTATTTTCAAGCATTCAAGACAATGAGGACAAAACATGAGGTCCTTGCTAAAAATACATCAAGTGCATGAGTGGCAAGCTTGATGATCAGGAGTTGATCTTTCAGTCTTGAATGAGAGATGGTAAATGTGATAAGGAACATGTGCCAAGACACTAGGAAGTAAGGATGAATTATAGACAACTGTGTAAAAGAGAGTGTAACTTTTTACTGAAATGTGGAGGAAGATGAGACAACCAAATAGAAAGGCTATGAAACTTACCTTTTCTCTAGTATCCTGGAAAGGGTTACTGGGTTAATTGCCAGGGCTGGAGAAAAGCACGGCAGTATCTGTCATTTGAAATGATGAGAGAGTGGACAAAGAAATTGTCTGTGTGGGTGGACAGAGAGGGCAGAGATGGGAAATAAAAAGCATGTGCAAGTCACAAAGTTTTGCTATGTATTTGGAAGGAATCAGTGATATCCTGTTTGAAAAAAGAAAGTAAATTCTAAAAGATAGTAGAAGGAATAGAGCTGATTAAGTAAGAAGATGACACAACCAAGAAAGAAAAATTTGTTGTGGAAAAATTCAGCTGGGATGTAATTTTGCAGAGCACTTAAAAATTCAAGAAACAGAGTGCAATGCATGGCTTTCAGTAATGTATTTATTCAGCTGAACCCTTATTTCTTTCCAAAGGTTCTTAATGCTTTTTGTGCCCCTTCCACTGTTAGGTATAAAGATTTATTTCAAATTTACTTTCTAGTTCTAGTTCATTCAGTAAATAAAAGACTTTAGAGAATTTAATTTGTAGGTTTTAAAACTGATTCCTGATGAGTATTTGTTCCTTAGTTTATCATTAAATTGTAATTTTAGTATTTCAGGTTTTATGACCCTTCCACTGTGACTGCAGCTATTAACAGTTAAATGCAGTATTTTTTCTGGAAGAAAAAGCATGTCAACACAGTCTTTGCAAGCTCCTTCACAGGGATGGAAGCCAGTAATGGTTTTGAAAGTCTTTATTCTGGTAAAAATATAAAAAACTGTACAAAAGATAACAGACACTAAGAATCCATTTTCAATTGTATGTGCTGTTTGGTTTTTAAAGCTATTTCAAAAGTGTTTCAATGATTGCTTCAACTAGAATATTCAATGAAAGAAGTTAATTGTGTCTAACCTTTGTAGCCACATGGTTGGAAGAGAAAATAGTAGCCTGCGACTCTCCCCACTGCATGATCAGTCTTTTGGCAGAATTGCAGTACAGGTAGTCTGTGCCTCCAACAGAGATAGATAGATAGATAGATAGATAGATAGATAGATAGATAGATATAGAGATAGATAGATAGACAGATAGATAGATAGGTAGGTAGATAGATAGATAGATAGATAGATAGATAGATAGATAGATAGATATAGAGATAGATAGATAGATAGATAGATAGATAGATAGATAGATAGATAGGTAGGTAGATAGATAGATAGATAGATAGATAGATAGATAGATAGATAGATAGATGAAGTTCACCCAGTGTCATTTCTGCCATGGAAGGAGAGAGAACCTGGGTCCAGTTATGCCAGCGTTCATGTAGTTTTCAGGGAAAGCTTGCCTGCAGCTCTCAACAGATGCTGGTCTTTTTCAACTTCTTAACGTGACAGCCGTGTGGTCTTGCCATTCCTGGGATGAGAATGGCAGTTTGCTGTACAATGTTCACCAGCTCTTTTCAGCTGCAAAATTATCCAGGCAATGGGGGCAGGTGTGATGCACTGGGTCCTTGAACAAGAAGCAGCACCTTTCTGTCTCTCTAACATAACTCTTCTGTGCTTTTTTGACCAGATAAGCAGAGCTGCTTGCATATTGTCAGTGTGTGTCTTTAAAAACAGAGGAATCAAAAAAAAAAAGTTTTTTTCAGTAAAATTTTCCTTGTATTATTGATCTGGGTGGATTCTGTTAGGAATTTATGAAAAAACTCTTGCCCATTTGAAGCTTACATTCAAGGCCACTACTTTTTAATGTGAGATTTTTACCTTTAATTTTCTACAGAAAGGCAAATATTCAAAAGCTACAAATTCATAGAGCTGCTCGGTCTGTACAGCAGACCACATGGACAACACACATGGACAATAGTTCAGCCATTTGTTTTTTTACATTTTCATAGATGAAATTTAGAAGTAAATTATCTATATCTTCTGGAAAAATACTATGGAAAAATATGCAGAAGATCAATGGTTCCAAACAGAATTAAATGAACAATTATATTTGTTTTGAAATCTGTACTGAGGAAAGAATAAAAATAATTTAAGAAATCTAGTAAAGTCACTTATTTCTAAGTTATTTGTCACTGTCTATAGAACCCTTGGAGACTTATTTTTTCCTGCAACTTTGGAGTAAATACAAAAGATATATAGGCTCCTTTACAGTTAGTAAAATCATTTTGATACGCTGGGATATCATAAATTAATGAATTTGGAAGTACACATTATTAACAGGTGAACAGTAAAAATAAGTTATTTGAAACAGTCTGCAGCTTTGATATAAGGCATCCAGCAGGGAACTCAGACATTTTTACTTTGACTGCAATGCAATATCTTTGAGACTGCTTCTCTCTCCATGAAATGAAGCCTGCAATTTTACCTCTGTTGAGTCAGCTCAGACCTGTGATCCATAAAGCACTCCTGATCCATGGTGCACTCCTGTTGCTAAATTTTATTTTAAAACAGTGCATCAGTAGTTTATACAAAACAAAACCACAAGAAATGAAGGGAGAAAGCCCTGTAGACACTCAAAGAAGCAGAGATGAAGTAAAAAAAATTAAAACGAGGGTTTGAAGCAAATATAAATTTTGAAATTAGTTTTTGCACTTTTAAGTGTGTTATAAAAAGATTAATTTTCTAAAAATATTTAAAACTAGATTGAATCATAAGGTTTTTAATTGACAGACTTTTTTATGTTTATTTGTACAGGATTGAGCACAACAGATCTGGTGACAAGAATAGCAACTGCAAAAAGTGGTGTAGAAACATTTAAAAACAAGGGATTGAATATTGAAGAATATAAGGCTTTTCTTTTTTGGACATTATGATTGAACAGATATGGCTCTGTATTAGTGATGCAGTTTTCACTCTTTTTACCTGAGTATTATTCTAATAGAATAGTGATAAGATTCTGTAAAATTAATACATATTGCTAAAAATGTACTTCATAAAAAAATATGAATATGCTTATCACTTACCCTTCTAAGAAGCAAACATAAACTCCTTCATGTTACTTAGAAGAATTTCTAAAATGCAGTTGTTGGGATTGCTATTGCCTTTGAAGCACATTGCCAGGCCCATCTAGCAAGTGCTGTATTTGACTAAGGATAAGGGGCCCAGTGCTGCTCTTACTACTGTGTGCTTTATAGCTATGGAAAGATAATGCTCCAGGGGTTGGGCATTGCCCATAGATCTGTTTTTAATGTTTTTTGACCAAACATATTAACATTTTCAGTAATTTCACTGCATGTTCATACTTCTCCTAAAGCCCATAAGGTGCCAGCTAAACAAGCTGGGAGATTTGTCATCAGGTTGCCCCCAGGAGGAAATCAAACTTCCTTACAAATACCACTGAGAGCCCAGCACTTCCCAGACAGCAGCCATGGCATAAACATGACTCCTATGGAGGCCCAAGGTAAAAAAGAGGAAAGCTGCTTCAAACTTGCATGGTGTGCCATGTACACACTGCCTCAGCAGGGACATTTGGTCATAGACCTGCCTTCTACAGCTCAGAAAAACAAAGGTTTCAGGCTCATGTTCAGAAAGATGTGAGACACCTTTCCTCACATTTTCTTTTTTTATGATGGTCTTAAGTTTGCTGTATGCTTTTATAATTTCCCCCCGAGACCAAAAGTGACTCAAAGTCATTTTGTCAAAGTGACAGAAGTCAGACAGGCAAGATCATGGTGTCCCAGATAATGTCTCTTTGGTTGAAGTAATTACGGCTTCAGATTTCTTGCTCGTGTCCATTTAGTTCTCAGTCCCAGAAGATCAATTCAGAGACATGCTTTGCGTTTTGGAGATGTTAGCAGTGCCTATTCTGACCCTGATTTTTCAGAGTCCTCAAGCAACCTGCATTCACAAGGATGAAGGAAATGTTAGAGTTGTTTTATTCTTTAGACAGCCACTTCCACATACATGCACATAAGCATTAAAATGAGCCTGAGCATACTCCCTTTGTGCAGTACTAATCAAAGAAATACATTCTTTCATGAGTGAAGTATAGATACAGCTATAGTGAGATCCATATTGCTGACAGAAATTTATTTAAATAAAGCCTTTTCAAGACATTTGGATCTTCCCTATGTATTATGTGATTTTTCTCTTAATGTAATCTCAGTAGTTCATCCTGTCTGGTTCCCCTATGCAAAGTTTTGCAAAGTTTTCTAACTGTCAGTGAGTTTTCTAAATAAGTAAATCTCCCTCACAGCAATTCAAGTTTAGCAAGATGATAAATCATAGCACTTCTTACCCTCAGGCAAAACATTATGTCTCTTACCTCTGTATATTTTTGAGCACTTCAGCCTTCAAATCTGAATTTTTTTTTTCACATTCCTGACTTAAATTTACATTATTTCTCTGGTGATTTGAGGTCTGGGACACTTACTGGATTTAATGTCTGGTTTAGCTATTCACTGCTTGCTTTCCATTTCATAGAGCTCTGTTCAGCCCTTCGAGAAACAACACTGAGCAGCACTAAGCAAGTTTGCAGTGTAGATTGTGACATAGCAGTGTAAATACAGAAAACTGGGCCCTCTCCTCCCTCCCTGTTGTAAGAATAATTAAATAGCAGGCTGGAACAGGCACACAACATTTAAATTTCAGATGAAGTACATGCAAGGCACATTTCTGCAAGAGAACAGTCTCGATTAAATCAGGTTGCTCATGATCAGCTTTAATTTAACAAGCTAGTTGGTACTCAGCTTTTACAAACTGTTTCTTTGCCACACTGGGTTAAAGAAGATGCTTTCTAAGCTCAAAGAATTTGGATGTTATTCAAAGTTCACTCAGTCTTTGACTGCAATGTACTTTATTTCCAAGCCTTCAGAGCTCATATGGACTTTTTACTAATGAATATGACAGCTGACTAATACAAGACTTCTAGACCTCAACTAATTTTCTTGCTAGACTTTTTTTGCAGAGTAAATCACTGGTTTAGTTCACTGTATCAAAAAAAGGGATTTCATCAAAGATTTATTACTGTTAGCAGGGCAATAAAGCTCTTCTGTAACTTTGTAGAGGAAAAATTGAAAATTTATTGACACTAGATGAATATTAATATAATCCTCATTACAATTGCTATTTAAATTAACAGAAAATATCAACTGTGTTTTTTACTTTTAAAAATATCCAATTATTCTATCAGAGAAGGAGAGAAACTATATCAAAAATCTCTGAAGCTCTGTGTATAATTCAGCTGCTAGCATTTGGAAACAGCTAGCTGTTACAGTGTTTTTTCTGCATCATTCATTTTCTGTGGCTATGATTTAGAAATAATCTTATGCTCTGACCCCTGCCTCTGCCATTTATTCCTATTTGAAAAAAAATTGCCAGAGATGTCATGGAATACTTCCATTAATTTATAATAATAAAGCAGTGTGGACAGATTTACATCTACCAGAAAGGGGGAAATACAGCTCAAGTCAACCTATGTACTGTAGCAAGTGAGGTATTCCTGATTTGTAATGAAAGAGAGTTTTGAAAAAAGAAATGTCATATCAAAATATTGCTACTTATATTTTGAGATGTGGCCACTAGTTTTATTTGAATAGCAATATACATAACAAAATAGATTATAAAAACTGCTCTATTTTTCCTCCCAACTTTCTTGTTATAATTTCAATAAAATGAACCTAATAATTAAGTCAGTCCAGTAGCTATTAGAGATTTATACCACCAAGTTAACAGAAGATATTAGTTAATAGAAGATATTAAGTTAATAGAAGAATTTTTGACCAAATGGATCTCCAGAGACTAAGTCGTTACAATTTTGAACCTGCAGTGTCTCTCTTGGATGTGAATTGGCAGACGAGTACGAGTATTGGCCGGAAGCGCTGTTCCCATGGAAATGTTATTTCCTACATCACAGCTGTCCCCATAATGCTGGTTTTGTTAAATTTCTTCAGTAAACTAATGAAATAAGAGCATCTCTGATTGAGTTAGCAGGTCTATTATGAATGGCATTAAAATTCATCTCCTGCTTGTAAAAAGCAGTAAACAAAGTCTTCAGTGAATCTTCCAGTCTCACAGGAGACATATATTAGAAAATATATTTTTCAACAACTGAAAAATTGTTTAAATCCTTTCCCTAGGACATCACAGCCCACAGCTGTACTTGGCAACCTGAATTTTCACTATTATGGATGCCTTATTTTCATTTGGGATCATTAACAGAGAACTAAGCTGGAAAGCAATAATATTAATTTTGCTTTGACTTTGAAATAAAGAAATAAAGAAACCTGCAAGGTCTGCCAAATGACTTGTGTAAATCTGATTCTCTGATACATGTGTTTATGGCAGAGCAATGAGAGTACAAATTGTGATTTCTGATACTGCTGTAAAGACTGATCTCCCCTCAGTCATCTCTGGAGTGAACACACCAAGTAACCTGACCTGTTTCTCATATGGCTTCTCCTCAAGGCCCTTCACTAATCATTGCCATTTGGGTGCCCTCTGATGCTTTTATATCTTTTTTATATTGTGGTGCCCAAATTTACCCCCAGCACTCAAGGTGAGGCTGCCCCAGTGCAGAGCAGAGCAGGGCAATCCCTCCCTTGCCTGGCTGGTGATGCTGTGCCTGGTGCCCCTCAGGACACCCTTGGCCCTCCTGGCTGCCAGGGCACTGCTGGCTCATGGTCAGCTTGCCAGTGGCCCCCAGGTCCCTTTTGGTGGTGCCAGTCTCCTGACTCTTGTTTCCCGGTCTGTATATCCAATCCCAGGTGCAGAATCCAGCACTTGTCTTTGTTAAACTTCATATGGTTGGTGATTTCCCAGACCTCTAATTTGTCAAAGTCTCTCTGCTGAGCCTTTCTGTGTTCAAGGGAGTCAGGAGCTTCTCTTAATCTAGTATCATCAGCAAACTTTCGAATACCTTTGACATCACAGGTCTCTGTCAGTCTGACTCTCCTCAGCTGGCTAGCATAATATATTTTTAAGAATACTGTTTAGTGGCTACGGCTCTCATACTCCACCATTGGCTTTAAATTACAAATCTATATAGATATCCTAATGTAATTTCTTTTCTAATGTCTTTTTTTTCTCTTGTGATTTTTTAAAGGACTTTTTTCTTTATCTTTGAGAATATATTCCTCTAAAGTGTATGCATCTTTCCTTTTGCTTTTTTCACTGGAAAACTGAAGTGTCTGAAAAGATATTTACACTAAGACCTGTCTGCAGCTCTTGGTTTCCTCAAGAGTTCCCCTGGATTTTGGGATAGTGCACAAAACAATGCTCTTGTGTGAGCTTTGTCCTTCATTCTGCTCTTGTTGATTGTTTGGTCCTGTTAAGCCAAAGGCAGTGGCCTGGCTGCCACCTTCACTCTGCTGTTGCTCTAGGCTGTGGGCTGCCACATAGCTGGGGTTGTGTGCTGATTTTGTTCTTGTTTTCATTCTAATAATAGTATTATTATGTCATTATGCACATATTGTTTGGACTAGGATAACTACTTTATTTCCCGCTTTATTTTGTTCTTCCTCCCAGCATCTAGCTGCATATTTTCTTTGCTGAGGATATTTTTAAAATTATTATTATTATCTTATTAGACACCTTGAGAACCCTATTTTTACTTCATATCTATTCATTACCTCATACAATTTCATAAATTACTTTTATATAATATCTATTTTAAAATACTCTTGCATATATTTAGCTGGATGTCTGTGAGATTAGATTTGTGTATATGTAATACAAAGAAAACTTCCAGTAATTTCTGTTTCCTGTTAAGGAAAAAGACTGTATGATTTACTCTCTAAATTATACTCTGAGGTCAACACTTCTATTAGTTCAGAAAGGAACCAAATCTGACATACAATACCCAGCTTTTCTGAGAATGATCCATCTGTGGCACTGTCAAAAGGTGGGCTGGTTTCTCCTGGAGAGGGTATCAAGTATGTGCCAAGAAAAATTAGTAAATGGATTTGGATTGCCAGAAAGGATTTAAAGTGCTGCTGGAGGAAGTGCTCATGACCACTTTAGGTTTATTTTGAGGCACTATAAATCACTCATAACTCTCCTAGTATGTATTTCTCAAAGTTTTTTTGCTAAGAGAGGAATTGCAAGAAAACAAAGTCCCTGCTATGGGATGGTTTTCCCCAAGGGCTGTTTGCTGGTTAGGACAGTAGCAAAGATGTATTCCCTGCCGCTTTTAGAGAAGGGGAAAACCCCCAAGCCTTTAATTGAAGAAAAGAGTTTTAGATTTCGACTGGGAAAAAAAAAAATAGAGGCTTGTGAATGAATTTTAGTATCAGCCATTTGTACTAGTATTTGGTATATCCACTTAAATCTAAATCCCTTCCTTTCTTCTCATTTGAATTCCCTTTCGTACCTTTCTTAAAAAGTTGGCCAAGAGAAAGTGTCTGACTGAAGCCTACATCATTACTGGCAGCAGTACACAGCAAAACGTTTTGTGGTACAGAAGCCAAGAAGCAAACTTTAGTAATTCAAAACAATTTCATAGATAAGTGCACAGGGAAACTACAGCAACCAGCCTCTTTAAAGACACTGATTTCTTTAATAAGGGCAACTACTGTAATCCATTCCACTTAAATAGAACTATAAATCTTGGAAAGGACACAAAAAAGCACCTCAAAGACACATTCAACCCAGGAAATGGTGACTTTCTTTTCAGTGTAACTTTTATACTAAAATTCAGAATATTTGTGTTTCCTCTGATGACATAGGACTTTTGTTGAATGGTAATAACACTTACAAAACAATGCATTGATTACTGTTTGCTATATGATAGGAACTCACTGATTTTACAGGTCTTATTTTTGAAAAAATTGACCACTGAAATAGGTTGTTCTGCAAGCAGTGAAAAACTTGCTTCCTCCACCAGCCTGCATCTGTGAATTAGCTTCCACTAAGAGAGATTCTATGACTTCTTCTGCCATTTTTCCCCAAAGAGACATGCATAAGATCTCTCTCCAGGGATCTGTTTTCAAAACAGTTTTAGAAACTAAATAGTTCAGTTTCCTACTGCTCTATCAAATTTTATCTGATTTTAAAAAATATTGAAAAGAGAGAGACCTGACTGAAAGCACACATTAATCATATTTCCTTTGAGAATTTGGATTATAAACAGCATTATTGGATAAGGGGTTCTAATGTTCTGATTCTTAGTTAAATTTTGCTTAAGATAAAGTTGAAGGTACTAGCTCTTCACAGCCATGTTTTTCCTAGACCTCTAGTATTTTTACATGCAAGATAATGTTGAAACTGAGAAATGGTTTCAGTGTCATCTGTTTTCTTTGACTGAATTCTTAGAGGTGTTAGTTTGATTAAAAATACAGCATGTGAAGCTATCATCTAACAAGTAAGTGAATATGGTGCTAATAAGACACAGAAATACAAATTCTCCTTTACTGTTTCCCTGCCTTCCTCTTTACCCACGTCCTATCCCACTCGTCCCTTGGTGATAAATGTACAAATGAGAGTCACTGTGTACTAACACATAACAACACAGAGAGCTAAAAGAGGGTAAGAAAAGAGCTTTCAGGTTACCACTTTTCAGTATTTTGTGATTGTGTGTCCAGGCAAGGCCACTATGACTCTCTCTCAGCTTTGTTTTGTGCTTCTCCATCTGCTGACCCAAACTCTTATTCATATTTTTCCTTGTGCCTTCCCTGAGAAGTACACTCAGCATTTTTCAATGGCAAAGGTCTACTTCTGCTGTGAACCAACTCTTAGCTTTCCCTTTGGATTGTGGCTAAGCTATAAGTATTTATCTACTTTTGAGTGCACTGCATTAATTCCATAGACAAGTTACTGACAGAATATTGAAAAAAACTGACGGAGTATTGCAAAAAAAACTTCATAAAGAAACAATAATTCCTTCCTTTTATGAAATCAATTTCAGGCCATTATAGGTAAGGGGAAAGGAGTATATATATTTTTCTATACACAGAAAAATTTGTTCTAGAGACATTTGCTGAGCACTAAAGCTCTGGCAACAGCTTTTGCATGTATTTGAAAATCTGTTTAAGAAGAAAAAAGTATTCATTTTAGCGTTTATATATATTGGTGATTTTACAAAAAATAATTTCCCCTGGGTTTCAGAAATATTCCACAGTTTTGTGGGTTGTTTGAAATGGAATCTCATGGGGACTTTTTGGTGAGAAGTACTGTACTGAAAAGAATAATAAGGGTCTAAGTTCTGTGCAAGATCTTCATTGATATAGAAAATTCTCTATATATTTTCAGCCCCACATCTCTCCCAGAGCTACCAGTTCTGGATATTTGTTCAGATACCTACCAATTAGATATCAGGGCAAAATTTGGATAAGTGCTGTTGCCATCAGTGTAGATGGCCATTTCTGAGGAAAGGAAAGGTCTCTTAGCCTGCACAGATCAGGTTCCCCTGGTACCCCTGAAATGCTGCACCAGACAGTTCAGATGCAGCCACATAGAACACATTTACAGAGCCTCTAAACAAGTACAGAAGATGCATTAGAATTGAATTCCATTTTATCAGTACTGATGATCTGTCCACATAACAGTCAAGTGTTGTGTGAAATGCATATCTAGTACTTGTATTTGTTGATGCAGAGATGGAGGAAAAACCTGTGGGTGTTCATTACTGTATGATGAACTGAGATAAACCAGATTAATGAGAACATCCTTGAAATATTTGGATGACTAGTAATCAAAACTGGGCTTCAGACTGAGGCTCTTTTCCACTCAGTAAAGAATCAAGTGTCTCTTTCCCAGAGGAATATAGGTTATTTGTGTGTATATATGTGAGAAGAAGAGGCACATAGCACTGAGGCCAGAACTTATATTTTCCAAGCAAGAAGTATTATATGATATATGGATGCATTAATTCTTTGGTGTGCTTTTGCTGGTAATAAGTTTTTAGTCAAACAGTAAATAAGAGCTTGCTATTTAAAACACAATTTTGATGAGTCAAGTATGTTTACAGCGGACCAACAAAGACCCTAGAATTAAAATTTCTCCTTTTACCTCTTAAAACCAAACCCTATCTGTGTGATTAGCTGCTTTTACCCACTAGTCTCCCAAAACCTTCCATCTGAAACCTGTCCTTTTCTGTCTTCCCCTTTTTACTCTTTGTCTGCACTGTTTATCCATCAACTGGCTGACAGTGTCTTTACATCCAAAATGCAAAGCAGACAGATGGCCATCTCAGGAAAGAACATGACAAAGAGCACCAGCATCAGCGGGGAGATGTACACGCTGGAGAAGAACGATGGCAGCCAGTCGGACACGGCGGTGGGCACTGTTGGTGGTGGCAGCAAAAAGAGGCGCTCCAGCATTGGTGCCAAGATGGTCGCCATCGTGGGGCTGTCCAGAAAGAGCCGCAGCACGTCACAACTCAGCCAAACTGGTAGGAACTACATTATTTTCTCTCTCTCAAATAGTCAGTTAAATGTGCATAATATAATACTTATGTATTACAGTTCAATCATTTGAAGATCCTGTTGAAGTTGCCTCATCAACAATATTCTGTGGAATGAAGAAAGTGGTCAATTATCTTTTTTCCTCTGAACATTTACTATTTTTTTTTTCAGCAAAGATCCTTTTCAGGTTGGACTGAAGCTTTTATCTTCTGCTTGCTGGAACCTGCTTAATACGCTAATTCCTTACTTTTCATCTTTTCAGGAACCAGCATGAGCTGTACTTTCATTTGGGGGGATTCCTTACTGAAGTTTGTGAAGGGTCGCTGAAATGCTGCAAAATGCCTTTGGTTTTGTCACAGATAGTGTTTGTGTATTTCAACATGAGGTTTTTTCACCTTTAAACATGCAACCTTATTTTGAAACAAAGCCATTTTCCTGAACAAAATGATATGTTCTATTACTTTAGTGCAAATGTTTTATTGTGTTTTGATTACTTTCTTTTCAGCCTACAAGCCTACTCGTCATCCGTAGAAATTTTCCTCATTTCTGTTTCTCTCAATTAAAATTGGATACTTCAATGTGCTGCCTAGGAAAATAGAGAGTTTTTCTGCTTTGATGTCTAAAGCACTTAAAATCTTATATGTTTTTTTCTATTTCTTCCTATTCTGGGGAAAATCCATATAATGCACTCTGAAAAGCTCAATGTCAAATAATGACAGTGTATAGGACAAGTGTATTTTACATGGAAAAAAGTTACTTGTGTTTCAATAATATTAATATAAAAGAAGTATTTAATCACTTTATATAGGTATGCATATATAAATATATAATATATATTTCAAGGTATATACAGAAGATATGTTGTATTCTCATGTTTAAGAAAAAACTGTTGTAATGCTTTCATATGTAAGTTTACAGTGCCCTGCTGTGTGAGGTCCCATCTGAAGGTCTCCATTGTGCCAACCACCATTCAAACACAGATAAGATATTTTCTTTCCAAACCAAAGTGATAAGAGTTTTAATGTACAACAAAATGGAGCAAAACAATGATTTGCACTGTCAGAAAATGTGGTAAATTTTTCAAGTAAACTTTTGAGGGGTGTGAGTGGGATTTCAATTACTGTAAAGAGTAGAACTAAAAAAGAAAGGAAAGAAGGAGAGGTAACAATGTGGAAGAGGGTGGGAAGCTTGTCTTTGTGACTTATTGAATGCAGTATGAACAGGAGGGAATGAAGAAGAGGAAAAAGAATGGCTATAGAGAAAACCAGAATACCATGCAGACACCGATGACTCCATTAGTAGTCCGTTAGTAGACAAGACTTTGCAGCAACCTTGTTCTTTTACCAGTTCACTTGCAGGACAGGTTCATGTATTTCTATTTTCTATTTCTCTTTTCTTTGAAATAAATGACAGATAAAAGATGAAATCACCTTTGGACAATTCTGGGAAGTGTCTGGTTAGGCAAAAAAAAAAAAAAATTGATCTCTTGCTTACCTGGAAGTCTAAAATTTTGTCTTCTGATAGTACAGAGCTATGTAACTGTACAGATGCATTTGAATATCAAATCATATACAATGCACTACATTACTTTTTATTATCTAATCTGGTCTCTCTTGCCATAAGAGCTATTAAATGAAGGATATCAGCTCTTTGTACATTGCTCAAGTGTGTCTCAGCACTTGAGAGAATCTGTATTGTGTGTCTGGTCTAGATCTGATTTAAATATCACACTGTCTTTGCTATTTGGTACTTTTAAGGTGAAATTTTCTCTCTGATATATCCAATCAGTTGCCCAATGACTGATTAGATGCTCCAGTCAGGGACAAATGTGAAATTTAACTGTCTCAAAGAGTACTCAAAGTCTTTAGACCCACTGACTGTGAGTAGGGTGTTCAGACAAACTCTTGAGTGAGGAGCTGTAATTTGATGCTGTTAGAGGAGTGGCAGGAGCTGGGGAGCTGGCACGGCTCTGGCTGGCAGCCCCTGCCCCTTGGCTGCTCCCCAGGACTGGCCTGTGCTCAGGGCTGGCCTGAGCCTGGCCCTGACCAGAGCAGCCAGAGCAGCTCCTGCTGCCTTCTCCTGGAAAAGCCCCTGGTGTTGGTTGGGAACAGGGGCGCAGGTAAGGGCTGAGGGTTGTGTTGTAGAGCTGGTACTGCACACCTGCTCCTGCTGCTCTATTGGACACGTGTCTCCAAGGGGCCTTGTCTGGTGGCCACGTGTGGCTGCTGCTACAGAACAGCACAAGCATCTTTAATAGCTGGGTCACACGAGCATTGCTGGTTGTGGTGAGCAGGCCTGTGGCCACAGGTCAGGCCCTGGACGAGGTGTGTGCATGGTGCTGTGTCTACAGTGACACAACGTGATGGCCTGTTGGGTTGGTGAGTGTGAGGCCACACCATGAAGAAATACCTGGCATGTCTTCAGATCCTTCACAAAGAGAATGGTGAGACACCAGAAGAGGTTGCCTTGTGGATGCCCCATCCCTGGAAATGTCCAAGGCAAGGTTAGATGGGGCCCTGAGCAACCCAAGTGGAGGGTGTCCCTGTCCCCCCTGAAGGGAGGTGTAGCTAGATGGGGTTTAAGGTCCCTTCCAACACTAAGTGTTCTGTTTCCATCCATTGGTACATCTTACAGAAAATATTGGACACCAGCATTGTACGTTGATACCAGAGAATTAAAACTTTCAAATAAGGTGTTCAATGAATTTATAAATTTCTCTGGCTTGTCTCATCATATTCCTTTACTCAGATGGTGGGTGCCTGCACAAGGAATCATGTATTGGTACAATCTGGACCCAAAACACTAATTTCCTGCAGATGTCTTGTAAGTACAGTTTTCTGGAATGGAGAGGCAGGAGTTATTCAGGTGTCAGGGTACTGGTACCATGTAGAAACTGAAGTATATAAATTTCCTAGGTACTTTCTGAAGATATTATATCCTATAATATGACTGGCTAAGTATCTCCTTACAGAAAAGGCTTGAAAAAGCATACCAGTATCAGAAGATAACACTACTTCCATAAAAAGTTATATATACATATATATATATACACACATAACTTTTTTTTATACTATCTCTGGGATACAGATATTATTTCCATATGAGCATACAGAGATACTATCTGTATCTCTGAAGTTTTTTTCAAGTGTTTTGTAAAGTACAGTTTTACTTCAGTGGTTTTCTTAATTCATATTTGATAACTAAATCTAGGCCAGAAGTTTTTCTGAAAGTAGGTCATCATAACTGCTTTCAGGACTGTGTATCAGACTTACAATACATGCCTTATAAGGTCAGTTTTAAATGCCTTTTCAAATTATATTTATAATGTTTCTTGTTATTTCATAGTGTTAAGAAGTTGACACTCAAAATAGATACAGAAATTTATTTTTTATTCTGCTCTGTATTCCTTTTCAGGTAGAAACAGTTGTTTCATGGGTAAAGAACATGACACAAAAGTAATTTTTCATAAGGTAGCTTTTACTTAAGACTTCAGTAAATGACAATATTCTGAAGAGTAGAGTAGCAAGGTAAATTAGAATTTATTTTATTTCTGGTTCCTGTACATTTCCAGGGCTCCAAAAATAGCTAAAGGTATACTCGTCATTCTTGAGTCAAGCTATCAATTCTAGAAGCTAAAATTTGATGGGTTAGAAGGACTTTATGTTGTAACAGGCATTCTTCCTTGTGGAAAAGACTGCTTTCTTTACTGAGGAAGACAGAATGCAAAATGCAATACTTAACAGGCTTAGCTATTCATATCTGGAATGAAATTGTTTTCCTGCTGGTCAGCCCTGAGGGAACTGATCAGACTTCTATAGAGATGCAGACCTAATTCTCAGTTATATTTCATTAATGAGTAAAATCTTTGCCATCCTCTTATCATGCCACCTTAGGCATGCCTTTCAATTTACACGCACTGTCTCTGGCAGGCAGATACCTGTGTGCCTTCACTGCCCTTATTTAGCTGACATTTCTCTTTCAGCGAGGTAAATATTTTGTCTTTTCTTTAGTTAGCCAAAGCCTATTGTGTTTGTAGGCTGATTATAGCCAGGAGCCAAAGCACTTTAATGCATGTTTTCAGAATCTGGGGCACTCCATGGATCACATATACTAAAACATCACGTGTGTATGTTGGGTGACCTGTACAGGTCCAGCACACTCTCAGGGACTGAGACCCGTCATGTCTTCGGGAATGCAATTACAAAGAGATGGAATCTATTAAAAGAGATGAAAAAAGGAAGTAACAGCACAACTTGAGAGTGACCAGTGCAGGAATGCCTTCAGAGAGGTGTAACTATGTTTGCATAGAAATCAGAGCCCTCGCGTGTCTCTGCAGAGTGTTGCTCCAAGGCGCCGCGCCCCAGAGGGCCCTGCACATGTAAACATAGCAGGTGGTGCTCAGGGCAGCTGATGCTGCATGAACTGCACTTGCTTTGTGCCAACATGTTGCTCTATGTCACCTAAGAACCCTTGCTAGGATGCCAAATGTGGCATGAAGTTATAGGGCTGTGAAATTGGAATTTTGAGGCAGTGTTAGGAGATATTTTGACATCCTTCATAATTCTGCTGAGGGCAAACTTTGCCGTATATTATTGAAATTATAGTTCTCAATGGGAAAAATACAAACAGCAGTTGATTCTGTGCCAACAAAATGATGATTGATGTTGTGTGAACTCAATAGTTTTTATCAAAATGAGGTATTTCCATTTTAACAAATTCTGGAGAAGTCCCAAGTGAAAAGAGATTAAAGTATTTAGAAATGTTGATGTCTCATGGCTTCATCTTAGAAGAAATGTATGAGAACCAGGTCTCAGAGCAAAACATTTGAGTGAAATTTTATTTTATTTGTGTTTAAAAACAAATTTTGGATTCTGTATGGTTTGAAGAGAGTTGAAACTGCAGTCTGAAGTGCTGTACTTATAAATAGAACAGTCTCACTTATGTCTGTTAGGAACCAATGACATAGCCTGTAAAAGAATTTTCTCAACTTATGGAATAGTTGAGAGGAATCTATTGGTAATATTGGTATAGAACTTCACATTTCTCAATTTGATTGATATAAAAATAGTCTTCTACTGCACATAGAGTCAATGTTCCTATTAAAAAGAGGGTGCTTAATCACTTGGAATTGTGGTGACTGAAGGAGAAACTGACTGCCTTTCATTATCTAAAATTAGATAGTATATGGTAAGCATACAATTTACTGAATAAAAGTGTATTTGTTTGCATAATAGACATAATTGTTTACAATGTTTACATAATTGTTATTTTCTATTCCTAGAATTAATTTATGGGATCAAAATGGCAACTGAAATTATCGTCCACTACTTTTAATTTGGAAATATATTTTAATTTTTTTATAATAATATATATAATACAGGCAATTTGAAACAAGCTATTTGTTTGGGGGTTTGTTTCTTCTCCTATCCCAGAGACAGACTGCTAATTTAATAGATTGCTTAATGTGTAGTATTACACTTGCATCAATATTCTTGATGTCTAATCTGATTTACTTTCAAAATTAACACATAATACATTGATAGAAATATAGGATTAGCAGTTGACAAGAGATTAGGGCATATTTATCTTACTCATTAGTTGAGAATTGTGAACTGAATCCTTTACCAAAGAGAAAGAGCTATTATAATAAATACATTACCAAGAGCATTAATCAGCTTTTACTAAATAAGCTCTGAAAAGTATGCTAATAAATAGAAAGACTCTAATTGCAAACGAAAAAGGCTTTAAAATGTCATTAAATTCTGTTGTTTTTCTCTATATGTAGGAAAACACTAGGAAAGGAGATATGGCAGTGAAAAATTTATGCAGATTTTCTGTAGAGGAAGTAGGTGTGTATTTGAATTGTCACATGTTCACAAAGCTTTTCTGAGAGATGGATGCAGTGAAAACAAACACAGAGTTGAGATGCCAGAACTGAACTCCAGCCAATGCTAGCTGTGATCTCATAGAAGTCCTCTGAAAGACATTTCTCACACACAAAGTGTGGGAGACACCTTATACCATATATGAGGAGAAACTCCAGGCAAATGAGAAGGAAGCCCTGTGGTAAAACTAGAGTTAGAATAAAAGACTTAATTTCAGGAAAAAAGGTGCAGATCATGTACACCAACTGAGCCTTACTGCCTCAGTCACAAATAATTCATCAAACTTTTCTGTAATATGGTTATCAACACAGTGAGGTACTCACCTTAAGACTTTCTCCTGCCTGTGGTAGAAGTAGAACTAATCCCCCAAGCTGTAGGCATTTATGATATAAAAAATCCTCACTTATAATTTAAAAAATTATTTTCTGCATTTCTTTACTAAAAAGAAAGTTTCTTATATTACTACTTGAACTCATTAATAAGGGGAGAAAAAAGGAGAAAGTTCTAAGTGAGAGCAGAACATTTAGCTTGACCTTCTACAAGATTTCTTTCTTTCCATAATTAGAGGCAAAAATAGACAGAAATGTAGGGTGATCTTTCCTGGTAAGAATACTGCTTAACTATTTTTCTTTTTCAGAGTGGAAGAATTCTCATAAGATCCCTGCTAAAAAAAATAGACATCTCATAAAAATCCCAAACTATAAAGCTGTTTTATTTCTGGTTTTGCAGTAAACAAGATTTGGGGGTTTTTTGTGTAGTTACATAAGGAAAAATTTAGGCTTTCCTTAAGAAAGTTTCCATTTAGAAACTCCTTTTGGGATTTTTTAATCCCTTAGTTAACATGTGATATAATATATGAAATTTCTTTTTCATTATTCTGTGAAAGAAGGCACTGATTTCAGTCTACTGAAACTTGAGAGTCAAAAAAAAGAACTTTATAGGGCAATCTCATACCTTGGCAATTATTCAGTTTTCACTTTGCCTGAAATGTCTGTGATATTTATCTGAAGTTACAGTTCTGTGTATATATGTAGTTTATACTTCAAGAAAGAAAATTCAGTTGGGTTTTTTTCTCAGTTTAAATAATATCTCTAGTTTTGTCAATTTCGTACATAGCCACCTCAATTAACACTCTTTGTATTATTCTAGAAGGAAAATATTAATTTACCCATTGCTCTGTAAACCATCATCACTAAATAACACTGGGCTGTGAAGGGAGATTTACTTCAGATCTCCAAAGGCCAGCAGGAAAAGGGCTGCAGTACTTTGCTGTTGAACAGTTATCAGAGAAATGGCTTGCACACCAAAAATAAATATTTCAGTTTTATTTACAGATTCATTACAGCTGCATATTTTTTTAATTTAACATTTTGTAATAAGACGGGATTTCTTTCTTTGTACTTAAATGGAATGCAGTATTAAATGTCTTTTGGCAATCTTTTGGTATCTTAAATTTATGTCTTTAACACCACCCATGCTATCAGTGCTATTAATAACTCATTGATAAATGGAATTCTCTTTCTAAGGATAGAAGTGAATTTATAGAATAATTACCTGGAAGTAAAAAAATCATGAAAATAGCCTCAAAACAAAAGGTGGTAATAGAGGCATGCTGTGCAGACTAATTCAGAACAGCTCTCTGGCCTGGACTGCTATCCAAGTTAATGGACGTTGCTGTGTCACAGAAGTTCCTTTGCATTCTCCCATTGCCCCTTTCAGCTGCTGCTGGCTCTGCCTTACAGCACAGCAATCCGAGGTTCTGTAGGATAAAACAGGGAGGGAAAAGTTACAGAGCTCCTGCTTTTAAACATCCCACGGGATGTGCAGCCTGTGGGAAATCACACAGGTGCTGAGCCCACAGTTGTGCTATGCACACTTGCAGGCACTTTGTCTGTAGTGAACTGGGCTATGACTCACAGTGCACCTCCAGGCTCTTTAGCCACGGAACAAGTGTGATGATACTATCACCCAAAACTAACAGTAAACTCTTAACAGAGAACTCTACTGGAGAAATTAAATTAACAGAGTAATTTAAAATTATTTAAGTGCAGCTTTGATAAATACACAGGCAACCATTTAATCAGGAAGCTGAACCTTTTGCTCACAATCAAGATACCCTAACTATTAGTTTACATTCAAGTCTCTTATCCATGCTTTATTTGTCATATTGGGTCATCCTTTTTCTCTTTTTTTGGATGCTAGCAAAAACTTCAGTTTGCAAAGTAGTGCATCTCAGGTATGTGCCAGATGGTGTATGCCAGGTATGGTCCAAGAAACTGGGAAACTTTATTTTCCTTCTGCAAGGGAGGGGCTCTGAACACAGATCTGCAATCACAGATACATGTTGGTTACTTGCAATACGAGACAGACATTTGGTCTCTGCTTCTCTAGAGACATAATAAAATAAAGCAGCAGTCAAAACTAAATTTCTTGAGCCAAGTTCTGCAGCTGCATTTTTAAAGGCTTGCCAGACCTATCCCTGAGGCAGAATGTGCAGGACCTGTGTTTTCTGAATGCTCATGTGTAGGGCCCTGCTATCTCCATGGTGGCAAGTCAGTTGTTTCTCAGCTAGTATAGAATCAAAATTAGAAGGAAAATTGGGATAAAAATACTGAATCTGAGGAACTTTGTTTTTTACTTAGGAATGAGATGACTGATTCCTGTGCATTTTAGGAACTTGTATCCAATACCAAACTGTTTTTCATTCATATGTGATTTTGCAGTCTGTATAGAGAAGTGAGATAAACACAGGGAAGGATAAGAAAAGAACAGAAAAGAGAAATTGCTTGAGACCAGCAGAAGTCAATGGAGTGCCATAATATAAACTTAAAACTCGTCAATACTCTACTTTCTGTTTTAGCACAACAAGAAGGATTTTGTGAAATTATATTTTCTGTCCTTCTGCATTGCACATTGTGCTTCTTAGCTATGCTATTGGAGAATTCCAGGTTAAAGTTTAATTTTTTTTTAAATTTGAGAAAGTAAAACATATCCTTACACTTTACAAATACCAAATGCTTTGGCAGTGGATACTTAGGAAATGGATAGATTAAAGACATCCCAAGTGCATCTAAATTAAGTGGAAACATAAGAATCTAGCTCAAGGAGTGCAGTGGCTAACTGTGTATTTTTGATGCAGTATTTTATATTCTGGCAGTTTACAACTGAAAGATTTTTCCATATATTATTTTTATTTGTCAGTACAGGTTTTGTTATTGCCTTTTGAGTTTGCTTGAACAAAGTGATACAATTTTCTCTAATATGTTAGGCATATGTGGGTTCAGTTAAACTTGCTTGTCATGCTCAGGGAGCCAAAAATTGTCATGGAGAACATTTCATAGAAGGACAAAAACATTTAAGCTGTTTGCAACCCATTTGTAATGCAATCTACCTGGGAAAAGATTAATTGCCTCTTAAAAAATGCAAAATTTACCTCTTTCCTTATCACCTAAATAATTTGTGCATGGTTCTATGTCTACCTTTGGGAGATATTTTTTTAGCAGTCTCACATTATTTTTGGTAAAGTGAGCAAAACATAGTTTCCTTAATGGTGGATTGTCCTTTTATATTTACTTTTAAGAGTTTTTCCTATGCTTGCAAGTGCTTGTGTGAATGACATTAAATTTTTTACTGTCATGATCGTTTCATTTAATGAAATGTTAAATTATATGTGTTTTCTTGTACTAATTAAATCTCTGCTCCAAAAGTTACAATCAGATTTTATTCATTTTTGTAACTATAGTACTCTAATATTTTGGGTTTGCCCTTGTCTGGTTAGAATTTGGTGCCAGCAAAAATTATTTTTAGCTCAGTCTATGAAATCATGTTGAGACTTAATTGAAAATATTCACAGTAATAAGTACTGTTCTTTTTACTATTTGCTGCAGTAAGACCTGTCAAGAACAAATTTGTACTGTGAAGGAAAAATTACTTCCCTCTGATTAACTAAATTAATTAATAGTTATCAGCATTATGGATTTTTTTCATAAGGTAGATGTGTTTAATATTTTTTAAATTTTAATTTAATGCAATATCTTTTTTATAACCTGCAGTGTTAAGGCACAGCCAATTTAAATATTTATGTAGAAAAGTTAACATAGTAGCATATTAAAAAAACAAAGCTAAGTTCTATAGAAACTTTCTATTTTAGGTGTCCTAAAATTTGTAGCTTACACGTTCTAGCAAGGCAATATTCTACTTTTTTTTTCAATACAGCATGGAAATATGCTATGATATATGAACATCATAAAAATACCATTGAATTTGAAGATCTAGTGAGAAGCATTACCTGCTTCACCAAAGCATTCTTTTTCTTGAAAAGGACAAAGAATTTCTCCCTGCTACCAGCTGTATTTCCTTGATCTGTCACTCTCTCCCAGTTGCTATGCCCTCTTGTTTCACTAGCAGTGCTGATCTCCCTGCTGCTCTTGGACCTACCTACAGAGCTTTTGGTTCTTTCCTTGGTTGAGTTTGTAGATAACTGAAAAATTTCTGTTTTAATCTCTGCAAGCCATGAGTTGCAGTAGTGACTGAAAATTGAGCTCACATCCAGAGGGTGAAAATAAAATTGGTTTGTATGGATCTGCATAACTTGAAGGAAGAAGAACCTTTAGGCAGACTTTTTATTGTTTGTCTGCTTTACAGACATTCTGATTTTATTTCCGATGTTGGTATTATTTCAGAGCTTGAATATTATTTATGTATGTTGGAAATTAGCTATGTACAGTGATTACTAAAAAGCAGATGAGTAGCTCTACTTAAGTTAGTAGTTCATTTGAGGAAATCTGACCCTCACACAGGGGAGGAAGACATGAATCCACTTTTCACATACAGGCGACCCCCTTTCTCTTCTCTCTCTTTCTTTGGTAAGACCACTAAGAGACAAGAATTAGCTGAATCTTCCTCATCTCTGTCACTGCTGCCATTGCTATGCTTTGTAGTTTAACCTCACCACCCAATCAATAGCCAAAGTCATGTCTTCATCAGGAGAAGGACAGAAATGCAGGGAAGCTTAGAAAATTAATTGCAGTCAAGTATCTTGCAGTTTTCTTGCAGTTAAATAAGGCACATGAAAGTCTGGACAGAACGGTGCCAATCCATCAGTGGCTGGAGACCATTTTGCCATAGGAGTTACCTTTGAAAGCAGCATTTCTCAGCAGTGTGCATGCTGAGCCTCCTCACATTCTGTTTCTGCACTGCCAAAGCCAGGTGCCAGCAGCTGGTAGCCCTCAGAGGTCAGGCTGTATGGAAGTACACAGATCAATCATTTCAGCAGCTTTCCTATGAAGTCTTAAGTGCTCAGTGCTCAGTAGAAGTCATTAACTTGCATGCCTTTTGCTATTCAATTTAAGCAAATGCTTTCATGCAGCGTGTTGGCTGATTATAGGAATTGTTGAACAGAACCCTACTGGGAAAAGAATTCTTTGCAATTTTGAAATGAATTTTTTTCAGATGGTTAAAGCGGGATCCTGGATTTTACAACCATGCTTGTCTTTTCTCAGTGGGGAGATGAATCTTAGCATGTGCCAATTTTGTTCAAGTTGCATATCCTAACCCCTTCAGGATTAAAAAAGAAAATTTTTGTCATTTGATTTGACCTTAGTGTCAATCCTATACTCATCTGGCATTTGAAGATATGCAATATATGGGGAAAGGAACCTGAAGGTCTCCTTCTGGAAAGACCTCTAAAGCTCTCAATCCTATGATCATTTAAGGTTTTGTCTGTAAGGATAAATAAAATTACCACAGTCTCTGGTATTTTAAACATCGCCTGAGAAAATTATTTTTGTGCAGCCATCCCTACATGATGGAGGATTTATTTGTCTGCATGCACTGTCCATAACTCCTTACAATTTTATAATGCCTTGGTTAATTTCATCTACATATGAATAAATAGACCACAAAAATAAATAACTTGAGGAGAATAAGGTAGATAAGTACCTACATATAAATCCTATTGCAGTCTCTGTTTCCACATTTTTTATTCTGATTTATAGCTTTGTGTTTCCTAATTCTTTTCTTTTACACACACACACACACACACACACACACACACACACACACACACACACACTCACTCTCATATATATATATAAGTGTGGACAGGATAGAAGTGGCCAAAATCAGTCAGAGATCACACAGGTAAAACTCATTAAAATCCTTGACCTTATTTTCCATTTAAATTTTTGGCATATCACCAAGAATTCTGTTTCCACATGAAAATACTTTGTAGGCAGTTAGTTACCCATTTGCAGCTAATTTAAGCTCTTTCCCTTTAGCAGAGTTAACTGTGTTTTCCAGTTCCACCTTCAGCCCATCAATTCCTGCTTTTTCTCTGTCTCTCATCCTGAGTTACGGCATGTCTGTCCAGTGTCTAAACACGAAAGATGTGAGCATATTTGGTTGCTTTTTTTGCTTTCAGCACAGACAGTTTGGATTGCACCAAAAGTAAGTATCCTTGACATGATATCAGATATTAAAAAAAGCGTCCACCTAGGAATTTTCTAGATTTTAGGAAAAAAAGCCTTAATAGTTTAAAATATTAAGAAGAATCTTTTCTGTTCTGTGAAAACAGGTCTTTAAGACGTGGGCCTTAAATCAGTATGAAGGAAGTTGCTAATTTTGTGGGATAATGCTGGCATCAAAGGAAGGCAGTGAGGTAGACCTG
This sequence comes from Melozone crissalis, assembly GCF_028551555.1. Taxonomy (NCBI): domain Eukaryota; kingdom Metazoa; phylum Chordata; class Aves; order Passeriformes; family Passerellidae; genus Melozone; species Melozone crissalis. The sequence goes on from NW_026535780.1 coordinate 24,336,910, forward strand.
CTCAGTAGAAGTGCACAGGTCCAGGCTGAAGGGCTCAGGGTCAGTGGCTGGTAGCAGGGAGCCTGTTGAAAAGATTTTCAGCAAAGATGAGCCACAGTCTGAGAGCAGCAGTGATTGATGAGGATGAACCACAGCAGGAGGCAGCAATGCAGACTTTAATGTGAGAGAAAGTCAAGAGGTGAGGGAAGTGGAGTATGGAGAAATTCAGCAATTATAGCAGTGAAAGAGGGAGAAGAAGGCACACACAGGAGGGGACTGAATGACAGCATGGCTCTGGCTGCACATTAGAGTGTGGGAATCAGGAATAAGGCAGTTAGAGGAAGACTAGCAGCTGGAAAAAATTATAGCAAAAGACAAAAGCTTTTGTGGAGGAGAATTGTGTAGGACAGTTTGGAGTGACCAGGGCAGTCCTGAGAAAGCAGAGTACAAGAGCAACTCAGAGAGCAGTTCCTTTTCTTTCCTCAGTGTTATGCTTTCTTCTTCCCCATTCCTTGTAAGACTTAATTAGCTTTCTGCTGTTGTTTGGGCTCAGTAAAGATATTTACATATTGTTAATGTATCCCCTGTTGGTTTTAATATTAATTATTAAATAATTACTATTAAATTTAATAATAAAAAATTTTTGTTTTGTTTCTAATAAGCAAAAACAGTAATTGAAAATCACTGCTTTGTTGGGGACAGGAAATGAGATTATAGTTTCACAAAGCCATCCTCACTCAACACATTAAAAAATTAGACAGCTGTGTTAAATTCTCTTCTCATTTTGATTTAAAAGTTCATCTGGATTTTTGTGTTACCTTAAGATGCCTCTGAGGCGGGTTTTTTTTTAAGTATCTCTTTTAATTTTATAATGAAAAATAGAAAATATTTGATTACTTGGAAAAAAATTTAGATTCAACAGTCTCAAAGCATACCTACCTGATTTAAATGTGTTTGAGTGGAACACACTTCTGTCACGGATTTTTGATAAATACACATATATACATACATATGTATTCTCTGTGTACACATTTTATTTTAAGTTTTTTATTTCTTCCTAACTTCAGTTTTTCTACAAATATTAGAAGCATTGGAGGCTACATCTCTCATTGGAAGAGTAAGATCACATCTCTTATTCAGCCTACAGTTCTTGTTCAAACCTCCTACATCCATGGAGGTCCCTGAGCTCCCTCCCACACGCCCTCCCTCCTGCGGGGCACGAGCTGTGCAAATGGTGACTGGCACAGTCCAGCCTGAGCTCGGGCTCCTTGCTTTCATTAAAACCCTAGGAAGTTACCTCTATCTACCATGGATGTAAATGAAAATGTTACTTGGGTTGAAAAGTTAGTTAGAGGAGAATGCCCACATAGGCAGACAGGTAACTGTGTGAGAACCTTTTACTGGGGTTGCTGAGGAATTACAGCCCTGGCTGCAGCACTGGGCACTGCTGGGTTCTTGGTGCATCAGGACAGGATAACCAATATTGGTGGCTTACTTCAGTCCTGAAATGGAGCTTTTCTCACTGTCACCATCACTTTTCACTTCTGGGCTGAGCACAGAGTTGCCAGCTGAATGTGTGAGTTGGCTCATGGAGTCATGGGTGCTTGGTCATGGAGTTTGCAATGTCTTTCTGAGGGACTATGCCATGAACTGGTTTCTGAGCCAAATTTAAAGCCAAATGTATGTAAGTGAAGCCCATAAATTAATGTCTTCCTTACATAAAAATTAATAGTATATTGTAGAAAGGCTGAGTTATTTTTAAAAATGCAATTGGTGCAACATACAGTAACAGCTTCATGCTGATAGCATTTTTGCTCCTTTCCTGAATGGGCTTCCTGAGAGTATACAAGATGTCTCTGGCCTTGGCAGTGGGTAGCTGGATTAAGAGATTTCTCTGTTTCTAATTTCTGTAATTTTCTTGATGAAAAGTGATATATTCTATATATGTGATAGATATTATTCTAACCGAACTCCACTCCCATCTTCCAAACTGAGCCATTATGAGAAAGTAACAGTACCTGTCCTTATGCTTTCTTTGGAAGCCAAGCAACAGTTTAATTTTTGACTCATCCATGCAAGTTTGTCTGCACCATGGTAGTTCTTCAGTTCATTTTGCAATAAATTGGCACTAAAAGGGCATGGGATTTTTTTTCTTCTGATTTGTCAAGAGACAGCTTCAGGGACCATCTACTGATCAATCTCCATATGCAGTTCATATGCAAAATTTAATACATTTCAGTCATGAGTGAGGAAGGCCATAGAAGTGCTCCAAGACAGAAGAGTGAGATTTACATGAAGGCATGGAAATGATTTCTTAATGGTGACTATTACTTCCACCCACTCTTTGCCAGATTGAAAACACAACAAAGCTTTGTTTGCAAAAGCCTAAGCCCTAAGCAGGAAGAAGATCAATTGAAAGAATGACTGAAATTAAATTAAACTGAATTAAATTATATTGAATTAAAGACTTCACCATTGATTATTCCTGGAGCTGTTTTTTCCTGTGACTTCCTTCAGGACTTAATTGTAGATCCTTGCTTAGCTTCATAAGCACAGAATACTTATTTTTCTTAGGATAGAATATGACAGACACAGGAATGATGAGACTTGATATTGTGTAAAAAGATTAGTTTTTGTAGGGAAAATTGCAAACAATTAATTTTTGAAGGCAATCACTATTTTACAGTAACACCCTTTCCGAGAGTAGTCAAGTTCTATTGTTGTACTGTAGAGTTCTGTGCTGTAAATGCAGCTCTGTCCTGAAGCCCAGCATGCTTTGGTTTCTCCTGTCTGTCAGCAAACCCTCATGTACTTGGTAGTTAAAATAATTTCCCCTACCTACTGCTCTGACAGACTTTCTTGCTTCTTCTGTCCATAAATTTAAACTCAGTGTCCTGAATTTCAACATCCCTCATGATTCATCCTCTTGTCCTAACTGAGTTTTGCTTCTCAGCAAGTTACTTTTCCTTTCACTCTCACAGCTAAGCTAGATGCACAGATAGAGTTTAGACTGAAGAAAACTAGAAAATTATGTTGGGTAGACCATGGCAAGGGCCATATTATCAATATCTATTTATACAGAATTTTTGAGTAAGTTCCTTTGCTCCATTACAAAAAACACCCTTGCATATTTATAAACGAAGTAAATGATCTCTCTTTTAGGTAAAAATCTCTCTTTTACAGTTATAGGCCCTCAGGTTTGTGTTACATGGTTTTTCGGTGGCTAGAAAACAATGGAGCATGTGAACAAAGTGTTTTGTCTCCATTTAAAAAAAGAGAGAAGATGAAGAAGGTTTATTGTGGGAAGAGAAGACAATTGCTCTCTCTTTCACTCTGTTTAAAGATACATGTACACCACTATGTGTCATAGAAAAAATATTTAGATCAATATAGTTCAACAAGGTAACGTGAACATTCAAAAAAGAAATTTCAGGAAGATACTAGTTCAGTGATGGAGAAATTAATATAAGGTTGTCAGACAGGGTAGAGCTCGGTGGAATTAACTTTTATTAGAAGATTAGTCCTATGCATGGTTGATGTGTAGATTGTACTGAGTGCCTAAAATTATTCTGCCAAACCTGCAGCTCTGTTATGTCATTGGCTCCCCAGCTGTTCTGACAGAAATGTTGTGTTCTGCACACTTGGTGCTTTTCCCACTTCCTGAATGAATGTTGAACCTTCATTCATATAATCTGATGAGCATTAACATTATGCCAGTAAACTTATTTTTCATGCACTTCTTTTTGCACCCTCTTTTGTCTTACAAGTCCAGAAAACCACACTCCTTTTGAGTTGTATCCTAACTATTAACATGCAATATTTTGATACTTTTCTGAACATTATTGTATTTTACTTCAGCTGGTCATATTAAATTAGAATTATCAAGTTTATTGGCAATTAAATACATAATATGATCTCAGTAATGTAGATCAGGACTTCTCTATTTCCTTATTTTTTGTCAAACAATACATTATTTGCTCATAAAAGTGATAACTTGCAGAAATAGAAATATAATATTGACAGACTGATGGAAAATTATATCAGTGGAGAAGTAGGCATAAGCAGAATGGAGCAATTTCACAAGTGTTTATGCCAGTGAATACCATGTGTTCCTTTTAAAACATTTTTAATACAATACCAAAACTGTTAGCATAAAAGGGTAATTACAATGTTACTTTTATTTGTTCTGAAAATAAATTGTCAGTGCAGAGAACCATAAAAGGAACAGGAATGCAGCTTCATTCCACTCTCAAATTCATCATTTAGACATTCAGAGCACGTACATTATCTTTTGATTTTGCAGAACTATTTAATAAAATGTTAAATAATAAATGTGTATTCTTGAGAGTGCAGCTTTTTAAAGAAAAGGTCACTAAAAGTACCTAAGTTGTAGGGAAGAACAGATGTGTTCCTTGCTATTGAACTTCTAAGCTCTTTTAGAAATCTGTCAACCTGATTTTCATATGACTGTTTATCCAGATTCATCATATTCAGCACTTATGATGCTAATATTATTTTACCTCAGCATCATTATTTCTTACCCCAATTAATCTGCATTTGACTGTTTCCTCCCATATTCTAACTGGTTAATCTTCCTAAACAGGATTGTGGCAAAGAAACAGATCTTGAGGCTTAATGCACCTTTGGCCCTTCTGTGGAAGTCCAAGGAAAGCAGGGCAGGTGGCACAAAACATTTAGTGCATCTTGATGAGAGACTGAAAAATAGCAATGTGGCCACCTGTAAATGCTGTGTTTTCAAACCTCATGGATTCCAAAGTCCTGCAGCAAAGGACCTGCAGCTCCAATGACCCAAGTCCTTTCCAGAAGTGTTTCGGACTGACACCCCCTGCAGTGCCCAAGGCACTCGATCAGACTTTTTATTCAAAATGAACCCAATATAAGCTGAGGTTAAAGGATCCTCTCTATTGAAATAGTTGATTTATAAATGCAGTATCTCACAGACCAAACATTATTTAGTACTATGATCTTCCACAAATTTCTTACATTTTCTTAAAGGATTCTTTTCATACAGCGTTGTTTCTAAAAATTAAATCCTAAGGAAGAAGGAAAGGTTCACAGACTCCCCTAAAATTTAGTAATTCCTGATCTTCAAGCAGAAATACAGTAGAAAGTGAAGAATCCTTTTCTAAAACTAACCTTCTCTTGACATCTTTTCTGTTTGATAGATTAGGTACAGCTGACACTCTCTAGTGGAGTCATTACAAAAGGAGGAAGCAGTTCATGAGGTAGCCATGATACAAAATGCCTAAGTTTTCCTAATTTGAAAGTGTTTAGGTAGCTTTGGTGTGATAATTTGTATGTTTGAATTTAAACTGTGAATGAAAGATATGATGCCTTCTTGTAAAACAGCCTTCATGTGTAGGTAAAACAGCCTTCTAGCAGTAACCTTGGATATGATGCCAATATGTAGGACCATAGTGAGAAAGCACAAGCAAACAAAAGAAAATATTAACTGAAAATCATAAAATCATAGGATAAGGGAATAGTTTGAAATAGTTTTTTACTTTAAAAATTATGTCATTCCAAGCCTTCTGCCATGGGCAGGATACCTGCAAAAGCACTGCAGAAAAAAGAAAAAGATTGGAGTCAGAACTGCTAAACCTTAGCCACTGAGCAAAGACTCCCTCTTTTACTGCCTCAAAGTGACTGGAGGTTGTGATTTAAAGTGTAGTAGTTGGATCTCTGTCCCAAGAGTTTGCCACAGCTGGCAGGCAGAGCTGGCCAGGGTAGCAGCTGGAAGGACCTGCCTCCTTGCACCTCAGGGAACATGGACTGGGGTCTCAGGCAGTGGAAAAGGCAATGACCACACTACTTGGTGCTTTAGCCAGTTGAAAGCAAAGTCAAATTTCCTATAACGTCAGTTATGTGTGTTATCTGGACATTTGGTTAGGAGTCCAAAACATAATCAAAGCCTCTGTGCTCTCTGTAACAAAAAATAGGCACAATTCTCTGCTGGTTTCACCCAATCCAAAAGGATAAATTCTGAACCCTACAGTGACTTCAAATCTCACAAGGTCACCCACCCAGCACAATCTTCTGAAGCTGCCTTCAGAAGTGCCCTCAGTCTATTTTCCTCTGCAGTTTTTGCAAACTTCCTCATGCTCCCAATCTTCATATGATTGATGAAGTTTCCTTTCACAGTGAATTTTTGCTATTTTAAATTGTTTCTCTTCCATACGAAATCCCATCCTTGGACATATTGAATCCAAATACTGAATCAATTATCTGTCTTCCAAGTGGTCTTTTCATGTACTTTCCTATATAAAAAATCCTTTTCCTAAGGTGCAGAGCTAGTAAATGACTATTCTGACCTTATGTCCCTGCAGATTTCACTATGATCACCATCCCTCTGGAGGCACTAGGGATTTTGTCCACAGGTTCCTTTATGTTATTTGGGCCGCAGATTTCCTGGGTAGCTGACTACAGTCATTCTTTTAATTCATTTTTATCGGTCTATCCTGAACTGCATGAATGGTAATTTTTTTCCCCTTCCAACTGAAATTTGACACTGAGGATCAGTGATTTCTCCTAGTCTCATGTAGAAATTAATTGCACAATCTATGTCAAACCACAGACCGAGGTATTTTCCTGTGTTTTACAGTGTTTTCCAGTTTCCATTTGGATTTTTGTCATTTCTTGGGGTGCACCCTAGGAAGCAAATGCTTTTGTTTTATGATTCACTTATATATGATCATCACCTAACATTTCTCTCTCCAGACATGATTGCTGGCTTTTCACAGATCTCTTTAGTTGTTTGGCAACAATTTAGCCACTTATTTTTCTTAATCCCATCACAAAATTCTAGTTACACTCAAAGACTTTCCTACTTAAGAAGGCAAAAAGTTTCCCATTTTTCTCTATAGTTTCATTTTGTAAAATGGTCCGAGTTTATAGTTTTCTCTCTGCCCATTATACATGGACTTGAAATGGGATTATCTATCTGATACACTTCAGTCATGCTGGATGCAATATGAAGTAAGCATAGGATCTGAGACAAATACTGTGTGCTGAAAGACGCATGGGTCCCTTAGTTCAAGCACTCAGAGTTTGCTCACTGTCTGAACAGAGATTTTTTTTGTGTCAAGGCTTTCCAAAACAGAAAAGAAATATTTTCATCATTCTTTACAGCTTAGAAGTTTTTAAAAATGAGAGAGTTCACTTCTTATTTAATCATCTCAAATTGAAGAAGTGGTTTAATGTTTTTCCCCTCTGTTTTGTCTCCACACTCAAATTCCTATGTGCTTTCTTTCCCCCAAAATATGAAGTTACAATTGTTGGGAAAATAATATCACAAACCAGCACAGAAAATATAATTATTCTGATGTATGCACATCTAACGGCCCCACAGCTTCAGAAAGGACACAGAGCTAAAGAAAGTAGGAAGAGATTGCAGCAGGGATGATGAAGAATGTGAAACAGGATTTTTTCAGTACAGAAAAAAAATTACTGAAGGAGACATTTGAGGCCTGTAAAGTCAGAGATACTGTGAAAAAGGTGACTACAGAATGATTTATTTATTGCTCCCACAATGCAAGAACTAGAGCATTGCAGACAATTACCAGAGGAAGTAATTCACAGTACTAATTTAGACTAAGGAACCCATTCTATAGGATACTGCATGGACCTGATGTATATACAGGCCCAAAAAGAGATCAGACCAGTGAGTTGGGTTTGATCTAGCAATGGCAATTAAACACAAACAGGTCTAACTCAGCCTCTAAACCAGCAGTCAGCAAAATAAAGGTGTTCTTTCCCATACTTTTCTTTTCTTACATATATTTTTTAAGCTTTGGTATTAGCCATGCTGACAAAGGATACTGAATAATTGGATCTTTGTTTTTTTCCTGCTATGGCCATTTTGATTTTCTTATGTTTTGTTCATATTTGCCTCTGGTCTGGGACTTGAAGAATGCAGTCTGACTGCTAGATTGTGTGGATTTTGGAAAGCAGAAGTTTGTGTGACTTATCTAGCATGGTAGATTCAGGTCTTTAAAGTCACATCTCTTTCCTCACTCTGAAGTCCTCATCTCTTATAAATTTTGGTTGGCTTTTGGCAAAAGTCTAAGTAGTTCATATCAAAGCTGGTTTTCATCATCCCAGTTAAAGAGCTTAACATTTCATTAAGCTTTTTATCTTTACTACTGCTCAATAATATATTTCTCCTACAAACAATATTCTAACTATGATCTTAGCTTAATTATAAATTATTTTAAATCAAATAGGTGCATAACTCAACTGATTGCTGTGCTTACTTGACACACTTTTCTGAAACCTCAAATTTAGTGATCATCTAGAGAGGTTCATGGAGTAGCTACATATTTGCATGGGTACAAGCTGACAGGAGTTGTCTTTAGTAGAGTTTAGCTGTGCAGTCTGTACCTTTTGGCTATATATGACATTTCATAGATTAAAATAAGGCTTAAATTAAAATTTAAAACATTCTCTAAATATTTACAGGGAAAAAAATGTTCTCATATGCTCATTTGTCACATTCATTCTTGGAGAACATTCTTCTCTCTTTCCATGCATACAGAACTGAAGTCATCTGTGTATTAAATGACCCTGAATCTAAAGATATTCCCCAAACTAAATAAAAAGATATTAAGATTATTATACATGGAAAGACTGAATAAGGATAGCTATAGAGAAAGTTTAAAGTTTATTAACTAAACTTTATTCAAATATTAACTAAGAAATTGCATTACAAAATTAAGAAAAGAGTTAACTATTTTTGATGCAGTGCATAATAGGCAGATGTAAAAAAAGTATTCAAATAACTAACTTGCTCAACTTAGTGGGTTGCTTCTATTCTAATTGAATTTTGAAGAGCTCTCTAAACAAGAATGCTGGTGCAAAATCCTGACATTTGTTAAATCCACAAAGGATTATTTTAGAAAGTAACAATAGCCAGTATTCATACAGAAAAAAAAAAGGAATTTTAATTAACAAAATGTGTATCTTTTTTGGTTTTGGTTTTGTTTTTTTTTTCTGAAACAGAAGAAGCAGGATAGAAGGAAAGAAATAAGCAAAGAATTATTGGCTTGATTTTTAAGGTTCTGAAAACCCAGAGCTCCTGAAAAATCACTCCAAAAGAAGGGGAATATTTCTTAGCTCCTGTGTGAAATAGCCTATGTACTGTTTTGCTGAAATTTATGGAGGAACGATGTGTCTTTACTAGTCCAAAAAGGTTTGAGAAGCCCTTTTACACAGTTTACAGTCACCAGCTGAGTCAGATTTTTGGGGTTCTGTCATCTTCTAGGTTTGGTTCTGATATTTTTTTGGCTGTGCGTAGTTCCTGTTGGAGTCCATAGGCTTTCTATTTTCAGCTGGCATTGGCTGCTAACTCCTCTGGGACTGAAAATTCATTCATTTGCTATAGTTGGTACTCTGGCATTGCAGTCATGTTGTTTCAAAGTTTTGTCCATTGTGCGCAGAGGCAGCCTAGGCAGCTGGTTTAGACTAGACTCCTACTTTTGGTAAGCAGAAGTGAAATGAGATGACTCTTGGTGCATATCATGGCCACACAGCACAGTAGGGTTGCAAATACCTGAGCTAACTCCAAGCAAACAAGTGACTTCCTGCAAAGCTTTTTAGCCTGGCCAGACCCAGCACTGATGTGGTTTCCAGTACCTGAGCTGGGGTTAAAGTACTGGGTCCACTGTGCTAAGTAAACATATTATGTCACTCAGCATGAACCACTGGGAGTTGGGTTTTTTTTTCCCCTTTCTCTCTCGTTAAGAGACTCTTTTCTTCTCTAAACCAGAGAAACACCTTTGTCCTTAGGTAAGTCCTTAGGTTATCACTAGCAATGAGGACTGCTAGGACCCTTGAAAAAGAATAGAATTCTTTGAATTATATTGGCACTGGTTTTTATTTTAAAAAGCTAATACAAGGAGATAAAGAAAGAGGCACACATTTCAGTGTCCCTTCCACTGAGGAAATCATAATCCTCACTTCAATACACCAGTCTGAAATAACACAAGTGAAAAGGAAGTTGATACAAACTCTCTCTTAATATAGAAACATATGAAAAGATTTGTAGGATGTTATTTGCTAGTACATTTGAAATATTCTATGCTGATGGAGATTATCCAGATGGCAGGAAGTTTTTGCTGCTGATTTACTTGGGGTAGTGTAAATTTGGTGCCATTTCTTCCTATGCTGCAGCCTGAGGTTTTTATCTGCTGTAGCATCAAGATTGCAAACTCTTTTAGGAAAAAAACTCAAATTATGAGTTCATATAATGTTTTCTATATTCATGTCCAAGCTTTCTTGCTCTTGTAGCATTATCATTAACTAAATATGCAGCAAAAAGTAGCCAGATTCTGAAATACAAATAGCAAGCATTGTATAATCCTGGCAAAACTGATCAAAATTGAGAAGATTTATATCAGGTTGATATAAATTATACACCTCTCACCTTTTGGTTTCAGTTATTTACTCTTTAGGTAACAGCCTAAATTGTACATGGAAGATAATGAGACTCGTATCTGAGGGATCTTTGGAAAGTATGATATATTTAGATCCTCTTGGATTGGACAGCTTACTGGCTGGAGAAGTAAGATTTATTTCTTAAAGGTCAGCATATGTAAAGAAGCTTAAGTTATTCCGTATTTTGTAGGATACACCAAATGCATTGCCAAATTTGTATCAGCACATCTGGTCTGTTATCAATATGTTGTTACTAGTGCACTAGTAACAACAGTAGCAGTAGTAGAATCTTAGTCAATGAAATTTTACTGCTTTCTATCTGTTACTCTCAGTCCTGAAATGCAAGATTGTGAAATGATGTCCAGTGTGTCCTTACATGCATGAAATGTGAATGAAAGCTTTCAAAGAGTTCCAGGTTATGCACACACATTAAGCCTTTGTATATGGTGTTTCAAATCCCATTTGAACTCATTAATATGGTGATAGTATGGCTAACTGGCTTTCAGACAGCTAACTGAGGAAATGTTCTTTGTAGCACAGTGACTCTGGGGTCAAATAAGTTGTTGTAAAACTTCATATTTTACATCTGCAATTCAAATCCTCCCTGCCATTTTTAAATATGTAGCAGTGTCATACCTGAGAGAAAGTTCTACTGTATTACAATGTTAAATCACACAGGGTGGAACCCCGGCACTGAGTTCAGGTGGCACAATTACACAAATCCAGATTGTGATACACCAGAACAGACTTTGGATGTGATTTTTGGCCCATGTGAACTCCTGAATCAGAATATCTTTGGAGGTGCTCTACAACTTTAAGCTGATACTGTGTTGGAGACTCTTTTGCAAATGTAGCAGTAAAATGATGCAGTTCCTAATAGAAGCCTTCCAGTATCCAAAAGGGGGCCTATAAAAAAGCTGGAGAATGACTTCTCACAAGGGCATGTAGTGATAGGACAAGAGGTAATGGGTTAAAATTGAAAGAAGGAAGGTTTAGATTAGATATTAGGAAGAAATTCTTTACTGTGAGTGTGGTGAAGCACTGGAACAGGCAGCCCAGAGAAGCTGAGAGGGTGCCCCACCTCTGGAAGTATTCAAGGCCAGTTTGGATGGGGCTTGGAGCAATGTGGCATAGTGAAAGGTGTCCTTGCCCACAGCAGGCAGGTTGGAACTAGATCATTTTTAAGGTCCCTTCCAGCTCAACACATTCTGTGCATCAGAATGTGTCCTGATACTGTATTTGCTCATGTAGACATAGCTGTGGATAACCAGATATAAACAAATGAAATAGAAAAAGAAAATTGTTTTTCATTATTGGCATTTTGAGATTCATGGATTGTGTGAGCATGTCTGAAGAGACACTGCTATGACTAAAACACCATGGAAATGAGAGACATTTAATGACAACAGCACACATTCCTCTGCCAGAATTATAAATAATGTGAAAACTTTCAAAATAAAACTGAAATCCGTGATTTTGTCAGATAAACATGACATCACCAGATAAAAATATATTTCAACTTTGCTTGGAAAATATTTTCATTGTTATTTCTAGATAGATTCTGGTGCCCACCAGCTGACTCAGATTCTAGACAGTGAGTTCAGTGCTGACCATTAAAATTAAGGTGTTTCATAAGTGAATATGGTCCCTTTGTAAAATCCTAGTTAAGATTTAAAGTATTTGCACCCTATACACTTGTACCCATAAGAAGGGACATTTATGACACCATTAAAATTGTGTAGCTTCCACTGACATTCTGGAAGTCTGAGGCATTCAGAGATTCCACTCTACCAGCTAGCAGTAACCATATGGATGGTAACCATAAGGTCATAGATGGAACCATGTGATGGTTACATTGATGATGGATGGAGCTGGTTACCTGTGCACTGCACAGTGCAGGCAGTCTGAAAGAGCATGATTTACCAAATAGATGTGGCAAGTCTCTGCAGTGCTTTGCAGAGCATAAGGAGCCTCAGAAAATCCTGTTTTGTTGTTCTGCACTGAAGTCATGCACAGGACTCTGGCACACAGTGTTTTCAGTGAATGTAGTCTGTGGTCTCAGGACAACAGATAACCTAATGGGCACAGAACTTTGCAAAATCACACCACCTTAATATATATTAACCTTCTACGGGGTATTTTGAAATTACTTGACTGACTTGCAAGACAAATGTCTCTTCAACGCTGACATTTGGACTCCCCACGGCTTTTGACACTTGATGATAACATATTACTTTTAAAAGGCAAACATATTGAACCAGACCTGCTCTGTTCTTGGCAAACTATGTTCTCTCTAGTCACTGCAGTTCTTGAGTGCAGAGAACAACATGTGACAGGTACACACCTCGCTTTTCACCCTGTTGTTTACATGTTCATAATTTTACATGTTGTTTGCAAAACACATTTCATTTCAGCAGGATGCTCTTTGTATTTTTTTTCTGGCAGAATACAAGCATAAAGACCCAGAATACAAGCATAAAGATCATAGAGTTTTCTTCTGCAGTACATCCTCTTCAGTAGCATCAGCAGATTGCAGTCCCAACGGAGGTTCAAGACACTGTGCTCCACAGGCCACTCAAGTGCCAATAGTTCTGTACTGGTTTTGTCCCATCTCTACTGAAGATGGAATTAGAAGGGAAACAAATCATGTTTCATGAAATTAGAGTGTCTGAAACTAATTACACTGTCCTCCTCTAAGACATTCTGAAAACTTTCAGTGGAGTACACAGGCAGCTGCAATAATATAATTTGAGCATATAAATGATTAACTACAGCCTGTTTTTAAGCTGATGGGTGTGATGAATTATGAAGGTCATTCTCAGAGGCAAAAAGGTGGATTGGGATCAAAACAAAGGAAGCAGATAGAACGTATGTATTTATAACAAAAAAAACTCCCAAACCAAATCAAACAACACCCCACCACCTGCCTTTAGCTTTTCAAACTGCTTGATATTTTTCCTATGGGTTTCTTTTCTCAACACTTCTTTCCTCAAAAAACCATGTAGCTTTTTATTTCTGTGCTCTTGGTTTCTCTCCCTGATGAAGCATTACGAAGTAGTAGTTTTTGCCAAGCTCTAAGACACCTTGTGATTTGCAGATCACCTTGTGATCATAAAGATGTGAAATTATTTTAATCAAAACAGAAATAGCAGTGTAGAGTTTCTCTCTCCAACCTCCTAGCTACTTGTGAGCTATCTACATTGTGTTGCTTCATGCTAGCCCATTAAAAACTCCTTTTGTTATCCAGAAAAATTACTACTTTATTTTGGTTTTGTGGCTTTCTCATAAATATTGAAGGGGAAATTAAATATATTTTGTGTAAATAAGAACAGACAGCTTTCACATGTGATTAATATTAGCATTAAAGAAAAAGTGTTACTTTTATAGATTTCCTTTATGTTCATTATAGAGAGCTTAATGCAGAAGAGAATGCCAACTGCAGGACAAGCAATCCAACTATGTTGTTTAAGAAACTAAAATTGGTGTATTTATGCATCTGAAAGCAGCCTGTTTCTAAGAAAAAAACCAAAAGACTTTTCTATTTCTACCTTTTAAAACAATTTTTATGTTAAAATTTCCTGATTTTATTTTTAGAAACTGAAATTTGTTGAGTGTTTGAAAGAGATGTAGTGAAAGTAATTTCTTTCAGCTCTTCAAACCTGCATCCTTTGAAAATGTGCAAGACTTTGAAATTATCTCCACATAGGCTGAATTACTTGAAGGTAGAGTCCCATTGGCAGAGACTGTTAAGGTGATGGGATCAATGGAACCACTATTCCCATGCAGGAATGCTGGAATTGTGTACCAATAAATGAGTCCTAAGGTGGGCATGCAAAACAAGCAGTTCTAGGAGAATCCTGTTTTGCTGATATAACTGCACTTGCACTAACAACTAGGGAATTCTCCCAGAACAGCTGTGTCAGTCAGCAAAGTTATTTTGGTATAAATCTGTACTGTGTACCTAGCTTGATATTTGGGGTGGAGTTGACCTTACAATAGAAAATGCCAAAAGAAGTGGGAGGATGGAAAAATTTACTGTTACCATGTAAGCAGACAGAAAAGTGTACCTGCATTCTCTGGGACTGCTTAGTAGGGGATGCTCAGAAAACCCAAAATGTAAGATTTAAATAAAGTAGAATTTAGAAAACTTATTTCTAACTGCTAGATGTAGAAATAACGTAGGAATTATTGTTATATCATGAAAATTTAAGAGGAGTAGGAGACCACTGAAGGTCAGTGCTGCATGGGAGCTATGGCCCTTGGGATGGAGTTCATGACAAAGGTCGTGACAAGTCAGGGACAACTATTTAGCATGGTCTGTTGTGATAGGACAAGGGGTAATGGTTTTAAACCAAAACAGGGTAGGTTTAGATAAGATATAAGGAAAAGGTTTTTATAACAAGTGTGGAAAAACTCTGGAACAGGTAGATGTCTCAACCCTGGAAACATTCAAGATCAGGCTGGACGGGGCTCTGAGCAGCCTGGTGTAGTGGAAGGCGTCCCCGCTCGTCACAAGAGCATTGGACTAGATGACCTTTAACTGTCCCTTTCAATCTAAACCATTCTATGATTCTTTGATCATGATCAAAAAAATACTAAGTCAAGAACAGTGAATTTTTATAAGATAGGATTCAGTAAAAGCAGCCATTACTTTGTGAAGGACCTTGTAGATTTCTGGAATCTGCCCTTTCAAAGTGCTGGGCTGGCGTTGGCACTTGGCCATCTCTGTAGGGAATGAGGACAGCCAGCACAGTCCTAACATTTAGCATATTATAGGCAATGGCAGCTTGTTACTACATGTTACAAGTTGTTATACATAAACCCTGTTTTACACTAACTGGGCCATGGTTTTAATGATCTTTTCCGTGTATTGTTTTAGCTTTACACAAAGGAAAAAAAAAAGGTTCAATTCAGTAATAATAGCAGTTGTATATTCCAGTGATACTTAATCTGGACAAATTACTGGAAATTGCTTGAATAATTGGAGACTCAGTTGGAGAATAACATTTCCTCCAACCAATAATGGTATTTATTTTTCCTTTTGTGTCTTCCTAGAATCAGATAAATGCTGGGTTTTCAAACTGGCTTATTTTTTGGAGTGGGAGACAATTCAAAGTTAACTCTTTTTGAGGCCCTTGTCAAGTATTTTTTCTGTTTTCATGGTGGCTGTCTCTGATTAGAAGACTGAGGGCATGAGAGGAGACAAAAACTCAGTGAAATAAAACAGTGTGGGAGGTGTGGGGGACTCCTCCTCCTGTTTTAAGAGGAAGCAGTTTGCCCTTCTTGTAGTGGCATGTTGCACAAAGATTTCTTATAAGTGGGAATACATTAAGAGTTTGAATTACAATTTTAATATGCTGTGCCTAGTAGTTGATAGGTGTGGTGCAAGTTAGAGGTAATTAACCAGCATATAAAGCTCAGCAGCTGAATTGGTTCTTTTTGAAGACAATCATGAACAAAATAAATCCCTTCTGTAGCCAACAAAAGAAGTCTGTGGGCAATGCTTGACAGAAGAGGTGACAAAGAAAAGTCAAAAACTCCTTTCTTCCCATTCCCAGGAAACCTTCCTTAATTGCAGGTTAAAGGAGAAACTTTAGATCACCCTTCCATAGTGACTGCCCTGGAGAATCCTCTCCAAAATGCGCACAAGGGCTCAAGAACCCTTTTATGGCAATGTGTGCTTTTATCTTGTGTTCAGAAGCTGAAGCAGGCTTTAGTAATTAATCCATAATATAGGCAATAATATAAAAATAATTGCCATAAAAATTATTGAATTCTTCACTCCAGGGAATTATGACCTCTGGGTTCAGTACATAGAAGTAGAAATGGGAAGTGAAGAAATTTCATTTTTCCTTTTGATTTTTCTCTCCTTGATAAAAGTTATGGTTTCATGAAGGAATCATCAAAGCATTATTTTTCTGAAGCATCCCCATTTTAAGTCTAATAATTAGTGTTTACTTGAAGCAAGCTTGCTGAAATGCACCCAGTTACAGAAGAAACATGGAAAAGCATGGGGAATACATTAACTTCCATGCTACTTTTTAAATTACCACACATGGCATACCTACATAAAAAGAGAAAGGCACACTTATTAAATTCAGAATTCTATTATTGGCTGGCTGTATTTAGAGTAGATTGACACCAAATATCCAGTGCCACAAATTCATCTTTTAGCAATTTTCAGGGAACACAACTAGTAAGCAATTGCTTCCACAATTCTTTAGATGAGCCACCAAAATATTTGATAATAAATCCAACCCTACAAATAGCATTTCTTTAGGACAGTACATACATTTATAGAAGGTGTTTGACCTTGTTCTGTTTGACCTCGATTCCTACAACATGGTTTCTTTCAGCAAACTATATAAATGTTAACAAAATAGCATGCCTGGGAGTCTCTTGCTTTGTCTTAACATTTAGCGTTGAGATGGGAATTTGGGTGCTGTTCTTTAACAGGATTTTTATTCACTTCTACCTGGTGAAGCAAATCAATGAGTCTCAGTTAAAATTTAAACAATCAGCAAAACAGCTGGGGGATGTTGTCAATGTCAGGGTAGTAAACTTGTTTTCTGCAGTTCAGGATGTGTCTAGATTGCCATCAATTAGATTATTTGCATAGTGCAATCATTAGAAACTGAGGACAGCCTCCCAAAATACCATGAGAATTTATGGATTTGTCACCTCAGTTCTTTGTGTCTGTTTTCATTCTCCATTTAAGCATTTATTTTAAAGAAAGAAAATTAGGACAGAAGCATATGGAGGAAGCTTGGATAGGATGGTGATCCAGTGTTTTGTTATGGATTTTTTTGCACAGGTGCCTAATATCCCAGTGTCTCTTTGGGGTAATTTGTAATTGACTACAGATGGTTGAGGTTTTAAAGTGCTTTCCTTGGTATAGGCTGATTTTATCAATGACAGCAACAGGTTTTTTATATTGACAACATTAGCAAAAATGTCAATTTGTTATTAATGGCTTAGAAGCCTCTTGGCTTCCAAGCAGGTATTATTTCTTCTACAAGAGATACTTCTAAGGGGAGTACTAACACAAGAATATTTATAAATGTGAATGAAAGTAGATGAAACAGATGTTCCAAATCAGTTGCTCTTTTTTGAATATATATTCTAGAATTTATTTATATTTTTGTATCTCCAAGTCACCCAACTGTTGTTTTGCCTTTCTCTGCTTTCTCAATGTCTTTTCAGTTTTATTCAACTGTTTTTGTGAAAGTAACCAGTAGTTAATCTGAAATGTAATGAACATTAACTCATTTTTATTATCCAACTTCTCAAAAGCAGTCATAAATTATTATTTAATGGACATTTACTTTTCTGCCAAATCTTACATTCATAAAAATGTTGAAGGAAGTTATTTTGTCTGCTTTAATGTTTATAGAAAGAAAATTCTGTAGTCACCAATTTATTATTATTACTACCATTACACTTTCTTTTAGAGTTGTTTGCTTTATAGTATTTCAGTAATGTCTTTTTAAAGTAAAGTGTAAACAGGAAAAGCTCACTCGACCACTTGAAAATACTTTAAAGGGATGTAATGCAAAGGGGGATTTTAGGGGAAGAGGTACTGCAGGCTGACCAGATGTCCTCCACAGACCTTGGCAGGTCTCTGCCATCATGGAGTGCCTGTGGGCCTGCCTGTGGCATACAAGAGAGGTGTCTGTCTGTCTTGGCAGCTCACCTTCTTGTTAATCGGAAAAACATCACAGGGAGGGGACAAAATTGGGCATGTGGCCAGAGAAACATGATGAGCAACTAAACACACATTTTGGAACATGACCTGAATGAGACATCTAAAAGATGTCAGAGCCTAGAGGAGCTGCCCTGGGCATCTTTTATAGCCAGTAAAGAGGAAAAAAAGGGATTTATGTTCTTCTAAAATAAGTTCCTATGATGTTACATGAGACTTGCTTTGTTATATTATAGTTATCTAGAAATCAAGTTATTGGGAAAATCATAAAAATACCTGTAAAAACTCACTGCTTTGATGTAGATTGAGTGATGATGGTTCCATCCCTGAATGATAAAGTTCCAACTAGTTTTCATTCCTCAGCAAAGTATGTCAGTGATAGTGTTGGCTGGTTTTAAAGTCTTATTATTATCCTTTCCAATCATCAGCTCAAGGAAATACACATGAGGGGTGTGAAGTGTATTTCACTCTACATACTTTCTTCATGAAGAGTTTCAGTTTCACTTCAAACCATCATTCTGTCTGCAAAATGTGTTAGATCAAACCCTAAACATTATATTTAATGTTTAGGGTTTGATAAATTTTGAGATAGGGTTTGATTATTTTGAGATAATTCTTTTTTTATTTGAAAGAAAACTTCAAAGTTTTCTTTGAAAAAGAAATGCACCCCAAGCCCTGCATTTACTGTCATTACTGTTCAAAGGGCAAGTAAGGAAGCAACAAGCATGTGTAAGGTTTGATAGCACTTTTGCACTGCCATGAACTATAGTGGAATAAGTCACTGATGCTTCAAAAGATTGGTACAGTAGCTGGTACCTCTTTTTAATCCTGCCCAGTGCTTTAATTTCTTAGCATTTTAGGGAAAAGTTTGCCAATTGCTATATACTCAATTAAGGTAACATACTGGATAAAAGAAAAAAAGGTAACATTAAATAGCATTGAGGAAGATATGGAAGTAAGACTAGATAAAAGCCCCAAAATTATGTGATGTAGCTATAAGCAAATCCTCTAAGGACTGAATTTAGAAAAGGTACACTCATGTTTGCTAAGGAGGCAGATGTGCTTTAGAGAAATACAGCTTGACCTAAAGTGGAGAAGAGATGAAGGATTTGCCGGTGGCTTGCAGGGCCAGCTCCTCAAGAGATGCTGGGCCACTGACAGAAGCAATGGGCACAAGCTCACTCACAGAAGCCTCACGCTGAACATCAGCAGTTTTTCACTGTGAGGGTGAGTGAGTATTGCTGAGAGAGGTTTCCCAGGGAGGCTGAGTCTCCATCCTTGGAGAGACTCAAAGCCGTCTGGCCCCCAGTCAGGGCAGCTGGCCCTAGTGACCCTGCCTCATGACCCAGGGACACCTTCCCAGCTCAGTCTTTCTCTGGTCCAGTGGTTCGTTCCCCCTTTTACAGATCCCACCCGAGAGCGGACTCTCGCCCGTAGGCTGCAGGTGTGTCCTGCCGGCCGGGAGTGGGGGCAGCGCTGCCCAGCCCCGCTCCCCGCCGGGGCCGCTGCTGCGTTCCCCGCTCCGTGCCGAGCCACGGGGCCGCCCCTTCTGCGGCCTCCCCCCGCCTCCAGCATCCCTGCGAGCCCCGGCCGGCCCCGGCGCGCCCCTCCCGCCTGCTGCCGCGCAGGGGCCGCTCGCAGGCCGGCGGGAACCGGGTGGAGAACAAAGTCTGCGGGCGGTGCCTGCGGGACGTCCCGCCGCTACCGGCCGGCACCGTGCCCCGGTCCTGCCTCCGGCGCGCTCGGTATTTACAGCCGCCGCGGCCGGGCCGTCCCGCCCGCGAGTCTCGCACGACGGCGCCGTCCCGCTCCGCCCGCCCCAGAGCCCCGCGCCGCCGGCTCACTGCTCGCCCCGCTGGTAGGCGGCTCCGTGCCGGCTGCGGCGGCCCGCCCCGCCGAGAGCAGCGGCGGCGGCAGCGGGGCAGAGCCGGGCACAGCGGGGCAGAGCCCAGCTCCGCGGCGCGCAGCCCGCCCAGCGCTCCCCGCCGCCCTCAGCCCCCGCCGCCAAGACGCCGCGCTTCTTGTACCGCGCCAAAGGCGGGTGCCGCTCGGCCAAGATGGGCCGGCAGACGGCGGCCGGCGGGCGCGCCATGCAGCGGTCGCAGAGCCGGAGCAGCCTCTCCGCCTCCTTCGAGGCGCTGGCCGTCTACTTTCCCTGCATGAACTCCCTGGAGGAGGAGGACGGAGGTGAGGGCCGGGGCACGGTGGCCGCAGGTGTGCGCGGGGACCGCGGGCGCTCCGGGGACGGGCCGGGCTCGGCGGAGGCCGCCCGCCGGGAAGGGCCGGGGGTCGGCTGGGCGAGGAGCTGGATGGGGGACGCGAGTGATGGAGAGTGGCATGGGCTGAGAGATTGGTAACAGCGTGCTTGTAGCTGGAGAGTGAGGTGGGATTTAACGGATGATGTTTATCGTCACATTGGGAATGAAGTTGCTAGCTGAACTTTAGTTACGTTGAGGGGAGATGTAAAGGATAGAGGGTCTTTCCATTCTTTCCATTTTCTGCCCATTCATACGAAAAACAAACCACACTTCCTCGCGGGTGCTTTTCTGACAATCTATGGGCTTGTTCAGGTATCCCTTGCCTGTCATTACAACAGAATTTTTGTAGAACACCAGAGTTGAGCAATTAAATACTGGCCCCAAGTATCCTTTCCTTAGAGTAGCAGTGCAGGTGGAAGGCAAACAGGAGAGATGCAGTGGATTTTGTGTGTTGGCATGGCCCCCAAAGAGACTTGCTATTTGGAATGTGCATATGTACATACATAGTTATGTGTGGCACCAAGCTGTGTCCAGGACGGAACTTGTATTTCATGAGTTTGTTTTGAGTATACTGGTTTCATGAAGACAGTAATCTGTTTTGTTTAAATATGTTTATGTATAGAATGAACCGATGGGATTTCCCTTGTTTTATCAGAACTAATTCAAGATTTTTAATTCCATTAAGATTAATGGAGCAAATTTCACCTTCAATGGATTTGAACGCTATAGAAGAGAGAAACCAATGTCCAATGCTGCCATGCAAACATGTATCAGCTGTGTGTGTACACCATCTATTTAAAATATCTGCATGTTCGTTTATCACCTTCCAGATTTCAGGCTGAGAGTTCAGTGGGTAATGTCTGTCTTTGTGTGTTTTGATTTATCTTCTCATGTGCAATGGTCTGTGATTTTTTTTCTCCAAAGCATCTCTCAATTCTGATTAAATCCCAAGGCATGGTCCCTCACCTTTTCCCTGCTCTTACTCTGGGGCTGGCCAGCTTGCCCCTTTCAGTGGAAGAGAAGTGGCTTCCCCCTGGGGCAAACTCTGCTGTCCTTCAGTACTCTCATCTGCTCCCTGCCTTGAACAATGAAGTGAACTGCAAAATATTGCCAGTAGACTGCAGGGTAGGCTTCAGATGGCATTTTTAATACTATTGATGTGCTAATAAACACTATGGCTGAAAGCACACACTGAAAATATCATAAATTATCCTAAACTAAATGTGTAGGTATTCTTTAGAGATTATTTTTCTTTATCACTCCTGAAACTTTTTCTTTTCACTCCTGATTTTTAGATACAATAATTGCATTAATCCTGTGTGAAATCAGAGTATTGATTTGTTTTGTTCTACTTGGTTTTCTTTACTTCTCTAGGAAGCATTTAATTTATTCCTTGGTGGAATCTGTGTTTGCTTAAAACTGTTCACTGGTTCAAATAAACATAAAGTAGATGGAAGTCAGCAGAGAAATATCTGTAAATTTAAGGATAATTGTAATGATTTATTTATTTTGTGCTGGCAAATTATTCAAAGTGTTAAAAGATTGTATAATGATAAATATGTCACATATTGTGTGGATTTATGTTATTTGATCCTATTTTGATGTAGGCTACACTTGAAAATGCATTTCATTAATTCCCATGAAAAAAATAGAAATGGAACTGCTATGCAGTTTTATGGATTTGAGTTTCTGCTACCTCAATTTAGACATACCAGGTTGCAGAGGGAATGGCAGCCATGAAGTAAAGATCATTTTCCAAGTGTCCTCAGTGGAATTAGAAAGAAAAAACTGTGATGTCTTCTCTGGATGGCAAGTTACCTCTGCACTCAAATTGGAATTTGTTATCTTATGAATGTTTATACAATTATATTAATGAAATGTAATTAAAGTGGTTGTGGTAATACTCCCATCTTCACATACAAATGTTCTTTTACAGTTTAATCTGAAAAAGGTGTCAAACCCACTTCATTAGTTAATTATCCTTGTGATGTAGTTATTTCTGCATGTAGTGGATAGCTTAAAAAAAGATAAACTGTTACAAGGGTGCTTTTGGTTTTTTTCTTTTTCTTCTTTTTTTTTTTTTTTACATTTCACACTCAGTTATATTTTTAATACAAATAGAAAATCTAGAAAATCTGACCCGTTGAGGCATTTATTTGAGATACTCTCTTGAAGACTTTTTTTATTAACTGCTGAAGTGGTCCAGAGGTGTATCTTTTGGTATGAAAGAATATGAGTGTTGTCAAGGTCAGAAGTAATTTATTAGCAAGTAACTCAATACAACAAATTAATAATTTTTGTAGCTATTTTTGAGCATGATGATTAAGAAGATCCCTTTACGTGTTGGCTGATTAAAGGAGATCTCTTAAGCCCTGGCATCCAAGCTGTGATGTACTGAAGAAGTGGGCTGTGGAAAGGCTGCTGTTTGCTGGTTTTGGTAGCCATGAATTTGAATCACAGAATCATCAGAAGGTTGGAAGGGACCTTCAAGAATATCCAGTCCAGCTGCCCACCCATCGCTGTCACTGTAGCACCTAAACCCCATCACCCAGAGCCACATCCAGGCACCTCTTGAACAGCTCCAGGGGTGGTGACTCCACCATCTCCCTGGGCAACCCATTCCAATGCCTGACCACCCTAACGGTGAATTTTTGTTTCTAATATCTAATCTGAATCTCCCCTGTCTCAGTGTAAAGCCATTTTATCTCGTCCTCTCACTGCAGGCATGGCAGAAGAGACTGAAGCTCCCCTCACTACAGCCTCCTGTCAGGTGCTTGTAGAGAGTGATGAGGTCCCCCTGAGTCTCCTCCAGGCTAAACAAGCCCAGCTCCCTCAGCTATTTCTCATGAGTTCTGGTTTTAGAGTATTGTTGCCTTTCTCTGGACACCCTCCAGCACCTCAGTGTCCTTGGAGGACCCGAAAATTAGCACAGCACAAAAAGTGTGGCCTCACCAGTGCAGAGTACAGGGGGGTTTGTCATGGCTAGGCCTTAACTTGTCATGGTAGGCCTGGTTTGCTGTACAAGGAGCTGCTATTTAAAATAGCATTTCTTACCTGCTGATCAGTTGGGATGAATCCTTCAAGTTTATGCACATTCATTATTTAGGAGTTTATTATTCTTAACCACATCTAGTAAAAGATGTTAGCAAAAAATTCTTTGTATCATCCATTTCTTTCTGGCATGTCTGCATGAATACACACAGGACTAACACGGTACCAGAAATTTATGTTGTCAAAGTATCAAGGATTTTAAAGAGATGTCTTGCATTTTATTTTGTTAGATTCACTAATGATAAAATGTATGGCCTGCATACTGAAGTGAGAATTGGTGTCAAATACCACTTAGAACAGACTTGGAATTACATGGAAATGTAATTTATTACATGGAAATTGTTGAAGAGGTATGTGGACAGCGTGCAAATCAGTATCTGTATAAATGCTCTTGAAGCATTCATATTTTTTCTGAAATCTTGGCTTTGTTGAAGTTAAAGAAATTTTTTGACTGTCAAAAGATAAGAGAATTTCCACTATAAATGTATGTGATATCCTTTTAGATGTCTGTGTAGTCATAGTGCAAAGTCTCATGCACTTTATATATTTACAAGTAGTGCATGAGTGCACTAAACTTTCCTGTGAACAACTGAGCAAATGAATTCCTATGTACAAGAAGCTTACTGGAGAAGAAGTAGAGTTACCCAACATGCAGAGAAAAGAAGAGAGGCTCAGGTCACATGCTGTGATCACTAGAAAGCCTATGTCTGTTTTTATGAGTGGGACTGGTAACTTGGTGCTTCCTCAAATTACACTGTGTATTGTTTACTGTAATAAATTTTCACGATGATTTCCTTTTTATACTTCACTTCTGATTTGCATTTACACTGAGGTGTTGTAATAAACAGTTAAATAGCACATTGCCAGGAGTGCAGCTGTGGAACTGCTGGTTATGGCAAGGTCTGCATGCAGAACTGTGCCTACCAAAAGGGAGTATATTTCAATTTAATATCTTCCTTTGCTGAAGTTTTTGGGTGGTAGTGAAGCTATGAAGTTGAAGGGGAAAGCCAAATGCTTTGCAGGTGCTGAAGAGAATTCAACAGATAATTTATGATAATTTAAGACATAAATTAATTCAGAAAGAACTGGAAAGCATCTTGGTCTCCCAGTATGTTAGAAAAACAAAAGGCAATTAAAAAAAAAAGCCAGAGAATGTTCTTCAGTCCAAGACAATCGTGCCAAAAATAGCAAAACTTAGTTGCATTAGCTGAGGAGAAGTTATGTTACAGTTTTGCATATTGATGTCTACCAAAAGAAGTATCTGAGTGTTGCTGCAGGAGTTCAGCAGGAGTAGAAGCACATTGCACTCTCCTGTCACCGGGCTGATAATTAGCTGGGAAACTTGCTGGAGGGGTTGTTGGATCCCACATAGGTGTCAGTGGGAGTGCTGCCCCTGAGTGAAGACTCAGGACTTTATTTAAAGGTACATGGAGCTGCTCATTTGAGCACTGGTAATGGCTTCAGTGGCATTGTTCACTGATTAATCACTGCACATTGGTACAGCTGGAATAAAACTCAGCAGTTCCTGGATTCTGTTCCTGTGGTTAGACCGCCAGATCACAGTGTCCCTCTGGAGGTCCCAGTAGACAATAACAAGCAGACAATAATTTGACCAGAAATAGAAAATGGGGGAAGTAGTAACAATAAATTCATTAGCACAGTAATTACTAAAGTGAAGAGAATTCTGAAGATTAAGTAGTTATCCTTTAAAATTACCATCTTAAAAAGAATAAAGTAATATAGGAGTATCAGGCTATGAAGAAAACGAAAATAACTACATCATCTTGGGGGAATTGGCCTACATTTTAGCCTTGGTGGTAAAGATGACCTTGTTTATGTGGAATGTTCATAGGCAGAGCCAAGGAAGGTTATGAAAGAAGGGTATAATGCCCTGTGACAGGTTATCCTGTAAGAGATGAACCATTAAAGATCTTGGCTCGATTGGTGCTAACACACCAGAGATCGTCTGCTGCACATTGCATGCAACAGTGGGGTCACTCGTCTTGGAGGATAAAAAGCACTCTGAATATGCAATAATAATTGTTCCGTAACAATCTGCATGACATTTAATTTTCTAGTTAATTAATTTTTCTGTTTGCTGTTCGGGCACAGTTCAGGGGCCGCCTTGGGTCAGCCTTTCCATCTTGGTGGTGGGTCTGTCGAATTTCTGCAGCTCCATGGGCTGAGTTCAAGGGTGGAGGCAGTATAGCAGGCATTTCAAGCTAGTCACAAGTGTTTTTACCAGTTATACTCAGGTACTGTACTAATGAAGTGGCTGTAGATGCCAAAATTGATAAGACCTTTAAAAAAATAAGCATAGAAAAAACTATACTGTTGCAGGCAAAGCAAAGAGCGTGACAAAAAAATCATATGTGTTCTGGAAAACTAAGGGAAAAGTGGAAGAAGCTGCAGAAAGATTGGCATTCAAAGCACATACTTCAAACGGAGTTAGAAATGCCCAGTAGATTTTTAAAGCTGTATTTCTCTAATAGTTGTGCTTCTCCTCTGAGCTGCTGGTTACAGTGCAGCATGTACCTGAATAGCTACAGATAATTTGGATGTGGCTGTAGCAGCAGCAGTGGAGCTACAGTGCATGATAGGTTGCATCTCTGGTGGTACCTACATAAAGTTGTAAAAACCCATCTCCTACCTATGTGCTGTAATTTTCATTTTTCAATGTCAAGGTCAAGAATGTAGTCAGAAGATCAATGCACTGTGTTGTCATTGTTTCAGTTTGGAGAGGTAAATGTTTAAGAACAGTAGTTTGAAAATAGGTCATTACAATGTGAAATTTGCTCTGTTTTTTGTGAACTGTGGTTATTTAAATAATGGTATTTGCATAGGATCATTATTCATCTTAGACAAAGAAATGGAGAAAGAGCTGTTTCTAATTTGTGTAATCTCAGTAGCCATCCAAGTTCTTGGCACCATCTACCTCATTAAGCCTTAATAGAGGGTGTTGAATTGTTTCAACACATTTGCTACATCATTCAAAAATGCTGCCCAGATATGTCTGATAGTGTATGCAATGACCCTTGCTACAATAAAAATAATAGAGGTTGGGATAAAGAATAGTGTTACTGCCATTATTCCAAATTTAGAAAGTATCATTCACTTAATATAATGAAAAAAAAAAGCAATTCTAAGCTCCTCAATATATGTACTCTTTGCTGCTTAAGCATTTTTAATCTGCTCTTGACAATGCATGAAATAATGGTTATTAAAAAATACATAAGAATGGTATATACATCCAGAAAATTGAGTGTTCATGTAAACATAGAAATCATTTACCTCTTAAAACTGCAGAAATGGTTTCTATTTGCTTTGGATGATCATCCTTTGTCATTGGCAAAATCAGAGACTGGATGTAAAGAGTTCCTGTGGTTAAGATGTACACCTATCTAGTTGTACATCTATATTCCTCATATAAATTGTATACAAAATTAGAATGTAAATCCACAAAATTACTTTCTCTGTTTTTCAGGATTTTAATAGATTGGGGATGAGACTGATTTTCCACTGCTCTGCACTTTTTGTAATTATATAGATTGTTGTACAGGATGTACAAAGTGGATATAAAATGCTACCATTCTGTTTTGACACATGCACAAAATATGTACAAATGATTGTAGACCTGTTACATTTGAATGATAAGAACATTTATCTGTGTGGAGATCATAACTGGTCTAAATGAGGGCTCTTGAAGGTCTGTTCATTCAGGTCACTTGTCACATGGGAGATACAGCTGTGGGCTACAAAGACATGTGCTTTTTGTTGTACCTCTGTGTTCAGGTTTACCGCAGGTAAATGGCTTTTGGCAGGTAAATCCTCAGACCACACCTGGAAAACTGAGGGCCTTATCAGTAACAGAGACCTCTGCAGTGGTGCTGGAAGGGCCTGAGTGGCTCTGTGTAGTTCTATTCCTGATCTGCATCTCACTGTCAAGATCTGTAATCAGCACCTGGAAAACAAAGGATCCAGCCAGACCTGCATAGCCTGTTTGTTGTTGTATAATCAGAGTCAGATAACCAAAAGTGGGAATTACATCAGCACTAACTGTTCTCTTCCTTACAGCTGTGGTTGATTAGTTTTGATTCCCTGGGACGGCCTCTCTTATCAGGGGTAAATTCTTTGTCAAGGGAATGGCCGAGCATCAGACCTCTGTTCTGTATATACTGCATATATATATACAATGATTCTGATGCTGTATATACTTTTCTGGGATTACCAGGAGTGGTACTTAGCACTGGTACTTGAAAACAAACCATAGGGTGTTCAAGATAGTTATTTATGCTTTTTATATGTAGCATGTGATTCTGAATAATAATGCTGGGGTTACTAAAGTTTTAGGAACATTAGGTACTTATTGTACTTAAAGCATGCAGGAAAACAGCTCTTTGTTTACAGTTCAGTCCTGCAAAAATATTTCAAAAACCTTTTTGGGAACATAAAACCATGAGTTGAAGATCCTGAAGTGATGGGTGCCACACACAAAACCAGTTTCTCTTTTCTGATGCTCTTAACAATTTGCTGAAGGATCAGTTAAAACTGGAGAATGGGCATCAGAGCAACAGTGAAATTACAGTGGAAGATGTAATTAAGATGTGGGAGAGAATAAGGAGCAGGTGATTGTCTTAAACAACAGGATTGCTCAGAAGCCACGTGGCAAACTGACTTCACATCACATGGCCGCACCAAGGCACAGAGTTGGCTGAACATACGACTTGCCATGGCAGGGAAGCAGAATACAGGCAAAGGATGCTGCAATCTGGCCAGGAGCAAATGAGATTCATGATGCCTCTTGGGTCCTGTAGGAAGTTCATCAAGAATGGCATGCCAAATCTTCTGTACCAGCCTTTGACCAGAAGCGCAAGCAACAGTTTTGCAGTTAATTATTGTTGATTATTTAATTCAGTTCTATATTTTACATTTTCTTACGTGCTATCTTGATTAACTATGCCTCCATTATGGCCAGAGGAAGAAAAAAAAAAGAGTAGGACAAGAGTGAAAAAGTGTTTCTTGCCCAAATATGAAAAACTAATGAGGCCTCCCAAGAAATCTAAAAATGCATGGGGCAGACTGACACTCACAGCCCAGACTCTCACACCTTCCAAACCTGGCTGCTCCAATACTGAAGAGCTTTCTTGCTGAAGGCAGCTCTGCTTTGGGCATATCAGTGCAGGCCATTCCTGTCCCAGTCACAATTTATCAGTATTTTACATTCAGATACTCATGGAAGCAGGAACTAGAATGCAGATCTTCCTTTCTTCCTTACAAGTAAGACAAAGACCCTGATAACAGTTTCCCCTGGTTCTGAAATGCTCTTTGGGTTTCAGAAATGCTGACAGCATGCACTGTGAAAATATCCATTGGAAGGACTGTAATCCAAAATTTCATAAACTGATTGTTAGCACTGGCCCAAGAGAATCAGTGAAATGAGCCCAAACTCAAGTGGCAATGGAATCCGTGTTGCCCAAATCCTGCTTAAATTATTAGATTCTAAACTGTGTCTTCTGCTTGGGGTCTGTGGGTAACACAGAGAAAGAAATAACTTGGCTGTGCTTCCTAGTGCTTCAACAAGACCTAAATGCCTTCTTCAGTGCAAACAAAACTTGGGCTACTCCAGAAGCAGAGCTGTGCAGCTGCAAGGGGATTTGAGACCTCCCCTGTCCGCCTTTTCTTCTGTAGGTTCACATTTTATTAGACTATCTTTTATCTAGCCAGTTGTTAACATATCTGGAGTGGGTAACTAGGTGTGTAAATAATTTTAGTCTTAAAAAATGGGCACTTAAAGGCAGCTTGTTCTCTTTGTGGATCTGACTCCTGAGTTGAGATGACAATGCTGAAGGAGTTTTTATGCAGCTTTTCTGATGAGGTGGGGAGAGCAGAGAAGAGCCACCTCAAGCACTTCAGTGTGTTTCTGAAGCCACAGCTGCTCTGTACCCCCTACAAGTCCTACCAAGAGATCACAGACCAGCTGGGGACTGGCATAGCCAGCCTGCCTGTGCCTGTGCCTTGTCTTCTCGTGGCTCTGTGCCTGCTGGGGAGCAGTTGTAGGAAGCTCCTGCCGAGAGCAAGCTGAGAGCTCTCACTCTCGCCACCAGCAGTGGATTTCATCTGGCTCCCAGATGATGGAAGGTAATCTGTTGCATTCACTGCAGTTTCTGACTTCTCATCTGCTGCTGAAGATTGTATCAGTAGTTTTGCATCCCGAATTTGTAAGTGATTTGCACTCCAAGTTGTGGGAACAAATAATTCTGTGCATAACTTAGAAAATGTGGCCTGCGGAGTCTATTTGCAGCAACCATATTAGTTAAATTACCAGTGTGATTAACTGTAAGAATGAGTGTGCTTTCATAAATACCAGTGCAATTATTTCTGGTAATTTATTCCACTCCTTATGATATGGCTGCGAGAATCTGAGCTAGTGTTTTTCAGATAATATATTCCATATTTTGTTGGGGGACTTGAGGGAAATTTCTTTTTGCTAGGGCAATTAGCTTCTACTAATTTGGAGAACATTTTCAATGTTATTTTTTAGAGTTTAGGAAATGATAAGTAAAATGATTTTGATTGTAGGTACTCAGCAACATAAAAACAAAGTACACTTCTAAGCTCTCACTTCTGTATATTTTCATTTGTTAAAACAGCATGCATAACATGAGTGTATATATAGGTTAGGATTATAAAACCAACCCCACTTTTACAGTGACAACAGTTAGATAGTTATTTCTGAGTGAGTGTTTAATTCCCAAGTTACTTGTGTAGCTAGAGGTTAGTATTGCTGTAGTTGGGTTCATTTCAGCTTGTCTTGACAAATGCTTGTCTTGACAAATATCTTTTCCAAAATTATCTGTCTTGAAAGAAAAAGAACAACTTTAAATCTTTTTTTTTTGTTCCTTTTGATTTGGGTCCAGTATGGAATGCAGCTACATGAGTAGTTGAATTAGCACAAGAGGAGTGTTTCTTTTTTCAATTTCCAGGCAGGAATGAGGAAAACAGTTTGGCTTTAGTAGAGTGATATGATCTTCAATCAGATGCTCTACCAGCTACAGCTTGGAAGTCTGGCACCAAAGGCTATTTCTTTAAGCTGAGCAGCTATTTTGTGGTTTCACTGCTGTTTGAAACCTTTTTAATTTTTTAATGCTGAATTTATGAAACATAAAGTATGGATGACAAAAATACTATCTTTGCTTTTAAATGGTTTGAGGAATTGTAGGATTATTTATTGATGAAAGGTCAGATCTTTCTCTGGAGACCATTCGAGAGCACTGCCTTTTTCTGTTGAAAATTAGGAAATAGTTATTCACTTAACCTCCTTTCAGCCCTCCTTAAATTCCATGCTAAGGTCAAAATAATTACTGTTTACCACTTGTACTTATACAAAAGTTAGATATACTACACATCTAAGTTTCATGCTGTATCAAAGTTGTATCTTTGTGTGCCTGTTGTCATATGAACCAGACCACTTATTTCAGTTAGAATGAATGTAGGAAAGTAAAACTGCTTTAAATTAAGGTTTAGAGGGATGCTGTAAACACATGTGTCTCTATGAAGACTTGATTGGCAGTTGCATGAGTTCTGCCTTGATTTCTCAGTAAATTGATGTGCAATGGTTATGTTCATTTTTTAATTCTGTTCTTCTACAATGAAGGCATACAGACTTACATTTCTAGTTCAGAAAAAAAATCTGCCTTACAAATTAATAAAAGTTACTATATACTCCTTCACATATTACATAATCAAACATATATTTCTCTCAAACTCCCAAATGTTTGAAAGGTGTGTGAAGATACTGAAGAATCATGCAAGATGGAGGTGTTCTTTTAAATTTGCATGAGGGGCTTCATATTTGCAATAATGAATTGAGAATGACCATCATTCAATGAGGCTGAAGGAAAATTAATGCTTACTCATCAAATGAGTTTTTAGAACAGAGGAGTAACATCCTGTGGGGCTTAAGAGTTGTGTGCCTTTCACATGTTACTATGATGCAGTGCACCTTTTCTACAAAACTACAGCACGATATTTTCCTGACAGTTTGTGGGAATATTTCTTTGAAATGAGTGCTTGTATTTTAGAACAACTGGACCACTGTTGGAAGTCAGATGCCAGCTTTCATTAGTTGAATATGAATAATAAACCAGCAGGCATTTGGAATGATACAACCCAAAAGAAATGAAATAGTTGATTTCTGACCTTCATTTTTGTATGTTGTAGTAGCCTGGTGCCTTTTTTATTTGCATTTCTTACATCAGGTAACATGATGTAAGATGATGGGCATTTTTAGAAGTAATTTTGATGCAATAAAATTTATATTTTCATTGTCCTGTGTGCTGAATTCATTTATGTAGCTGAAATTCTAGAGGAAAAATTTTACTTCTATTATTTTTACTATTTGTATGTACTGATTCAAAGTGATGGTCTTAAGGAATATGTAGAAGGCTTTTAATAAGCAATATTATTTGAACCATTCGTGATCCTGCTGTAGAAATGTCTCTCTGCTGACATATTGCAGAGTTATTAATCTTCCTTGACAAGGAGGCCGTGGTTTTCAAGGTATTTTTGGTGTCTAGTTTCCACATCACTACATTTCCCATGTTCTTTACTGACCTAATATCCCTCCTGACTGAGGGGCCTGGGAGACTTCAATCCGCCCTGCAGCCCGTAGGACAGTGCCAGTGAGTGCACTCATGGAAATTGAGGTCTGTCTCCCATTCCCTGGCCAAGGGTGCAGATCCTCTTACTCTAAGCCACTTCCTGTGCTCACACATTCCCCCTGGGGTGTGATAGTCCTCATCCCAGGACAATCTCCTCCTTTTGCTCGTTTCCTTTTTCAAATCCCTAATGCTTCACCATCCTCACAGGTCCAGAAGGTTTTCTGACCTCTAGCACGTGACAAGGCAGAGAAGGTGTAAAGGATAACAGATGCTACAAATAACTGCACAAGGAAGTTGAGTCCATTGATGTCCTAAGATATTGGATATTACTCTGCCCTCATTGTATCAGTATTTAAGAATTGTTATTATTGTAGTGTTTTAAACTTTTTTTCTCTTTTATAATACCAGTATATTACACGTAACTGTGCTGCATTCAGAGGTGCATAGAGCAGATTAAAAGAAATAAGTATGCAGAATTCCTTGTCCCAGTGCAGGGAACAGTGTTTAAAATCAGAAATTACATGGAACATCTGTCTTATTCATGAAAGAAAAACTGAGGCTTCATTCCTACTCATTTTATCCAGTTGAGGTCTTGATCAAAATTCCTACACTAAAAAATGCTATTATATTGTTTGAGTATTTTTTCCCTTGTCTAAGTAAAATTAAACTATGCAAATAGAAAAAATGTTATTCTTGAAGGTGGTAATAAAGTTTCTTATTGTGCATATAAATACTGTATATTTTAAATATAAATTAAAATTTATCAGCTAATGAATAGAGAAGAAGGCATAGGAAGGCTTCTTGATTTTTAGTTTACTATCCTCACTGATGGATATCTGTAACTTGATTTAGGAGATAATGACCAAATGCTTTTAAAACAATAACCCATCTGAATTAGAACATTTCTCTTCAGGTTTTGACATCATGGTAACATTTTAATTTAATTCCTTAGAGGGATTTATTCATCCAGGGAAAATATATTTTAAATGCGCTAGACTATGGATTGTTTAAATCTTGTTACCTCCGTGGGCAGACTTGTGTTGTCTGACCTTGGAAAGCACGTGGTGACAGAACCAAGATCCTGTAAGGATATTTATGCTGCTGTTTTCCTGTTACTAAAAAACTGATGCATTTTAAATGGAAGCTTTGTTACAGGTCATTAATTTGTGGCTCTGACTGTCTGTGGCACGTGGTGCAGGGGTGTGCACGGCTGCCCAGCTGCGGCAGCACAGTGGCATGGGGGCTTCTCTTTTGTCTCCAACAGAAGCAGGGGGCAAGAAGCTGCGCAGCACCGTCCAGAGGAGCACGGAGACAGGGCTGGCCGTGGAGATGAGGAACTGGATGACTCGCCAGGCGAGCCGGGAGTCAACGGATGGGAGCATGAACAGCTACAGCTCCGAGGGAAAGTAAGCAGAATTTACACTGTGGTTTCCTGTTTCTCCATGAAACTAGTTGTTAGAGAGAACAGTGAGTGCTGTACATCCCATTCAGTCAGAATTCCCTTCACAATCCAGTGTCATTGATGGACTAAGCCTAAGTCTTCCCCTGTGAGTGAAAAGAGTCTCCCAGTGTTGGTGCAGGGAGGAGGAGGATCGTTTCTGCTGTGCCATGAGAGGGGCAGATCGGGGGGCAGATCATCATCATGAGGTGTGTCAGGAGGGGAAGCAGGTGCAGTACACCAAGTAAAACACAGATATGGATAAGTTCTCTTCCAAAAACTCCTGGCGTATGTCAGTAGTATGCAGAGCAAAGCATTTCCAGAGCATTTCCAGGAAACTAGACTCAAGAGTTTTTCAAAGATTCTGCTGCTTTTAACCTGAAGAAATTATGTGGGCAGCAGTACAAGTCTGTCATATATCATGGTTATCATAGCATCATAAAAGCCCAAGTTAAAACTTCTGAGTGATGTATCTGAGACATTGCCTAGAGAAGTCTTATTGAGGGTTGATTTATTAGTGTTCACAGCATTGGACAATCCATCTGTGCTGCACAATATATATTGTGTTTCCAAGTTGGTGCACTATATGCATTTGAAATGGACATTTCTTAAAGATTGGTCATTACAAATGTCATTAGTTCTTGTTGCTCTGCAATGGGTAACAGATAATTTATGGCAAGCATTTTAATTTTAAGTTACTTTGGTCATTTGCCACAAGGGATTTCAGTTCTATTATTGAATAGACATCATTCTCAAAGACATTTTCAACAAAATCTTTTGAATGAATGGCGATTTTGAAAATAGCAACTAGTATTTGGTCTAATGTCATCATGTCACTGTGTACATTTGATATTTAACCATTGAATTCACAGTAACTGAGAAGTGTGAGCAATGTAACCTTCGTGTAACTAAATCAATGGTAAGGGTGTGTGTTAGTATCTTAATGAACTGGTCTCATATCAGCGCTAATTAACAGTGGCCTTTAATGCGTTAGAAAAGGAGAACATTATGGAAGAATACAAATTTGGAAATTATTGAGGGGAGTGCTTTCTTTACCTGTTTGTTTATATGCTGGAGGCTAAATTGCTGCTTGTTGCACACTGTGGGATTTCAAAAATTACAGTAATTGTTTGGTAAGTTCCTTACAGTACTACCAAACCCACAAACATTAAGTGCAAAACATCTAGAAAACAAAAAACAAACCCAAGCCAAAACAAAACAAAAAACCAAACAAGTAAATAAAAACACAAACAAAGGGCAAATTTAAGTGTATTTTTGTTTGGTTTCTTTTTCAATATTATTTCTAGTTTGATCTTCCCTGGTGTGAGGTTGGCTGCAGACAGCCAGTTCAGTGATTTTCTGGATGGACTTGGTCCTGCCCAGCTTGTAGGACGACAGACATTGGCAACGCCATCAATGGGTAAGTGTTTATGCCCTCTAGATAGGATATTTTCTATTTGGTCAAGTAATTAAAACATAAAATTTATCTAGAGTCCCTTTAAATATGGATTTCTCGTGTGGTTTTGAACAACTCAGTTAAGACCAAAGCTGTAACCTCAGCCAAAGTTGAATGTAATCATGGATGCTTATGAAGACATGCAAAAGTAGAAAGTTGCTTTGAAAAGTTCAGCCTTTTACTTCTTCTTCAGTTTTCCATCTTTAAAATGGGACTAATGAGACCAAACTTTTCTCTGAATCACTTGGACAATATTGTACAAAAATTGGTAATTTTGGTGCAAAATGTTTGTTATTACTGTGTTTAGAGGCTTGTATATTCACAAGTTATCTTTTCATAATTTGTCTTTAACTAGAGCGATGGTGAAGAGATTTCAAGCAGTTTTATGGAGCTGCTTTGTATTAATTCCCTTGCTGCCTTTTTTTTAATTTGAAACTCTTAGGAAGTAGGAATTATTTTGAAGTAATAGAGGCCATGGAAGATGGGAGAGAAGGTGTTATTGCAGAGGTTTTAAATTGTTTACTAACATAAATAGCAGTGAAGAATGTAAACCTTAAATTACATAGTAGTGTTAAAATCCAGATCATACTTATTGATGGAAAACAGGTGATAAAAGTCACCACATACTCATCCTAGACATTTTTACAACATTTCATATACTAAAGTAGTTCTGAATTACAATGCTGGGATTTCTTTTTGCTATCTAGGAGATATTCAGGTGGGAATGATGGATAAGAAAGGACAGCTGGAAGTAGAAATAATCCGAGCCCGTGGCCTTGTTGTAAAACCAGGTTCAAAGACACTGCCAGGTAAGGAAGAAAAACCTTAGTAACAATCTTAGCACAGGGCCAGGGCTTGGACTTGATGATCATAATGGGTCCCTTTCAATTCAGTATATTCTATGATTCTGAGAATGGCATTCTACCAAAAAAGTCTGTGGCTTTTCTGTTCAGCTTTGCCAACTCTTAACAAGTTCAAGTCCCAGTAGGTTATAATGTTGTGTACTGAAATGCATATTGTATTGAAATCAGAAATCAGCCCTACTTCAGGAGGAAATGAAAAATCAGGCTGCCAGAAGACCTCAAAGTATTTTTGGTAATAGCAAAGGCATCCTTAGTTATGGGGTAGGAAGAAAAGTATATACTGAAGATTTTATATAGAAGTCTCAGGAATGAAGAAGGAATTGAGAGATGTGGAATAGGTATCTACTCAAAAAGTAGACCACTACTTGATACTTACTCCTTCTCTTATAATCTGATGTCCTGTAACGCTATGTAAAAAGGACAATATAATGATATTTTTAGCAAGCTCTTCTGCCAAAATAGAAATTGTGTCAGAGTCCTTTCTTCACTGATTTTCACCTTGTAGATAATTTAAAATTATTAACAATTTGGAGCATTGATCCAGATTTCACCAAAGTCATTGCAAGTCTTGCATTTACTTAATAGGCCTATTTTGCATATTGTACAGTATAGGGATGCTATTTATAGGAATACTTGATTTGTTCAGGTCAAAATCTGAATTGTTCCATGGTACAAGAGACATACAAAAAGAAGCCAAGAAAAAAATACACCCAAGGAGAACAGTAAAGAAAATGCATGGATGCTTTGTATGGGAATAATTGTTAATATTGCTTGTGGATATTTCTTCTTATAAATTATATATCCTTTAAAAGCAGATTTTTATATGGTGATAGAAAGTGTGTGTGTTACACAAAAAAAACTGGACTTCTTCTTTACCTTCTGTTTTCTATTTTCATTCTTCTAAGCACCATATGTAAAGGTGTATCTATTAGAAAATGGAGTCTGCATAGCCAAAAAGAAAACAAAGGTAGCAAGAAAAACGCTGGAACCACTTTATCAGCAACTTCTATCGTTTGAAGAAAGTCCCCAAGGGAAAGTTTTACAGGTAATTTGCATAAATGTTCCTCTGAACCTGAAAATGTCACCTGTACAGTTTTCACTGAATGAGTTTCAAACTTATTTCAGGTTTCATTTGGCAGTAAATGCTCATATTTTATATACTTGCTGAGCAGATAAACACTACAGTAATAGCTATTTATGCCAGTAGAAATTGAGTATGCAAGTAGAAGGGAGCAAAAGTGAGTTATAGATTATTTTGCTTCTGCTGTGTGTATGGGCTCCTCTCACTGGGCTTTCCCTGCTATCGTGGGTAACTGTTGTTTGTGCCCAGATCATTTCTGTCACTGCATCGTGATTAGGATGCACAGAACTAAACTATGGCAGCAGTTGGATATTTCATTCCTTACTGTAATTAAACAACCAGAGATTTTTGACAAATCAGATTAAAGCTTTTGACATTTTCACTAAAATTTTTCTATTTTCTTGTGTTTCTTTACCTAACAGATAATTGTTTGGGGAGACTATGGACGTATGGATCACAAATCCTTTATGGGAGTGGCACAGATACTTTTAGATGAACTGGACCTGTCCAACATGGTGATTGGGTGGTTCAAACTTTTCCCTCCTTCTTCCCTAGTAGACCCAACCTTAGCTCCTCTCACTAGAAGAGCTTCCCAATCATCTCTTGAAAGTTCAACAGGACCTTCGTATGCTCGCTCATAGCAGCTGTGAAACTGTTGTCATAGCAACCAGCGTTACAAAAAAATAAAATTACAGGTCGCAAACCCTGGTAACACTGCATGCTTAATGTTGTGTCTTCTGAGCCTGTTTCTAGGGCTGCAACGCGATCCTGTGTTCTCAAGGAAGTTGCACACATTGTGCCCTACGGAAGGCCCTCAGGTGATGGACTGAAATCATGAAGAACTGATAGGTTTGGAGTTCAGGGACTCAGTTTTGGTCCAATCTGAAGCCATGGACTAAACTAAAAAAAAATCAATCTGTTTCATGCAACAAAAGTCCTTTTCAATGGCATATCTGTTTTGTTGCTCCCTTTTCTTTATTTATCTGCCCTCCCCTCCTAAAGTTTGGTTATGCCACAGAAACGGAGTTACCCTCCCATGGAGCCACGTTACAAGTCAGTGGATTAGCAGACATTGGAAGAAAAGAAGAATCTAAGGATGATGGAAAAGTCAACTGGCACTTGCAGCAGTTGCTTGAGATCTGAAAACTCTTCATATTGAAAAGGTTCAAGACTTAAAGTGGTGAGCTTCATACCTCCAGCTGTTCACACGGTGAAACCCCAGACATGATGGACTCTCTGAAAAATAAAGTTCTGTGGATATTCTGTACTGTATGAAATTAAGAAACTTTTTTGCATGGACACAGATTTAGCTGAACACTTAAATTATTTTCTTGGGGCTGCAACTTGCAAAAAAAAAAAAAGAATAAATCAGCCATTTTCAACAGTTTATATTATTTTTAAAGATAAATTTCACTAGTGCATGGTTTTAAAGGGAAGAGAATGCAACAGGGTGATACAAAGACATACCACGTTTATCATTCTTTAAACCAGTCATGGTCTGTGTTTTTGCAGACTTACATTAAAAATTAAAAAAAATAATTTCTAGCAAATATTTAAAATTCTGTTTATGTGACAAGAAATAAGTGTAATATATTAAATTTATTTAAATGTAAAAGGTACAAGCCTTGTAAAGTTCAACATAATGTGCAAATTGTACACTTCTTTTACCTCCTTTCTCTATCTCTCCTCCCAATCTCCCTTCTTCCTTTTGCTCTTTTCCCCCTCTACCTCCCAGGATGATCAGCATATTCTAAAATGGCTACCTTTTGACTTATTACTGTCTTATGCCCCGTATTTGGTTCAGGGTTGCAGATTGTTCTGCATTTCTGAATTATTTGAGAAAAATATTGTTTAAGAGCTTACTTTTTTTCAAGCATGTTGAAAAGGATTTTGCAACATGGCTTGGGAGTACATTAATGTAATTCAGCATGTATTTGATAAAGAAGATATTTGAACTTTTGCAATTTATTGTACAGTGCATGGTAACTTATTTTCATTTTTTCTCACCTTCAAATTGAATTCTACAGCAAAATACTGGAATCATGTGGCCATTGTAAGATGTCTTCAATAAATTTGTGTTCAGCACCAGCATCTTTCATTCAAAGACTGAACTATTATTTCTTGAAGGTTTTTGGAAAGAGGAAAAATTAATTACCTGAGTGATTTTTAGGAAACAAATTTAAGCACTTTTATTTGCACTAAACCAAATTGATTGCTACATTTTTGAAATAACAGAAGCAACAAAGGTTACAAATCCATACAGTTCTTCTGCTGTAAAGTTCAATTTTCATGAATTACATTTTCATTGCAAAAGACATAATTAGATAATATCAGTCTGGAAAGTATCAGTCTTTGGTTGGTAAAATAGCCTTAAAGAAAACTTCTCAGTACCACTCTGTCAGCTCTTTGACACCATTGCCAGAACCTCGCTGCAGTTAATGGATCTTCAGAACCCTGGGTTTTGTAGCAGACAGTAACTACCATTGGGTGGTGCTGCAAGTTCAAGCTTCTCATTAAGTTTCGTTATTTAAAGGGAATGTAACTGGCTAATGTTTAAAAACAAAATATCCTTTTCTTTTTTTCTTTTTCCTGGGTCTTTGTATGCCTTTAATACCTACTTAAGGTTTAATATTGAAATCTTGCAATAATTTTTGAAGTATGTTACATTTACCTTTATGGCCACACAGAATTATTCTGATTTTATTTGAAAATCTGTTGAAGTTTCCCATTAACAAATTGTACATGCCTCATAAGAGGGAAAAAGTAATAACAGTATCACTTATAATGCCTTTTACTTTGTGCAATATCATAGAAAATGAGATTGTGTCTTGTCTGCAGAGTTTATATAATGGATTATTGTTAAGTTAATAGACAGACTGGTAAAATTATATTTATTGAGATAATTTAGACACCTGTCTACCAGCAGCAAATAAATGCTACTAACATGCAGTCTACAATATCCCCTAGGATATTAAACAGAAATACATAACCATTTTCCTGACACTGTGAGATGTGCTCACACATTCTTGTATGCATAGTCCTCTATAAATTATTTCAAATTTTAAAATCAAGGACATGACGCATGGAAGGTTTGTACATAATTGTCATTATGCAGTATTTATTTTAAAAAAATTAATGTATTTTTTTTAATTTTCACACGTCTGCAATTCTACTTATGGTTTAGTCATGTAAATAGTACTATTCCAGTGATCACTGCTGTCTTGTAAATAGTACGTTTTAAAAAGTTAAAAGGAATTACAGTTGGGGAAAAAAAAGGGCAGATTAGGCCTGTAATGAAAACCAACTAATGTAAATCAAACTCATTCTGGTGATGGTATTTAACACTTTAAATAAAACATTTTCTTTACAGAATTTGTGTGCAGAATTTTGTTGCTTTTCTCTAAGGTGGTCGGCAGCATCCTCCCGCGCCCTTCAGTGGAGCTGGTGCAAGCGCAGCTGGAGAGCACTGTGCTTTTCCTCTCCCACGGGGCTGCAGGTGAAATGCCGTGTCAAGGTGCCACTGTCACTGCCAGGCTCAGGAGCAGTGGGAGCAGCTGTGCCTGTCCCCAGCCAGGCCTGGGCTCTGTGCACGGCTCCCGGGATGGAGCTGGCTCCCACCTGCCAGGACAGGCCCCAGCTCTGATATAACCAGTGCACTAAATGTGCTGAGACCATGAGCAGGTCCCCTCAACTGCTGTGCAGTGGCTGCACCATCCAGTCAGACTTCCACCCTATCCCTAGATACCACCTAATGTTAGCTGCCTTTTTTTCTTCATGAGCAGGGTACAAATGAGGACAGAATGCCCACCTGACAGTGGTGCCTGCAAGGGCTCACGCAGCCTCTGCAGAAGGGAGCAGGGGTTCAACACCTCTGCAGCGATGAGTGGGGTGGGTGGAGATGAGAGATTAGAGGATTGATCTCTACCTGACCCTTCGGAGGCAGCATCAGCACAGGCAGTGGTGACTGGGCAAAACTTAAGCACTTATGACTTGGAAATTTACTGAAGAGTGGCTGGCAGTTTGCACAGCAAAGTGTGTGTATTTATTTCTAGATATGAGGTGAAAGAAAAGCACTGCAGTACTGTCATGAGATAAAACCTCCAAAAAAGCAAGCAAATGTATTTCAGGCTGAGAGCAGGTGTGGGAACTGTGAAGACAGAAACTCCATTTGTTGCATTGCATCTGCAAGTGGGTTGCTGGAGGAACAGACCCCGGTTTCTGGTGTGTTAAACCACTGATACCCCAGCAGGTCCCTCTTCTGCTGATGCTGGCGTTGCTGTGACATGTCAGGCAAGTCTCGGGGTGGGAACTGGATGGGAACTATTGGGGGTAGGTGAGGCTGTCCCATGCCCTGGAGCACATCACTTCCAGCTCTGTGGTGGGGTGGCAGCAAAACACCTCCTTCCCACAGCTGAGCATGAGACTTTGTTTGTCTTTGGCACTTGTTAGAAATGTACTCCATTACACTCAGCGAATCCTTGAAAAGGCCCTTTGTACAGACCAAGAAAGCTACAACATGTACTTTTCTAAAGGGTCCTATTCTCTGAGACAATTTCTCAAGAGTGCTTGCTGTTTCCCCTCTCCAATTTCTTCTTGTCTATGTCCACTTAATTTCAAAACAAAACTAGATCATTTTAATATTAACAGTACCACCTTACTCATGACTACTCAACATTGGCTCAGATGGCTGATTCATCTGGTTATGCTGAGAAGAGTTTGTGCCTGTAAAAAATGCAGTAAAACACCATGGTGCCCTAACTGTGGGGCTTCCTACTTCCATGCCTTTACTTCAGTTTTAGAAGGTTTAAGTAGCATGGTGGCATAGCAGTGGTATATCGGGCACCATGTTGAGAGTGAGCATGGGGCCAGTGCCTCCTAACCAGCACATCATTGCATTCTCACAGTTTCCCACTACTATCAAATATCTGTTCACAACTGTATAATACCTAAAATGTTATAGTTTTTTATATAGAGGTTTAATATGGCATAAAAGATAACAAAGCAATAGATTTCATAGCTTCCTCACAAAGTTAGATAATGCTGTGTGGGAGTCTAGAACAGTTTGTACTTCTTGCCTTGGCACATTTCTGTGCGATTCTCACCTCTCTGATACCCAAGCAGCAAAGAACAGACACCACATCTGTAGATGTCACAATCAGCTTCCAGTTGTGACTATCCTCTCTGTCCCTTCCTTGGAAAGTATTTACAGCAAAGCTTCACCAGGAGCAAACAGCAATGAAAGAAAGAAGATGCACATGTCCAGCAAAGAATGGTTCACATTCTAAGGACAGGTTTATGGAACCTAGATTAGCTGGCAAGAAAAAAATTACAACTATCTGCTCATAATACCAAAGATAAATTAACTTCTGGCATTATTTGCTTAATACCTGCCTATTTTTGATATCTTGTTTAGGATGGGATGAGTCATGCTGGAGGCATCAGATTCTCTCCTTCTCTCTCCATTGGCCACAGAGGCAGAAAGTAATGACTGGCTTGTGTTGTGTTTCTACCTTCACAGCATCTGTGCTTAGGAGAAGCAGATGCAGGCATAATAGCCAGGAATAAGAATGAGGATTACATAGTCCTTCAGTAGCAAGACCTTTCTGAACTGCCTGTATAATTATCAGGACTGACGGCAGCAGGCAGCCAATAACTGATGAAGGAGGAAATGGGTGTGAAATAATTTCCCAGATCTGACACACTGTCATGTCAGGTCACTCCTCAGCCCAGCCCCAGGGAGAAAGAGAAGCAGCCATACTAATTAAACCACAGAGCACTGATGCCCTAAAATATGCCATGAGGTCACACGGAAAAGAAACAGCATCCTAGATGTGCAGAGGGTGCAGGGCACAGGGCTAAGGAAAAGTTTGTCAAAAGTTCTTGTCTGCTGTGACTATTCCTGTAACTAAGAACAGTTTATCAAGTGCTATCCAAAATGAAGATATAATGGAAGTGATGTTGGCATGAAGATGGAATAGGTGAGTGATGCTGGATGCCATTAATTTTATAGACATGGAGGTTTAGGATATCTTACTGAGGTGGGAGCAGGTTTGGCACTGGTAGTGTTTCAAGCGCAAGACTCACGAGCAGTGGCTGAAGTCCCTTGGCTTTCTCAGCTTGGAGAAGGATAAGGAGTGACTCCACCACAGTCTAAAGCTTCCTCCCAGGGGCCACTGAAGGAGTAGAGGGGGAGGTGCTGATCTCCTCTTTGGGGAGCAGTGATAGGACATGGGGAAATGGAACGGAGCTGCATTGGTCTAAGCTCAGATTGAATATCAGGGAAAGGCTTTTCAACAAAAGAGTGATCATTCACTGGAACAGGCTCTCCAGGGAAGCAGACTTGAGTTCAAGGAGTGTCTGGAGGATGCTCGTAGTCACCTGGTTTAGGTAGTCCTGTGAGAAGCAGGGAGTT
Source organism: Melozone crissalis (assembly GCF_028551555.1). NCBI lineage: Eukaryota > Metazoa > Chordata > Aves > Passeriformes > Passerellidae > Melozone > Melozone crissalis. The sequence goes on from NW_026535780.1 coordinate 24,380,262, forward strand.
GGACTTGATGCTCCTTAGGGATCCTCTCCAACTTAAGATATTCCATGATTTCTTTAGACAGATGTTACGGCTCATGTGAGAGTTGTTAGTCAAAGTCCTTCTGTCTAGCTACAGTTTTGGTAAAGGAATGTTAAAGATGATATATTAAGGTCACACCATTCACTGAAATGAAAACAAACCAAAACACCAAAACTTGCTAGGCCAAATCTCAACCACTATGTCCTGCTATGCTGATAATGCAACTGTCACATGAAGAAAAGGGCCAGTATTACCTTTGCCAGTGCAGAGTACCAATAGCAGCCAAAATTATTATCCCCTTGATGAGAATTAAAAGAGATTTAGGTAATACTGAGGCATTAAATAGTAATGTGAAATTATCAAAGTAGCAGGTACTTTATTGATATGTATTCTGACCCCCCCTTTTTTTTCTTGTTTATTAGTATTTTTGCTGCAACATTCCTGAATACTGGCAAAACAGGCACCATCTCTCAGGGACCAGCGTACTGCGAGTTCTGCTGCTTGGGAAGAAACTCAGTTAAGAAGCTTGAGGACTTTTGAAGTTTCTTCTTACAGTCTCCCACACACCAGAAATGACACAAAGATTTTCTTTATCTAACAGTTTCTCAGCCTATGTTCTGATTCTCTACCAAATTCTGAGCTATGATTTTGTGTTTCGGAATTTGTTCTCAGGAACTGCTTACTCTCAGATTTGCTAACCTGGCATTCCAGACACCTTAGTGACCATCTGCCACATGCCTGAGGTGTCAGTGCACACAGCTACACAACCTCATGCACAAACAAGTGAGTCCTGTCCTTCACTGTGTTTTGGCTGTACAAACACTGTTCTGGCTCAACAGCCTGGAAGCCAGCAGCTCTGGCTCTGTAGGAACAGCCTTGGGGTAGGATGGCACTTCACCAACAACTTTATTCTTCACTAGCAAAAATACAACTTGGAGAATTGACATTTTTTATATATCCTCAAGTGCTTTGGCCATTGAAATAAAGTGAGAGCTAAGAAGAGTGGATCTCTGAGTGAGCCAAGAAGCATTAGGGTAACATGAAGGGAAAAAGGCCACTTAAATCACTTAAAATGCAACTGCATTTCTAAGCTGTCCCCTAAACACAGGGGTCCGGTGATAAACAAAGAAATGTTGAATCCCCAATTATACAGAGGTGACATATTCCTGTCAGCCCTTAAAGAATCTTAAACAAAACAAAACAGTGTTGGCACAATTTCAGTTTCTGAAAGTTTCATTAAGATGAAAAACTAAGGAAAATTAACATAAGAATCCTCATTTTGGATTGCTGCAAATTCTTGTCATTTCTAACCCAGGATTTTTTGTTTTCAATTAGCATGATATCAGTAAAAATCACAGTATCTGTGCAGCTGTAGGACTGGTTTCTTTAGTTATACATGTTTAACAAAGAATGTATTTTTATATTGTTTTCTTTACCTGTTTAGGCACAGTTTTTATTTCCTTGTTTTCTTTAAGAAGGATCCAGAACCAAGATGCTTCCTTGTGACTTTTCCACATCTCATGCATATCTGATACTTAAAATATGAGCAGGTGCCTTAGGCCACAGATTCAGAACACAGTTTTCTTACACCCTCAGCAGCTTTGCTTTCCTAACCAGTGTTGGGTTTATAAATTTAGTTGTGACAGCTGGGTCAAGCCACAGTTACAGTCCAAGATGGATACTCAGGCTGTGTTCAGACATCTAATTTAGGTGAAACTCAGAGGGCCAAAATTAATAGTCTATTTAACTGCACTCAATGAAAAGAGACAGGAGAACCTCCATGGTAACTAATTTAGGATCTTCTGGAAAGCCATTTTGAACACTTTTCAGTATCAGCTGCCCATGGGGTCTAAGGCAGTTCAGCTTCCAGGGTAGGTAATGCAAATAGCTCCTAAAATAAGGATGCCACTATGGATAAGACATAGAAGAATATCAGGTCCTTATTCCCTTCAGTACTTTTTGGTCCCAGAAAACATCTGGGAAAATCTCCTTCCTGAGAACAAAATTACAGTGAAATTGAACATTGTGAAAGCAAAAATGCGGGGAAGAGAACAATTGGACGCACTGAAGCTTCTCTATCCTCTCATGCAAACCTCAGCCCTTCAGACCAGCACCATGGCTGACCTTGGCCTCAGTGAGAGGTCACAGCATGAGGTTTGGTCATACTCCTGCTCTCAAACAGCAACTGGAGCTGCATTTGCAGACAGCAAAGCATCAGCTGGCTGCTGGAGCCCTGCAACAGCCTTGTCCTGGCATCCCTGCCTCCCTCCAGCCTCTGGCCCTTGTTCAGTTGGGTCACATCTGCGCTGCTCACTGAAGCATGCCAGCTCCATTTTGCAGGCCTGGAGACCCAGCAGAATGGTGTGATTTCCATCCATACACCTGAACTCTCTGTTCCTTTCCTCTTGCTCCTCCCCTGCCCCAAATGAGTTTTCCTGTCCCAGATTTCTGGGAGCAAGGGCTCGCCAATGCCACCATAAATCATTTCCTGGGACAGTGCTGTCTCCTGTGGGTTAAAACCATGGCAGGGGCCATGCCAGAGATGGCACAGTGAGTGTGGCACAGGCACATGTGCAGGGCTTTAGGACATGGCCTGTCCCTGCCTACAGCTGCAGTCTGGCCACCTGGGCATGTGGGGAGGCAGAGCCAGATGGGAGTCCAAGTGGATGAGCAAAGGGTAAATCCTTTTTAAGGGTAAATCCTTTTTAAACTGGGAACACAGCACTTCTTTTGCCAGATTTGAAGCCTGTTCTTTCTCTCCATGTGGTCTTAAACAAGTCTGTAAATAAATGCAAGTCTGTTAAGGGAGAAAGGCTGAAATCAACAAGAATTTTTAAATTAAAAGCTATTGTAAGATGGCCAGGCTCCTGGGCACTGTGAGCAAAATTGGAAGTTTTGGTCTGAAGCAGACAAGGAGCTACTGCAGAGGCTCCAGCAGAGGCCCCAGAGATGATGAGGGGATGCAGCATCTCTCTTATAAGGAGAAACTGGGAGCTGGGCCTGTTTAGTCCGGAGAAGAGTGAGTGGAGATCTCACCAATACATACAAATATCCCAAAGGCAGGTGCTAAGAGGACACTGCCAGGCTGGTTTTGGTGGTGCCCACAGACAGGATGAGGAGCAATGGCCACAAACTAAAACACAAGAAGTACCACCTCAGCATAAGGAAGAACTTTGCCTTGAGAGTGACAGAGCACTGGAACAGGCTGCCCAGTAAGGTCATGGAGTCTCTCTCTCTGGAGACACTCAAAAACGCTCTGGACACTTTCCTGTGTCACCTGCTGTTGGTGACCCTGCCTTGGCAGAGTATTGAACTGAACGATCTCCAGAGATCCCTTCCAACAATTCTGTGATTGTGAAACATCTGGGTGGTGTTTAAGGACCACAGTGTGCTGCTGCCAACACAGGAGAGATGGAAGGTCTGGGAGGAGAAGAAGGTACTAAAAAGCACTTTAGCACATACCCTGCTTCCCATTGGCAGGAAAGGTAAGAGCCAGCAGGCTTCCTGAGGAGATGCTGCAGGAAAAGTAAATTACAGGATCCATTCTCCACTTTTCCAGAAGTCTGCTGTCCTGGCTGAATATTTACCTTGCTCGAATTAGTCCTACTTGTACAAGTTTGCAAAAGGAGAACAGACTCTTGGTCAGTCAATTAATCATAATTAAAAAAGGATAACATGAATGAACCAAGTAAACCAAGGAAAAGACAAAAAAACTAAAACACCTGCTGAGGTGTCAATTGTTTCCTCCCCATCCCTTGGCTACAACCACGGTGTTGTCTTGTCTTGTTCAGCACCTGTGATACGACCCCATTATTGTTTCAACAGGTGAAAACCAAGCAGCATGCTGGTGGGTTTTCTCATAAAGAGCCATCACTGATCTCAGTATTACAACCACTCCTGACAAATTTCTGGAAGTGATGCAATTACCCAAGTTTCAGGGCTGAAAATGACTTCTAGGCACAAGAGAAGATAAATTCTTTTGTTAGGTCAGATTACCCTGCTTCTATCCAAAGAATATAGTGTACTTTCTTCTGAAGCATTTAGCAAGGATACTTGACAAACCAAAGTGAAACAGGAGACTGGGATCCAGGGTGGTGACTCCCATGTTTTTCAAGTCCAGCATTAGTCTTGCTGCTGGTCTGTCTTTAAGGATGCCAAATAACAGTGAAATTAGATGACCCAAAGATGAGATGACTTGTTTGTAGGTCATCAATTGACACCTGCTTTCTTTCTAAATCATCCTTACATCCAAATGTGATTTTGTTTTATATTTTACTATGCTATTATTTATTGGCAACATGTACCCAGGTCATAACCGTTAATACAGCTTGAATTGTTCAAGACAAATTCTTAAAAAAAAAAAAAAAAAAAAAAAAAGCGGTTTCTTGAGTAAGGGCCAAGAAGAACATGGCAAATTGGATGGAAACAGCACACAATTCATGCAGAAAAGGAAAGTTAAGGAATAAGTGCCTGCCTTGCAAGGCTCCACAATAGGCCATTGTCAATTGACGCCAAATCACATACATCATCTTCCCTGGAAGTGAAGATCTATTACCCAAAACTCCGCAGGGGAAGAATAAGCTGGAAGAAGCTGTGATGCAGTCATCTCCCACTGAGCTTTCTCTGGAACTTTTCTTTGTTGGGAGAAGAGCTCAAGCCAGCCTCAGAGCAACCACTTGTGGGAGTTGTGAAACCACACAGATCCCTTGAGGTCTTCAGGGATGATGGGCATGGCTGAGTTGGATGCTGATCAGCACGTAGCTTTGAGAAAGACCTGCCCTCTAATCACTGCTCCAGTCAGCACTGAATGATGTTATTGTGTTACCAAACCCTTTCTGTGCATGGTCTGAGGAGTGCCCTCTGCTGAGTGCTCCACTACCCTGGAAGACTGGGACCCCTCATGACAGGCAAATAAACTATCCATTGGTATCTGCATAAAAGAGGTGCATTACCTCCCTCTGTCAGTCCCCCTGTGAGAAAGGTCTCTTCCAGCTTTTTCATCTAATGGCACTGGACAGATTTTGTGAATGGTTGATCCCTGTTACAAACTGGGCTCTCTGGCTGCCCTGGCATCAGATTCTATTCCCTGCTGCATGGGTTTCTCAAGTGCCTTGCCTGGGTTATGCATGCCCCTTAACTGTATCAACACCTCCTGCACCCAGGTACCGAAGCTTGAGGCTGCTCCTCTGTCTGGCAACTCTGTATGTACTCATCTCACCTAATTTCAGTGGTCAGCCTCATTTCAGTGGGCATGTGTCTTGTGGTCTCTCTGTATAGGCAGTGGAATTGGTACTTTTGAAACATATTTTAGATATCTCCTGTCCTGGTTACAGGAAAAGTTTTGCACAATGTGGGTGTAACCCAAACTGTGTATTCTACTCCCCTCTGTATGATTTCTGACAAGCTGTTATTCAAGGGTCTTTTGCAGGAGCTGCCCAGTACACATAGGCTACGAGCTGGGTGTCAAATGAGACAGAGGAGAAGAGGCAGCCCTTCTAAGCAGGGCTGTGTTTCTTTTCTCTTTACAAACAGCTCAGCTGTGATAACTCCCTCTGGGGAAGCACCAGCACAGTCACCCTTCCTGAGGGGGTCAGTTCTGCTAGTGGGCTATCATGGACTCAATGGCACCACCAAAATGGGCAGATGACTCACTGGATTACATCATTCCATTGTAAAAATCCCACCCTGAGTGAGAGTGGTACTGAGCATTCTCACCTGAACCTGACCATATATAACTGGGAACCTGGGGCATCACTACCACCTCTCAATGGATTCAGAGGATGACCAGAACCTCTACAAGACCACCACTTTTGAGTGCAACCACCATCACTTCAACAGGACTGTAACCACCACCCTGACCAACAGGGTGTGAGGCTGCACTCTGACTTAGTGGGTTTAAGCCAGTTTCCTGGGCATCATTGCATTTATTGTAATCTTTCTATTGCATTGTAACTCCAACCTGAAATCTCAAGGCAATTGTGTGGGGTTCATTTCTCCTGCTGGTTTACATTCAAACAAGCACACTCCTTTAAGAATAAAATAAGTCAAAGCTTAGCTGTGCCTATTCTTGCCCTGGCTATGAAGGGAGTAGCTCAGATGCACATCTAGTCCACTGGAACCCATAAACCGAGCTTTGCTGTTGACTCAAATGGGCTTTTGACTGAAGCCTGCTATATTGCCCTAGCACTGAAGAGGCCCCACTGTGGCATCCCCTCTGGAGCCACTGGAGACACATACTGAGTGCTGTAGGACAGCAGCTGAAATAACCTGTGGCTGGGGAAGGTGCTGTTATTGTCCAGACTGACACTTCCAGGGCTGTGAGGCTGGAAGTGTTGTGCTAAAGGGAATCTGGTTTGTGTATGAGATGCAGAAATCACTACTACACTTGTGGGCTAAGCCTGATCTTAGCAGACCATTTTTGTAAGACAGAGCTTAGCCTAAAATATACACATGACATTGGTTGAGAAAAACACAGACATGTAAGGAACATTTCTTTATGAGTCTTGTGGACAACAACAGACCAGTGCAGCCCAAGGAGGTGACAGCACCATGTTCAGAGCACAGTCAGAGGATGGGTGCTGCCTCCTGAGGCTGCTCCAGAGGCACGCAACCAAATAGGTGCTGGAAGAAAGCAAGGCAGAAGAGAAATGCATTATTTGTATTTCTTAAAGTTCTCCCTGTATGCTACTCCTGGGCTTTCCTTCCAAATTTTCAAACCTGTTCTATTCAGAAACAAAACGTCTGCTGATTGACAGGTCTCCAGCCCCACAGAAAAGGCGAAAAAAGACCAAAGACAAAGTGGTACGGCTTTCAGCACTTTCTGATAAAAAAATGGTAACCTCTCCTCTCCTCTCCTCTCCTCTCCTCTCCTCTCCTCTCCTCTCCTCTCCTTCTGGGATATTATTGGTTAATATGCTGCTAGCCTGCAGACATGATGCTTTCAGTGTCACTGTTAGTTTTTAGGGCCTGGCTGTTGTACTGAAAAATTACCTTCAGCATGAGGGAAGACCCCTGACTTTACACAGGAACTTCAGAGTGGGGTTCTGTGGCCTAAATGTACTCATCCATTCTCACATTCCTCTGTTTTCCTCTGCACTCAGAGGATGAGGAATTGATCATCTGTTTGAAACCAGATTTGTGCAAGCATGTTTGCAAACACATATAACTGTTACCTTGGAGAGCAGATTTGTGCAGGTTTATTTGTAATATTAGATATTATTTCTAAAGCAGATGAAATTAAGCTGAATGCCATATTTCTGCCTAGGCCATTCTCTCTGGCCATTCTATGGCTCTGCTACTAACCTTGGGTTGAACTGGCTGCTGTTTACCTGGAGCCTTATTTTGAGTCCAAGCTTGTAGAAAAGATGAATAAAGGAAGATAATGGAACTTGCGAGTCAGTACAAGCTGGGAATACAGAAAACCATGCAGGAATTGTATCCTCTGTTTTAAAACAATTTACTGTTTAAACTTGAGGAGCCTAGACTGAGACAGAGATATCTGTCTCAGTTCCTTCTTTAATCAACATCATCAACAAAATTCCTACTGACTGTTGCGGTTAAAACTGTATCTGGTGGACATCTGTCTATTGACTTTGAAGGGCTTTGGAACCTCTGGGTGGAGAAAAGTATCCAATGTTTGTTTGTTGGTTGTTTGGTTGGTTGGTTGCTTTAATATGGTGACTATTAAGATGAGCAACACACAAAGATACTTTCTTGAATGTTTCTCCAGAATGTAACAAAGGTAAATAAAGTGTGAAACAGGTCGCGGAGACAATTTCCGGCGTGGATGAGGACAGAGCCACGGAGAGAAGCAATCATTTGAGGGTGACTGACTGGAGAAAGATTTGCAGCCTCTGCTCTGAGTCACCTGGGGCCCTGCAGAGTCCCAGGAAACTGCTGGGAGATAACAGGCTTGCCTTGTGCAATGAAGAGTGACAGGAAACCAAAATGTAAAATGTTTCATTTTCACTAAAACCTCTCATTTCCTATATTAAAAGGTTTGATCTCTAAAATAAATTTCAGTTTTAACGGTGGTCTGAGCATTTTTGCATTTCTGAACATTTTTGCTTAGCCCAAGAAAGGGAAAAGTGGAGAGTTATCTATCATTAGTTTGTTCTTTCCAAGTTAGTTCTGAGAGCTTTGCACTGCCTGTGGAGAAAGAGGTTTTCCTTGTCATCTTTGAACTGCAGGATTCATTTATTCCACGGCAGATCACAGCATACTCAAATTGCAGGAAGGAGTTCTCCGCTGGATGCTTGTGCTGAGCGTCGCTGGCACACGAGAGCAGAGGCACGGGCTGCAGCAGCCTCTCCTGCCAGCACACACACAGCCCTCGGCTGCCTGTCCTGCCAGGCTCTGCGGTCACACTCCCAGGCACGTGGTGGGCAGGACAGAGACGAACTTCAGGTTAGATTATCTCACCCTTCAAGTGCAAGGCTCCATGGAAAGGCTGGCTGCAATGAGCTGCTCAGCCACCACAGCACTTCTCTGAAATGCTTTCTGCTGAACTGTGCTACATGCACTGCTTTTTTCCCAGCTAGAAAAAGGCATTATTTAGCAATGGGCTTTTATGTATTTCTCTGTGGTTTTTTGCATTCTGCTCTTCCCTGTTGTTCAGCATTATCTTTTGCATGTACTGCATTGGACAGACAGAAGCCAGCCATGCACACACAGGGACAGTGAAGACGCCCCTGAATCTGTTCAGTGGGGTCCTGACATCTTTCCCATCCTCTGGCTCTGATGACATTTTTTCCCTTTGGTAGATTTAAGATGTATCACTGCCCCACTTAACCCTGTTATGTGACCACTAAAATACATGGTTTAATATTCTGACCTTTTTCTTGGAGGAGAATCCCATATTAACATTTACTAAAGAATCAATACTTACAAATAAGGGCCATGAAATAATTAGATAAAAGAGGGAAGGAAGACAAGATAAACTCTTGCAGCCTCCTCAGGCTGCATTACTTTTTGCTCAGTTATTCATCTCACACACAGTGCAAGCTAAATCCTAAGATCTACAAACCCCTGATGTTAAGATGGTGCCCTTGTTTTTCAGTCACTGCTCTCTAATAATTGCAGCAATCAGTTTCACTTCTCAGATATATCTCCCTGACACCTATGAGTCAAGGGTGACTGTGTACAAAACATGTGCAGTACTGGACTGGATTTCAAATCTGTTTTTTAATTTCCAAGGGTTTGTGTATCAAAACTCCAAAAAATGCAGTCACAGTATGGGCATTCAATGTTCTACATGCTCCAGATAATTAAAACCTAGGCTATAATATCAGTACCTACTTGGTTGAAATTGCCTGAAAGCTTTACTCAGAAGGCAAATGCCAAATCACAACTGCCGTCACTGAAAATTACATGAGTATTTCTAGTCACTGTGCAAGGGGGTTTTACCCCTGCATCATCTGGGTGGATCACCTTGGATAATTAAAACTGATTTCAATAATTCTTCTCTGGCCAACACTGAACCAAAGCTGCTGGAGACATTCTTAGAGCCAGCTCAATAGCCTTGGGCATTGAAGTTTTCCTTTTACCTACTAAAGTAGTAGGTAAAGCAGTAATAGAAATATCCCCATGTGGCCTTTAAGTTCTGGTAGACTTTAAATCACTTATGCTGTTTCCAGAAAACATCTCATGAGCAGTCTTGCACTAAAACCTTGGCTCCAGACCTCCCAAATGCACCAGAAATCAATAGGACTCTTTGTGCCTATTTGGACTCTTTCAGGAACTGAATGCATTCATTAATTGTTAAGGTTGAGACATGAAACATAAGATTTCTGGATGATAAACACTAACCATAAAAATATTTTCCCCATATTTCCTTAGTGTCAATAATATATTTTATAGTGTTAATAATATTAATATCAAGTCAGAGGGTATAAATATTCACTGAAGGAACTGAAACTCTATGTCAAGAGGAAGGAATAATTAGTTCAATTTTCTGTAAATGGAGAAGTAATTCTGTATGGATAGACCATGGGGAGTTTCAGAGTTATCTAACAGGATGGATGTGGAACTGCAACTGGAAGGACCATAGTCAGTGACCTTTCTGAGATGTCTGCATTTCACAGACATTTTGTGAAGTCATTAAGTAGTCATTGAAGCCATATGTAAGTACAATAGACATTCCTGTGGAACTCAGTTCCCAATTTAGAAGAAAATAATAACAGCAACAATAATAATAATGCCACACTTCAGAACACAGAGGATTTCTGTGTACCTCACTTTTCTGCTTAGAAGGTGATTCCCAAAACAAGAATCAAATTAAAAATTGTTGTACACACACACACACACACATTATTTTCTACCCTTTTTCCTTCTCATCCCTCCACTGCTCCAATGGATCTTAAGGCTGGTGGCTGTTGGTGGGGGAGATTTCAGCACCTGGAGTGCCTCTCTGAAGGAATTTAATGTTCATGTTTATAATTTCTTCTTCCTCTCTCCAAGTTCCACCCAGGTCATCCTTTACTAACATGCTCTTGCACCTCTGTCCTGTCTTCACCAGTCTGCAGCTTCATGTTGTGTCCACATTTACTGTAAATTCTACCTTTTACATTGATTAGGTACTACCTTCTATTCTCTTTGTTACCCCTAAACCCACTTTTCTCCAGATTTATCTCTGTGTTTCTTTGACCATTAGGGCACTGTTTATAGCCACAGTGTCTCTGGTGACAGCCTACACCCCATCTCTTATCATGCCTTGCCTGTGCTTCTCCACATTGCATTCCATGTCCCTGCTTCCCAAGATCTCTGCTGTTGCCCCAGGTCTGTATTTCTCTGCACTGCATCTGCTGCTGGAGTGGTGCATCTCACCCAGGGCAGAGCAGCTGCTTGTTACTCTGACTGTGTCTCACAAAATAAAAGATATTAGCCACAGACATCTGACCAGTCAGAGGAGTTGCTCTCTCAACTTAACCAAGTAAGCAGCGCTGGAGGCAGGTGAGGAAGAGTTCAGGCAAGGCAAGCATGACCATGCTCAGTCCTGAGGGCTTTCAGACTTGTACCAAAGCTTATGGTCTGTTACTGGGGGTAGCAATAGGATAGTCCAGGGCTTTGTGCTTACACTGTCTCCTGATGTCCAAGTGTGGTGGTCTAAGGATGTGCTGCCTGTTTTAGTGAAAACAGAGCAAAACCAAAAGCAACTGCAGAAGCAGCCATGATTTTTTTTTCCTGGTAAGACATATGTGACCCACATTATGCCTATCAATTGTCTGTAGGTAAATGCCTCTATAACCTAGAGCAAATAGCTTGGAAAATCACCTTAAGTACCATAGCCTACAAAGTCCTGAGGCACCAGATCTTCCATTTACAGAATCACAGACTGGGTAGGGTTGGAGGGGACCACAGGGGGTCCTTTGGTCCAACCTCCCTGCTCAGTCAGGGTTGACCTAAAATGCATTACACAGGATTGTATCCAGGAGATTCTTTCTTATATTTTGTTACCTTTATTTTATTTATTTATATTTATATGTGTTTGCTCCCAGTCTTTCCTCCCATGTTTATACATCATGATTTCCTGCTTTGCTAAGTTAGCCATGAAAACAGAAATGCTATAAAACAAACTAGAGAAAGACTACAAAAAGGTTCCTCTAAAATACAGCTCTGAGCAGCCTAAAGCCATGATTTATCTTGCACACATGTGTTTTATGTAAATATACCTGGCTTAAGGAATTACTTTTATCAGCCTCCCCCAGAGCTGTGAGAGCACCATAGTGGTGACAGACAGACAGTGGCATACAGGAGGTAACTGGCAGGGCTATCAACACTTCTTCATTGTGCTGGGAAGGTTTCTGAATAGCATGGAGTTTCATGCTGTAGGCTGGGGACAGCCTCTTGTAATACCTGGTATTACGCTTTTACATAACAAAAATAAAGGAATGTAATAGCTGAATACATGTTATCCTGGTTTTAATAGGAAGGAAAACCACAGCTATGTTGTGCAGCTGAACATGTTCTGTAGCCAGACCAAAAATGTGAAAGGTTGCCTGAGCCAGCTATTGTGTTTTAAAGCAGAGGGACAAAGATTCACAAACCTCACCACAGTCTGTGAAAGCTTGTCTTCCTACAGGGTCAAATGAAATTCAACACTTCCATAACTGGTGTTTCTCCATAGGCAATGAGAAACATCTGAAACCAAGTTCTTGTCACTGTAATGTTTCCCATAGCCTACCTTTGACTCACCCGAGACAGATCTGGATCTCTCACCACAGAAGTCATAACCAGCAGCAGAGACATTTTTTAAGTTCCTCTCATTGTCCTATTTGCCAAACATAACCATTAAGGGATCATTAGCAGATAAATGCTACTCAAAATCATGTTCTGATGTGTCTAGAAGGGCTTACTGCAATTTTTTACCTACACCCTTGTAATTTTATGTTTACTTGAGGAAATTTGCCAAACAGACCTTACTCTGTTCCCTTTAAACTTAAAGCTAAGTTTTTTCTTACAAGTTGAAGGGAGGAAAATAAGCCCAGAAGAGGCCTTAAAAAAACCTCAGCAGAAATCTGAGACAGGGATTGTCAGAGAGAACTCACATGAGAAATCTGCAAATTTCCTTGGTAATTATTTTGGTAGTGGGACAAGATGAGTTCAGGTATTACTCACACAGTCATCATGTGATCCTTTGGAATGCTAACAGGTCATCTTTGCCCACTTTGCATTGAGTTTGACATGGAACCCCTTGTTCCTCAAGGCAAAGCATACAAATCTGAGTGGGATTTCAGGTAAGTTAGGCTGAGCTCTGTCATACTGACAATAAAAGCTGTATTATGCCCAGGAGTAGATCTCATTAGTTCTCTGATCCAGTAACCATGTAGTTGTGTGAATCTGGGGCTGGCAGATGATGGTGTTGAGAATACATGGGCACAGAGAAGGGCAGGGAGGAATCACCTTCCCTGGAAGCAGCTTGCACTCTGGCTGAAGAGCTGCACTCTAAGGGTGGCTCTGTTCAGGGGTTTCGGGGATGATCCTGGGACCTGGCCTCAGGCAACACACTGGAGCAGCTTGCCTGGACCTCCTGAGCAGAGTCTTGGTGCACATGTACCCTGAGGCTCTGCTGGCTGCCTCTGTCAGCACTGGATCCCCATTCTGCAGCTGCCTACAGTAACACACACAGCTGCCTCACTCGTAACAGGGGGCAGGCAGGTTTTAAGCAATAAAGCTGCATTGCCATCTGATAATTTAGTTAAAACTGCTTTCTACCAAGTCTTATCTGGATTCTCTGTGTACACTGGCAGGGGTCACAAACTAAAAAGCATTTTCAGACTATACTGCCCATACTATTAAGTGTGTGAGTATCCTCACTTTGGTGTATAAGAATCAAATATTCACTGGCCAGAGAGAAGCACCAGACCATGGCACTGCTACACAACTGTTAAGCTCCATGCTTTAGGCACTCCTTCCACACATCCTGCAGTCCTTCCACTATTCCTTCTGCCTCTGCACTTACTTAATTGTTCCCATTCACATCTTCATCCTCTCTACCAACACAATTTCTTGTTCTCTGCTTTGTGCTGACACATCTGTAGGTCCTACTGCCTAGAATTAAGTCCAGAGAGAAGATGGTCTCCAGCTGTATGGTTGTGTGCTCTGGAGCTGAACTGTTTGAGTGGGATATCTCAAGGTTGTTAGGAGGCTGTCAGGAAAGCTCTGAGCAACACAGATGAAAAGCAGCGCTGTCAATGTAGGACATGGACATTTCCCACTGAGAACTGCTGCACTGATGCTGTGCATGAATTTATTTATGCACAGCATTCTCCTAAAGGAGTGGACTTGGTTTATGGGTTTGAAGGTGAACCATTCTGGACACTGAGATACGTAAGAAATGTGATGGGAATTCTCTGTCCCAGGCAATTGTATCTTCCTGGCAGATGGATCTCTGCAAGTTCAGCTGGGAAGAGATCTTTGCATTGCTTCTGTCCCTGTGAAGTGGCTGATGTGATTAAATAACTTCACCAGTATGTGGCTGATTTATACCACTACATTGTGCCTCACACATAAAAAACACAAGGACAAGGACTTCAGCAATCTCTGTTAAAAATTCAGTCATAGTATCTGACGTGACATTTCTATAATTTTTATTATTAGTATTAGTATTAGTATTAGTATTAGTATTAGTATTTCATCAATAATCTATTGTTTTATAATATATTATGAATATAATATATTGCTTAGGAAACACATTGACCAATTATTTGATTATATTAATTCAATATATTATATATTTTTTGTATATTGTTTTCTATACCTAGTCCTTACATGAAATTCATTGATTGTAACAGAATCAAGTGCTGTGACAGTGAAATCCACACAGAGTTTAGAAATCCATCAGCATGATCCACTGATTTTGGTGATATTTGTTCTGATTGACTGTAGTGTTTTCTCTGCTTGTAGTTGAAGAGAGGAAAAGACTGTCTTTACATGCTCAGGCAGCATGTCAAAGGTATACCATGAATTTCACCCACTCTCAGAAAAAACCTGAAACAGAAACAGAAAGCTTTGCCATGGCATCATAGAGAATGCAGTTTAGGATCCTTTGGTGATTCAGAAGATATTTTTGGATCACTCTAAATCAGCTGCTCCTAAAACCTGCAGTCACTGTGCACCCTGCGGCTGAGTCATTGCAGCTTCTGTGCAGGAAACTTCTAATTTCTGTAGGGGTACAGCACTGTTGTAGCCTTACCCTGGCCCTCACGTTTTGCACTGCCCAGTGGCTCATACATATTCCAGGCAAAAAAGCCTCCAACCTTTTGTCCTTGCTTCAGTAAGCTTAGACATTCCTGAATGTACAGCTTCAGGAACAAAAATACTTTATGACAAGAATAGTCAGAATTTGGGCAGTTCCTAGCAGTAGTACAGAACATGTATCTATAGAAGAACTTGTAGAGTGAGATGCAAAACAACAGAAAAACTGGAATTAGTTTTCTTGTTGATGTTCCCAGATATGTTAAGATGGCATTGAAGGAAAAGGAAAGAAAAATAAGCACAGAGCATCAGAAAGTTATAACTAAAAGTTATACAACCTGGAAAATGGTATCCAGATTGTAACTTGAGATGAAGTAACTTGTAATATACTTAGAACATCCGAGCATCTTTGGCTCTGTTCTGCAAAGATGAAATCCCATAGCCATCCCATTTGTCTTGAGAGGGAGATGACAATAGTACAAGAGAGGGAGGAAAAGCAAAGAGAGGGAGAAAAAAGGAATTATGATTCTGAAGAAGCAACTGACTTTTTTCCCTCTTTCTCTCTTTCTTTCTTGGGCAGAAATGCTTACCTGCAACCTTGAGGTGCTTTTGTGGGGCTGGATTTTGCACCATCATATTCTTTGAATGGGAATGACTGCCTTACATTTCTTTCCCTAAAATGTGAACTAGAAAGAAGCCATTGTGTGTATCTTTTCTCCAGTGCCTCAGTGGAAGGAGGCTTTGTGTCAGGTCCTTGCACTGCCTAAGGTGATTAAAAATAATTTTTCTTCCCCATAACATGCCTTCAGCACAGGACAACTTGGGCAAGGGGTGAAGAGTGAAGGAAAAGTAACACATTCTGGTGCCCTGACCACTACAGCCACAGCAGTAAGAGGCAGCATCACACCTCTTTGGTTGTGCTTTTGTACCATGTGTTGTCAGCACGTGTGAGACACTCAGTGCACCCTAAAAGGAGGCCTCCAACATGACTTTGGTCATCTGGTGAATGTTACCTTTATTTTTTTCTTGACAGATTGAAAGGATTTTCATGCACCCTCACAGCTGCTGAGGGCCTGCTGCCTGGGAAGCAGCTTTGCAGAGAAAACCTCATGAGTGTGGACAAGAGGTTAATCATGAGCCAGCACTGTGGTGAGGAAGCCAATGTACCCCAGGCTGTATTAGGTCAAGTATTGCCAGCAGGTAGAGGCAGGGGATCCTTCCCCTCTGCTCAGCACTGGTGAGGCCCATCTGGAAAGCTGTACCCCTGCTGAGCTTCCCAGCACAAGAGAGACAAGGACATAATGGAACAAGCCCAGTGCAGGTTGAAAGAGCAGGAGCCTCTGTGATGCAAGGAGAGGCTGAAAAGAAATGGCTCGGAAAGATCTCATCAGTGTTTGTAGATATCTGGTGATGAGTGGGTGTAAATAAGAGGACTCAGAGTTGGAATTACATGATCAAAGAATCACTTTGGTTGAAAAATACCTCTGAGATCGTTTGAGTCCAACCTGCTTAGTCCAACCTCTTCTTAAAGCTCAACTCTTCTTTGTGGTGCCCAGTGTGGGGACAAGAGGCAGTAGGGGTATATTGAAATGGGAAATTCCACTCCCACATAAGGATAATAATATGCTTACTGCTCAGTTGGTCAAATTGAGCAGATTACCCAGAGAGGTGGTAGACTGACAGTCCTTGTAGATACTCGGATCCTGACTGGACATGGTCCCAAAAACCTGCTGTTGCCAAACCTGCTCTGAATAAGAGACTGACTAGATGGTTTTCAGAGATGACTGTCAGCCTCAAGTACTCTTTGATTTTGTGATTTTTTTTAAAGACTTGTCTTTAAAAAATCTTGCTTTCACATTATCACTGCTGTGGTGGGAAGCATTAAGCTTTTGTGGATGTCCCAGTGATGTGTCACTAGTAGTCAGCATAGTTCTGTTGGCTTGACTTTGAATTGTTTGGGTTCAGAGCAGGTAATCTGGAGTGTGTCTTTGTTACCCCTATCTTGCTGATGAGCAGCTTTATCTCCATTCTTGTCTAGAAATGTCTTTGGGCTTTAACAATTAGCATTGAGTCTATAAATAAACACTGAACAACATCCCTTGCTATTTTTAATGTTTTCTGTTATGGAGTCTGATGGCAAAATCATTCAAATTTTTTCAACTTTTAAGGAAATATTCAGAACAGTCCATAGCAGGCAGAGTTCACTGGCCAGCAAAACCATACTTGCATTGTCAGAGCAGCAGACAACCAGCCAAGCTTTACTTGTCTCTAGTTTTCAAATGTCGGATTTCCTTAGCACTGTGTTACAAAGACTGGTATTTTGTGAGGGACAGAATAGCCTCTTGTTCACCTGTCCTTGAGCCATTACAGAAAACACAAGCATTGCAGGTCAGTGGTAGCAGTCAGACAGGAGAAAGCTCTCAGCTGTCAACTAGAGCTCACATAAAATAATCATTGAAACAGCTATTGTCTAGGGTGTTTACAATGTAATGGTTTTCTAAACCTAGTTGACACATAAGATTACTCCGACTTTAAACTCCAGTTAAAGTTTGGATAATCAGCGATTCAGACTCATTTGAGACAGATCCAAGACAAGGAAAGGACACAAAATGAAGTTCTTAAAGACTGTAGAGCTGACGCGAAAAATGGATCAATAGATCCTCATGGCAGTTCTTAGAAAGCTCAAGAAGAGCTGACAGAGCATGAGCTCTGTTTTGCAAACATGAAATCCATCAAGTATCAGAGTTAGGATGTGACCATCTAAACGGGTAAACAGCTAGATGGGTAGAAAATTGATTGTGCAGTCAGGATTAAAGAGCAGTGGTTAATGGGAAATAATCTTTTGAATTGTGGATGCTGCAGAGTAGAGTTCAAGGGTCTGTCCTGGGACCTGTCAACAAGTTTGTATTCAACCCCCAACTGGGGGGCAGGAATCAGACAACATGCTCGAGAGCTCTGTGCCATTGGGCCAAAAGCACAAATTCAACAAAGACAAATGCAAAGTCCTGCACCTGGGAAGGAATAGTAGAATCACAGTAGGGTAATTCAGGCTGGAGGGGACCTCAGCTGGACTTTAGTCCAGCCTCCTGTTGGAGAGGAGACTTGAGGGGATATGGACATGATTGTACAGGTGATGTGACCCGGGGGAGCTGGCTGGGATGGGAGGTTCCTCAGTTTGACATGGCACATGTTTGAGAAAACGTGCACCATTTTTGAGATTCAAGTTCTGAAGGGCAAACTGTTGTGAAATATAAACTTACTGGATTACTGCAAAAGTATGTTTTTCAGGATTTATTACATGGAATAGATTGCTACAGGAATACATTCCGGTTTTAGCATGAAACAGGAGTATTTGCAACACTGTAGAACAGAAGGGGTTTAGTGGTGGTGTTTTTCAGGGAGAGTGCTTGCCAGTCTTAGTCTAAATAATCTGTTGGCACTATTCCATGTCAAGTCTTGATATCAAGTGGAGAAGCTCTTTGGAAAGGTATTTCCAGAGCGTTTCTGCAGAAGCAGGCAGCTGCCTGGCATAAGGCACAGGCTGCGGCAGGGTGGGCAGGCACAGCGTGGGGCAGGGAGCTCAGGGAGCTCAGGGTGGTGGCAGGCTGTCTGCAGGGACGTGGGTGCTGCCAGCCCAAACTCAGGCTGGATTTTCAGCAGGATCAGCCAAGAGTGAAGGCTGGCAGTGGAGGGGGCAGAAGGGACAGCCCTGGGATCCCCAAAGGAGAAACTGGGATATGGAAAGGACCTGAGGAAGGGAGCAGGAACTTTCAGGGTGTGGAGCTGGAGGGCGGCCAGCAGGTGAGCTTGGCAGGTGTCTGCAATTCCAGAGCCCTGTGGGAGTTTGTAAAAACAGTGTAAGGTCTCTGTGTCCCAGTGAGTTTGTGGGGATCAAGGAGCACCGTGGGGCCCTCCAGCACCATGTGCAGCTCTGGATGTGGCTCACCACCAGTGGGCAGGTATCACACTCCTGAATTCCATTGTACCACGGGAATCCAGATCTGTCCTGTATTCCCCATGGACCCTAAGAGTGCAAACTCTCTGTACTGTAACATTTACCTCCATAGGAACTCGCTGTATGTTGATGGACTTGCACCAACTTCAATACTTTTGTCTTGGAATCCAGACCCCCTTTTCTCCAAAATCTTTGGTTTGGTAGCTCATGGATGCCTGTGCCACGCTGCCCTACCAGTTATATTTGTGCTGGTGAAGGATCACTCAGTTATTTCCCCTCTGGAGCTGGTAAGTGGCCCTCAGCATCACTGCTTGTGTGCTGCAGCATTGCTGGCTCAGAGCCTCAGCCACCTGTCCAGGTGCATCTTTAGTGGATCCTTCAAATCCAAGACAGTATTATGTCTGACTGATAAAGCCTAAATTCCCTGTTACAATGCAAGTTAAGAGTAGTATCCATGCTGGTTTCAGGGACAGTAGGACAGCTTGAAAAATTCTCAAAACATAAACATTTCCAGAGACAGCTGTAAATGATTTACGAGCCATTCTCCATCCACATTGACAACTAGCATATGAACAATAAAGAATAAACTTAAGTCATTCTGTACAATTACTGCTTCCTCAGATGGTCATATTATATTACTTCAAAATGTAGTCTGTTCTGTTGTTTAACTCTGCTTGCTTGTGTTTACACAAATGACTGCTTTTGTCACCAGTTGGCTAAACTAATGCAGTGTTTGGAAAATATATTTCCTGAGCTAATGGCACAAACAAATAGCCACAAAAGAGTGAACCATTTACACATTTCTCCTTTGGGATACAAAGTTCAGCATAATTACCACAAACACAAAAGATGCTGTACTGAAGTTTTAATTAAAAACAAAAACAAAATAAAATACACACAATCATTCTGAGTTTGGGAAACAGAAACAAGTTCCATTCTTCTTTGCCACATGGGCTAATTACTGGTTTTAATATGCTGCATTTGTGCCACCAAAGCCATTTATCCTAACCTGTTTTAAGTAAAGAACTTTAATTTTGAGGAAAAAACATCCCCAGGCCATTTACATGGTCTTTCAAGTATTGCTTTATAGTTAGAAGGGAGAAAAACATATAATCTAAGTATTTTATGTCATAATTTCATTCACGTCATAAAAAAAATCACAATATTCTGCAAAAAAATACAACTTCACAGTGATACTGAAATTGTTATTTAACCCTGGGCTCCGGAGAGAACACATCCTGACCAGCTGCATGGAGTTTTGCCTGCACAGAGGTTTTAAATCAGTTTAGTGTAGTTCAAGAATGTGTTTCTCAATCACATTGGGGTGAAGGATCAGCAGCAAGCTCTGTGGTACATTCTGAGTAACCCTGATTTTGGATAGGAAGTGCCGTGGACTCTTTTGCCACTGGATGCCCCAGCAAGACCCTGTCTGCCCACTCAAATGTACATGTAAATGGGATACACATACACTGTGTATCCCACTGGCATCCACCAGGTACGGTCAGCTGTGTTTTGATCTTCTTATTCCTTACAACTCTTATACAAATGAAAACAAGACATTTTAGTTGGGCTCTAAAAGAGTCTTATGTTTCTTCTGACACACACCCTCACACAGGCACACTCTGCCACTCTAAAACAGAAAAGCAACCTATGAGATGCAAAGACATATAAGAAAGGGCCATCAAAGAATAGCCCTAAAGACTGGGCAAGTGTTTTATTGACACAAGGTCAAGTAAACTTGAAATATGCATAGAGTTGTTACACAGCTTCACACATGTGTGGGGCAAAATCCTTTAAATGATCCTTGGGAAGCCAGCTCCACACTCCCACCACAAGCCCAGCTGTTGATAAGTCCAAGCAGCTTGAGAGTTTATATTATATGAAAAAGGAGATATGTATCCTGGACAGGGAAAAAAATAAAGCAAAAAAGAAAAAAACCAAGAGAACAAAATCCAGACCAACCAAACAAAAACAACAACAAAAAATCAACACAAAAAATCCCCAGACAAACTGATGCCCAGCTGTGGTTTTGGGAGATCCTCCAGTCCTGTTTAAGGAAGGAACTATAGGTGATATCATAGGTGATTGACTATGATATGAGAGTGGACCAAGACTAGCAGCCAAGATTAAATTTCTCCTTCCTCCCCTGTCCCCAGAAAGTTCTTAAAATCATCTAATTTAGTTTTTCCTCTCTCCTGCTACCTTTCCCCACAGATCTTTCCTCTCCCACTGTGTGGGAGGAGCGCAGGAGAGCGTTGGGCTGGTCCTGAGGAGCTGCAGGGAGCTGCTAGGGCTGAGTGCTGCAGGAGTGCCACTGACTGGGCTGGGGGCTGGCAGCCTCTGCGATCCAGCTGAAGCACTGGGTGCTCCTGTGATGCAGGACACAGCTCTGACCCTGCAGCAGGGTGTCAGCAAATCTGTCCACCATGGCAGGTCTGGCCTGGGTCATTCCACATGGGCACTGGAGACAAGCCCATTTTCAGCCAGTTTCTAATGTATGCGGACTGAAGAATACAATCACCAGATCTGCATTGCAACTTTGTGATCTCTAGCCCATTTATGGTGATATTTCCAGTTGAAGACATGAACTGCCACTGCTATGTAATTACTGAAGTAGCCAAATCTGCAAATTTTTTGCCTTCACCTTTGAAATTTTTGGAAGTGGTGACACAGGACTAAAGCCAGAATTCTGTGAAGCTCCAAAACACTTCTGCTTGAATCGCTGGACAAGGGCATGGACAGACCAAGAAGGCACCTGGCTTGGCTGGTGGGGCCAAAGGTCTGGTGGGGTCAGTAACAACAATCTGAAAAGGGTTTTTTCCTGGCTTCATCTTGATATGGATTATAAACTATACAGAAAGGAAGTTTGGATGCTTTAGAAAGGGAGAAGGATATGAGAGGATATGAGATGCTCCATGATTTGAAGAAAATGGCTTGTGTGGAACATAGAGTTTGCTTCCCAGGGAGAAAGATAAAAGCCCAAAGAACAATCAGGAGTGGGGAAGCATGGAGTCATGGAAAGGTACATTATATAGTTTGTTTGCATTATGGTTTGTTTGGGTTGCATGAAGAAAAGAATCATTTGTGTATTAGAAATGTTATCATAATTTGTGTCGCTATGAGACATCATGTGTCTAAATCAAAACCTGGATGTTCTGCTTGAATAGAGGACTAGAGCTGTAGAAAAAGGTCCAATGTGGGTTTTTTTTGCCAAAGAAGAAAGCAAAAGAATTGACTACCATCTACATAAATTCCACTAATGTGGATTAGATCTTTCCCTTCTAGGGACACTGGAGCAGTGGCACTTAGGAAAAAAAAGTTTGTCCATTAAAAAAATGAAACAAGATAATTGTATTTTAATGAATATTTAGCAAACTACAGGAAATGTAGGGTTCATACATAACAAACTTCAATAGTTACTGATTATGCTAGAGCAAGATTAAATTCTTCATGGCACTGGTGTTCTGAATAAATGGCAGCAAATCAGTTTGACTAAAGAAATGACAAAGATTTTTTTCTTTCCAGTAACTGAGATATAAATCTTGTTATGATACTTAAGTGAAACAAGGGTGAAATTCACTGACTGTTACTAAAAAGGCTTGGTTGCACTTCCTTTTACAGTCATTTAATCTCATTCATATTTAAACAATCTCTATGGAAAAGATATAGAAATAAAGAGCTTTCAGTATAATGGTGATGAAGAGGGAAGATCCATTGAGAACTGGTAAATCAAGAGATAGGGAAAGTAATTACAGTGTATTGAGCATCTTCTTTATTCTCATCCAACTGAGTAAAACATTTGCAGCCTGCCAAAAGCAAAGAAAATAAATAATTATGTCATAGCACTGATATTTTCTTTGGGAACACTGAAAAGTACGAAATAGGGCATTTGCAAGCTAGGAGCAAGTTTTTCAGCAAGAATTATTGACTTTATTAATAGAGCTTTTAAAATGTAGTGTAGTCTATATTTTAGATTTTGAGCACATCCCAGGCAACTCTCTTTGCAAGCTCTCTTCTGTACTGCCTCGGGTTCCCAAAGGGGAGGGAGGAACCAGCCTCAGGCTCACTCCCTGTCCTGCTTCCAGGCAGTCTGGCTGGCGTCTAAGCAATCCTTAACAGTGTCATGGCTATTCTTGAGCTCTTTCAGCAAAGTGTAATTCATCCCATTAGCCATTACAGTTCAACACAAAAGTGCTCTCAAAACAGCTACCTGCCCTATAAATCTTTTTGTTAAAATCAGTTTTTAACCATGTTTGCCTAGCGTTGGAGTATGATCTGTGTTGTTTGAGTGCTTGTAGAAAGCTCAGGCTCTGACTGCCTAAATTCAGCTGGAAAGTTGTTTTCCTAAAAGCCTCCTTACTCCTCCTTACTATTTTCTGTCAAATGCCCTATTACCTGAGAAATCTTTCATGCTGCAACCTGTTTCCCCCTAATTTTTCCCATATTTACAGAAAATTTTGGAGTTCCAAATGGGCTTGTCCCACCCTGAACACAATCTTTGCTGATTGCAGGAAAGGAAATAGCTCATGAGCTGTTTTCTTCCTAACAAAGTACAAATGTTGACAAATGCTAATTGAAGTTTTGATTACTGAAGAAAGGATGATATATGGGAAGCCTGAATGTTGCTTTTCATAAAAATGCAGAAGGAAGTACATCTGCAAGAATTGAAACCCCTTTTCTTATAAATCATATACTTTACCATTTAATGCTGGGTTTTATAGTTTGCTTCATTTGATGTATGCTGTTTACCTGTAACAACCTAAATAATTAATTGCTGCAATCACTGTATGAGACTTACTTCAAAACTTATAACGAATCAGTTTAAGATTTAAAAAAAGTGTATAACCACAGGAAATTTCTTTCATTTTCCACTCTTTGCAGACAACTAGCAGTATTTATATCACCAATAAGAAAATGCTTTTCTTTTATTTTTTCACTACACCAAATTTATTTTAAGGTGTCATACAGCTAATCCTCTGATTTTGTTAGTAAATATTGGGGTCAAAAACTTTCTGTACATATCAGAAGAGAAGCAGGATCCCACCTTTCAGTTTTTCACACTGGGAGCTCACTTTTACTAGAGTTATAATATTATTTATAAATAGACATGTACTTCTCCATATTTGAGTTTTCCTTCTCCTGACCAGAACTGTCATGAGCCGCAACTTCCAGTGAGGAGGCTGTGTGCCATCTCTCTTTGCTTGCTTCCATAAGGAATAATATATTTTAAACTGACAGGGAGTAGATTTAGATCAGATATGAAGAGGAAAATCCTCACTGTGAGCGTGGTGAGGCACAGGTTGCCCAGAGGGGCTGTGGATGCCTCCTCCTTGGAAGTGCTCAGGGCCAGGCTGGATGAGGCTTTCAGCAACCTGGTCCAGGGGGAGGTGTCCCAGCCCACGGCAGGGAAGGTGGAACTAAATGGTCTTTGTGGTCCCTTTTAACCCATAGCAAAAATTGTCCTGGGAGACAGCACGTCCTGTAAAGTTACAGGGCAGATGGGATCCTGTAAATTAGTGCCTCATGGAAATGTAACTATTTCCATAACTCTGCAAACTCATATGTGTTGAGGTTTGTTTTATAATGCTCTGTGGGTTTCATTCTCTGTCTTCCTCTTTGTTTTGCCACTTCTTCTTTCTCATAACACTCTATTTCTAAACTGATTTTAGTATCATATATTCATTGTGCACAAGAACTAACTTCATTGCATCAACCACTTCCTCCCTTGTAATTTCTTTTTAATATAAATAAGCCATTCTTTAGCACAACCACGTGAAAGGCAGAGAAGAGAAGGCAGAAATGTCAGTCTTTGGCCAAAAGCAGGCGACACAAGGAAAGGCTTTGGAAAGAACTGTGCAAGTATTGCCTTGTAGCACTCAGTCTGCCTTATTTCTTCTTCTTTTTTTTTTTTTTTTTTTTTTTTTTGTCAGAAGGCACTCTCTTATTAGTCACCAATAATACCCAAACATCCAAGCAAGACTGGAAAATAATACTTTACTGCAAGTTTCAAGCAGGTTAGCAAAGTTATAAATGCCTTCAAAGTAACTGAGGGGTAAAAATGGAAATGCCAGACCTATTTTATAGCAACATTGCCAGATGCTTTGATAGATCCATTATAAATTCAACTTACATTATTCTAAGCTAAGATTGCTATCTATTTGCTGTTCCTTGGATATATTATATTTTTCTTATCTCACTGACTCTTTTCATAGTATACAGTAAGAAATTTATTAGTAATGTATCAGATTTCCTGGTAAGATATGGTCCAACAATATGCTGTTAATATATTTTACTCTTTTTTCTATATAACCTTTTTCCTTTATCATTTTGTCAGTCTTTGCTGTTTGGGCTTCTTCACTGGAGCAATGCTGGCTTCAGTTATCTGGAATAGCATATATTATAGAAAAATGAGATTGGAATTGTTTGGTATTTCATTACAGTGTTACTGTCTGGGGTAAAAACTTTTTGTGGCGTGTCCTATTTTTTTGCACTTCCTTTAGGTCTTTTAAAGAATTCAGGTCTTATGTCTGTTGTATTTTTGTTTTGGTATAAAAGCTAATATGATATTAAGTAAATATTTGGATGAGAACACAAAGGAGAAAAAAAGGAATGAACAGTCAGTTATCAATGTATGAATAGTTTGAGGGTCACTTCAAGCTGAAAATAATCTAGAAGCTGCTTCTTGGAAATGTGTCTTGTGAGTACCCCCAGGTGTACCCCCATCAAGCAGGAGTGCACACAGCATCTTCAGGCTGAGAACTTTCTGTGCTCTTCCCACTCCATTCCCATTATTGTGGCTCAGCCGAGAATACTTCCCCTCTCAAATTTTCTGGAATAATCTCTTGTTCAGTCTCTAGCCAGTCTAACAGTGCTAAAGTGATACCACTTATTTTAAGGGGTTTTAATAAAATATTTTTTCTAAGTAGTGTGATTTTGTAATGAGTTAAAGCAGGAATGGGTGAGCAGCTGGGTACATAGTGCTAAGGAGGGTGGGGATGCTCAGGCCAGGGACTCACATGAGTCCAAAACAAGGTACATGACTACACCAGGCAAAACTCCAGCCCAAAAGTATGTGCCCATGAATCTGCTCAACAGTTCAGTCTGTGGAGCAAAGGCAGGAAACCCACAGGCAGCCATGGACCAACCAGCATTTATTTCCAAATAAGGTTGTTGTTACAGACCCCTTAATCCATGATCTCACAGATGCTGTATCCTGTTTTTTGGAAGAGCTAGTTCGGCAGGTGCGGCTCCTAATTATAACTGTGAAACTGCTAGAAGTGCTTTTTTAATCTTTGATTTTATGTTCCATTTGAAATGCCTATTCTCTCTGCATTTGGAGGTAGCAGCTGTAGCTGGCTCTATAATTTGTTGGAAGTGGCATGTCCTACATAGAGGAGGTTATGAAATATAAACAAAGTAAAGTAACTTATAGAAGCAAAGAGAGACATTTCCAGCTTTCATGAAAAGAAGGATGTGATATATCTGCACCTTGGGCAGTCACTTCATGATACCTCTTGGACACTCAATCAAGACTCCATGGAGAAATATCAATATCTCATTTTCCTGGGACCAAGTCAGAAGCATTTATGTGGCTATCAATGACAATTAGTCAGCTGAAAAATCCCTGCTTAACTGCTTTCCTGGAGGCTTTTAGGAACCTTCCTCAGCTCTGCCTACAGGAATAATTCTTTATAGCAAACAAACAGTCAGTGTTTTCAAAGTTTCAAACAATACCTGTATATCATACAAAGATTAGATTCAGCTGCCAGCATTAAATACAAACTTTACCCAAGCTCAGCAGTATTTGGATTGGGTTTTTCACTGAGGCCCCTCAGAACTGTTTCTACACTCCTGATTCAATCCAAGAACCATTTACTCAGAGCTGCTTTGTTGCTGGCTCCAGACACGCTGCTCATCCGGTGCAGCTCATTGGGAATAACAACCCACTGTCATTATTTCATTTCCTCAGATATTTAGAAAATAAAATGCAATTGTCTTTTTTTAATCTGTATTCCTGCTGTAGCAGTAAAACAGAAACAATAATTAGAGCCATGACTCAAAAACAAGGGTGCAAATATTTACAAATGCTTATGTTTGTTTCTTTCCTTGCTCTCTGGAAGCCAGCCACAAGGAAGGACTATTAGATGCTAGCTAATCTTGCTTAGGTAGGAGGAAGCAAAGCAGAATAGGGAGTGCTTTCAATGAGATGTGGTGTTCAGAGCTCTGAGCTTGCTTTGTTTTTGTCACACACAGCTGCCACAAAAGGAAGCAATCTCAGTATCCTAAAGAAAAGCCCTAAAACCACTCATCCAGCCTGCATGTTACAATGGTTGAAGCACAGTGTTATCCAAACTATGCTAATCACAGCTGAAATTAATACACATACTGTGTTACTCACATCATTATCTGTTGAAATGCATTGAGCAATTGCCAGAACAGTAGGATCTCAAGCAGTGACATTTTTAATACCTTTTATGTGCAAGCAAGTTTTGCTAGTCATTCTGTGGTGATTAAGAAGAAAATTGGAGAAATGGTCATAAGTACACCAATTTTGAAATGATTGTCACTTTTTTTTGAGTGCAGAAGCATCTACACTGCACTGGCAGACAGAGCAGAAGAAAAACCTGGAGCCGTTATGTGACGGTGTTCACAGGGGTTTTCAGATGAGGGAAGAGATGAGAATGTTGACTCCATATTTCAGAAGGCTTGATTTATTATTTTATTATATATATTACATTAAAACTATACTAGAAGAATAGAAGAAAAAGTTCTCATCAGAAGGCTAGGCTAAGAATAGAAAAGAATGAATAACAAAGGTTTGTGGCTCGGACAGAGAGAGAGCCAGCTGTGCCGTGATTGGCCATTAATTACAAACAAGCACATGAGACCAATCACAGATATACCTGATGCATTCGACAGCAGCAGATAACCACTGTTTACATTTTGTCCCTGAGGCCTCTCAGCTTCTCAGGAGGAAAAAAATTCTAAGGGAAGGATTTTCATAAAAAGATGTCTGCGACACCATTACTGTACTGTTGTTCAAATTTGTGAACTGTTAGTTTCTCCCATTTTACAGTGACCAATAGTCAACAATAGTCAACAAAGTCCAGGAACCAGACAGCCTCAGCAGCTGATGTTTGCTAGAGATAATATTGCCCCAGCAGAGGGAATATTATCCCCCCTCAGCCACCATCAGCCAGCAGGCATCCACCTTGATCCCAGAAATTGTAGTACTAACAAGAGTTTGTGAGGGCGTGCTGTGAGTTGGTCACTAAAATATTCTCTGTTAAAAAACCTGGCAAAAAAATGCAGCGACACCAGCACATCTGGTTGCAGCATATGTGTTGAGAAAGACCAGCTGAAGCTCTTTATCAAAATGCTGTATCTCTGAGGGGAGCTGTGGCCTTAGGTAGCTTTTCGACTGTGGGGTTGATTTCTACATTGTCTGTATGTACTTTACAAAATATTTGATTCTCTAGAAGACACTAGAAATGCTGCCAGTCATTGCCAGCACTTGATCCAAATTGGTGGGTATGGGTAAAGCCTGCCCATACAACTCCATTTTTCTTGAAAATGCAAGGGGTGAAAATAGTCCATCCACGTGACCATAAACTACTTTCTTTCTCATATATAGCCCAAGGGAATGCAAAAATGCCTTTCTTCAACTGTGCCTTTACTAGGAGGACCAGCCTTTAGGAGCCCCAGGCCTTTGAGACAAGGGCAAGGATGGAGCAAGACTTAACCTTGGTGTAGGAGAACCATGTTGGGGCACATTTAAGCAGGTGTGCAACCACAGGACCTGATGGGAGGCACACATGAGTGCTGAGGGTGCTGGCAGATGTCACTGTGAGGCCACTTTTGACTGGCTATGAAGCATCATGGGGCTTGGGAGACATTCCTGGAGAGTGGAAGAAAGCAGATGTTACTCCCATCTTCAAGAATGGAAGGAGGATGATCCAAGGAACTGGTCAGCCTCATTTTGATCCCTGGGAAGGATGCAAAGCAACTAATCTCGTGAATCATCTGCAGTGAGTATTCAGCATGCATTTACAAAGGGGAATTCATGCTTACTCAGTGTGACAGACTGCAGCGAGGTGACTAAGTGGGAGAGGGGCAGCAGTGGATGCTGTTTACCTCGCCCTCCAAAAGGCTTTCCACGGTGTCTCCCATAATATTCTCATAGACAAGCTGAGAAAGTATTGGGTAGATAATGGACAGTGAGTTGGATTGGAAACTGGATGAGCCCAGGAGCCAGGCATACATAGTTCAGTCACACAAAGTTCACTAGTGGTGTGTGCCATGGGTAGATATTGGGGCCAATGCAGTAATAATAACATCTTCATTCCTGACCTGGAAGGGGTGCACCCTCAGAAGCTTTGCAGATGACAATAACCTAAGAGGGGTGCCTGATACCCCAGATGGTTGTGCTGCCATTTGGATTGGCCTCAGAGGATAGAAAAACGAGAAGAGGAATGTCAGTGATCATGGAATCAAAGAATAGTTGATGTTGGAAGGGACCTCTGGAGGTCACCTCCACCCCTCCCTCCCCGCTCCCATGCAGGGTCACCTTGACCATGTCCAAATGGTCCATATTGCCCATGTGGGGTTCTGTAAACATCTGCTATATGCTGCTATTAAGGCTGAGATGCTGGGTTCAATGGAGACTTGGTCTGATTTAATATGCACCTACCTGCATCCCTTAACAGAATATTCCCTAATTTCATAGTATGAACAATATGTTCTGCTAAAAGATCATTTCATCTATTCAACCTATAATAATCAGAGACTTTCTCCAGTTATAGATGGTCCACTGTATCTAATTATAGCCCCGCATTATGCATAATTAAGATGCTATGAACACTGTGCTATGTTCACCATTCTGTCTGCCAGCTTTCTGAACTTGTTCAATGGCTGCTTTTGGAAGAGCAGGGATATGGCTGCTCTGTGGAGGGGAAACCTGGGCTCAACCTGCTACTTCAGTGTACTATCAGTGTCTGCTGCAAAACCAGCTGTCTGGAAAATTACATGCAGGGACATTTCAACCAAGGGCAAATAGATAATATGCATGCCAGCACTACAGTAGCTACTGATTGGATTCTGCAAAGAATCCAAGGACAGAACTGAGACTAGTGTACAGCTCTGGATCTTTGAAATCAGAGTCTAAACGAGAGTCAGTTTCCAATTTAGAATTCCTTTCGTGTAGCAGGTAACATCTCTGCAATGGACCAAACCACCTACGATATTTTTGAGAAAAATTAATCTGAAAGGTTAAACATAAACAGTAAAACCATAATTGCAAGTTAGTTCTGAAAATGTCTGGAAAAGGCAGTGTATGAAGGATGTTATTGAAAAGGTATCGTAGGTATGTAACAATCCTCTTACTCTTTTCATTGCTGTTGCCCTTGTGAAGCTGTGTATAAGCCTTTGGTTTGCTTTAAATCTGTGGTCTTCTTTATCAGATGGTCCTGATGACAACTAAATAAAACAACTGACTGGTTCAATAGATCAATCCAATAATTGGTAGGATGTGTGTGACACATTTCAAGTGGGGAGTCTGGGTGTCCAGAATTATCTTTCTCCTCTGTACACACAAATGCATATGAAAACTGCGTCTGCAAAAGGCAATAGCAGATTTAAAATAAAAATTGAAGTTCCTCTGCATAACAGTTCTACCCTCCTGTATATAAATTATCTTTATTTTATATAACTTGTGTCTTCATTGTATATTTAAGATTGTATTATTCTAAGGACCATATTCTGACAGACTGTCTACAAAAGTATTTGCACAGATCTCAGTAGGAACATTTTTGGGGTGAAAATTATTAGAGCTTTAAATTTATTTGGGTACTGAATTTCTGCAAGTTTCAAAGGAAGTACCAAAATAGCTAAAATGTTCTAGACCTAAGGCATTACTCAACATAATATTAAATCGTTGAAATTTGGGCCCTGAACTCATTTGCTGATATCTATTACCCTGCCAGAAAATAAAGGTAGAAAGTGGAACTTGCAAATTATATGCTATTCTGGTCTTGTGCATAAGTTACTTCCTCATGAATCTTTGTCAAAACCAGAACAATTTCAAAATTGTAGTGTGTCTGACTCATTGGGGGAGGGTATAGGAAAAAAATTACTCATGTGAGATTTTTTACTACTGTCTGTCTCGGTTCCCCACCAAAGTCAAGAGAACACACAGCACTAGGAAGAACCTCCAAGTGCTTTACAGCAGCGCCTGTAAGTAACACTTTAAGGTTAATAAGGAACTTTGGACAGTGATCATGGACTGAGCTAGCTGTTCTAAGGTAAAAGGACTTGCTTTAAGTTAACTGTTGTCACCTTACTGATTGGAGAGTCTATTCCTAAAGTTTGTGAAACTATTTACTCCCAAACTCTCCCAAAAGTATGTGTAGAGCATTCTGTGTAGGAGAGGGACTGTGTAATCTCATATGTTCCCTTCCTTCCCTCACACTAGAACTTTCTGTGTTTTGTAGAGTTGTTTTTGGCAATAGGCAAATTGCCATTTGGGTTTCCCAAACTAGGCCTACATTCCTTCCTGTGTTTTAAGGGCAGAATATGTCTGAGGGTTTATTGCATCACAGCTTCCTAACACAGGCCGTAGGGTTGTGAGAAAATTTGATTTCTTGTTCTATGTCCCTTCCATAGCTGTCCATCTTCTGTGGGTGCCCAAAACACCTTTTATGTGTCCTTCTCTGAGTGCCCAGCTCAGTGAAATGCAGCCTGTGCTGGCAATTAGGGAACACAGGGAAAGGTTCATCTTGCCAGGCTTTGGATAGCTCTGTCTGAGTAACTCAGACACTTTTCACAGTTGAGCTAAAGTTCTTATAGAATGCAATCCATCTTCTGTGAGGGTGGACCTCTAAAACCTGAAGTAAAGGTTCTGGGTGACTGCCCTCTTCTCTTCATTGCCATACAGACAGCTCAGATGTGGGCATCTCAGAATCACAGAAGACTTGGCTTAGAACCCTTTTTGAAGATCATCAAGTCCAACCTCCAGCTATAGACATCTCATATATATGACATTTAATCAATTTGTGGTATCCTAGAGAACTTGAACACTCGTGCAGTACTCGGAATTATCCCAAGCTATTTTCAATACATGAAGAAAAAGAGACCTCACTCTGTTCCTATTTTTGCTTGTTTGTTTGTTTTTCCTTGTGCATAAATTGTTATATTTGCGCTGCTGTGTTTTTTAGTCTTTCAAGTTCCTATGTGCACATACATGATTAGATATTTTAGTCATCCCTTCTGTTTAATGTGTTTAGTTCCATTTACTTTCTTTCCTCATGCAGTTAAAAGCAAATAATATGAACTTGAGAAATTCTGAGGGTGTCAATGAAGCCCTGGGGAAGCAATAAGGTTACTGGATTTTTGATTGGGCTGTTATTTCTCTGTTGAATGCCCTAGATTGACCAGTCAATGTGTGGGACTCCCTCCTGTATTTTTGCTTTTACTATGCCATAGTTCAGCACTGGATTTTTGTTGGCATCCAAAAAAGGGAAGTAATTTTCTTGCATTTCAATGTAACTGATTCAGGATAGAAACGAAGGCTCCTGAAACTGCCAAAAAAGGAAATATTTGTTTTTAAAATCTTATTGTGTGCTTTCTATTCTTTAATTCCTGTATAAAATCCCAATAGGATTTATGAGTCAAAGATCACTGTGTAGCTGAAGCAAGGCAAAGATCACTGTGAAGCTGAGTTTCAATGGGATCTAATGTTTCTCTTAATAAGATTTTGTTTTTATGTATACGGATCCTGCACACTGTTCTGGGCAAAGGGCCTGCCAAACTTCCACACTGCTCCTGAGATCAGCCCAAACAACAGTGCTGGGCAGAGAAAGTTATATCAGACTTGGTGTGAAGGTACAAAAACTGGGTGGTATTGTTCAGTCCTAAATCCATGGCAGTTGTAATCCCCAGGCTTTGCCTGACTTAGGTCTGGATCAAAATAGAAAGTAGACTTAGAGATCTGACTCCTTTTGTCATACTTTGCCAAGTCAGCTGTGTCTCTGTCAAAACCCCTAATTATTTAGTAAATCCCAATCTTTTATTCACTATATACTTTTAGGAGATACCTGCTTCTTCCTTTATATTAAAAATTGGCAAGGTGTTTGCATGAGTGACTAATTCACATACTAGACATGTAGACCTGCTGCTCATCTCTAAGCAAGCAACCTATGTAGAAAAGATTTCACAAACACTCTCTGAAAATATTTAGAGTTTCAATCTATAGCAGTTGGACTAGATAGTTGTTGTTGGCCCCTTCCAACTCAAGTGCCCTGTTCTATTCCATTCTATCTGTAGCAGGGCCATCATCAGCTGCAGGGTGAGCAAGGGATAGGACAGGACAAAGCTGGTAGCAGAGGCAGCCACAACTGCCTGGAGGATGAATATGGAGGAGTATCCACGGAAGGCAGGGAAGAAATCATACATAACACAAACACATGCTATTAAAAAATTACATAGCTCTAGCACAGGGGGCATGGCTGAACTGGAAGGACATTTCCAAGGGACTCTTGATGCTTTGTACTTATCTTCTGCTTCCTCAAATCTGTAGCCATATCTGAAAAAAACCAAACAGGAACTTAAAATGCTTTTAAATTTTTCTTGTTTATCTTAAAATGAAACTAGAAAAATGCCTTTTAAATATGTTGCATTAAATTCAGTACATTACAAGTCTTAAGAACTGTGGCCCAACCTCCTTGCCAGAGAAGGTCCTTTGAAGAATTTGTTTTTATAATTACTCCTGCCAGCATGCCATATGGTAGAAGAATATCATGCTTTCAGAGTTGAGTAAATATTTCCTAGAGAGGCAAACTAAAGCATAGAGAGGTTCCCCTTGGACTCAACTAAAATTCAGTTACAGGAGCAGAACTAGAGCACAAGAATTTCCAGCTCCCCTCTGTGGGAGGGGGAGTTTTTCATCGCTAGAAACTATGGTGGAAAGAAATTGGCAGTTCAGAGCAAGAAACAGCTTTCCAAGAATCATTCTTTCCTTATGCTACATAAATAGTGGCAGCAGCCCCCACCTTATTTCATGTTACAGGACAGGAGAAAAAGTACTTTGCTTCAGACTGCAATTGAAACAAAGGTTTTGTTCTTGTCAGCCTCCTGTTATAATTCCTAACTGCACCAAACAGCTTCAGAAAATTTTGTGATTTATGTTTTTAAGAAGAATCATTCCAGAAAGCTCTCAAAGTTTACTATTTCTTGAACTTCTGAATTAGCCTCTTTAGTGATGCCAAGAATTTATTTCTACCTCTAAGCCAGAGTATTATTTTCCTTTCCCAAGCTTTCACAGCTGTAAAAGTGCCTAGTGATAGAAGAATGTTCAGCCTCCAAATATTTTTTTTCAGGTTTGGAGTTTTCATCCTTTGAGTGGTTCTCCTGTACTCAGTGCTGAATATCTATACCTGTTGCTGATGCCTTATGTGGGGAAAACTGAGGTGTCAGACAAGCCAGAGAAAAGCACACTGTGAGCCTGACTCTTACCCTGGAAAGGTTTAAGCTTAGAGATGGGCTCTTGAGGGGATGAGGATGCTCCTTTTGTGACCTTCAATGGCCATGGAGAGACACCTGAGCATCCATGCCACAGGCTCCAAAACTCACTGTGTATTTACAATGACTTTCCTGCCTTAAAGTTCTGGGCTCACGCAGGTTAAGGACAAACCTATCATGTATGTTCTGAATACTGCAGGAATCTCATGTAACAGGACTGAATCTGTTCAGAAAAGGAGACTTTTTGATTCTTTTTGAGTTCTGTCCATATTTTGCAAGTCTCCAGCCTCCCAGTCCAGAAGTACTTTATTAAAGTATTTTATTAAATCTAAGGATGCAGTCATGCCAAAATCCCAGTCACATATTGCAGCTGTTTACTGAAAGCTTATAAGCATTAACCCAAATTCACCATACCCATACATACAAATGTTCAAAACCATGTAAAAACTGTGGCTGAGAACAGCTGTGAAATTGGTGCTGCTAAAGAAAACTGAAAATGTGTTATTTTCTTATACAGATGTTTTGGACAGTATTAGATAAATGCTAGCCTTCTTGCTTTTTATTTTGTTAAGGTTTCTTAAATCAAGAACAGAATGCCAGATGTACTCACTGTGCAAGGCAATTTTTCTTAGATCTACAAAGAAGTTGTGGCAGCACATACTGTGTAATGATCTGATCACAGAGGTGCAGGATTTGCTGACAAGGTTTGCTGGCTGTTAGGTCTGGTTCTGCTTGATTTCAGGACCATAAACCTCTCCTTTTTGATTGTTTCCTAAAAACATCTTTCAGTAGAAAAAGGACAAAGCAGACCATCCACATAAGCAGAAGGGTGGCTCTGCTCATGGCAGAGCTGGAGTGTGCAAACTCTCCTCCCATTTCACTTGCAGCACCTTCCCAAACGTGGTGACTTCTACTTACTTCTAGGGCATTGACTAATTTTGCTTCTGTGAAGGAGCTGTTAATTGTTCTTGTACTTCATTCACAGCTGAGTTCACTTAGGCCCTGGAGGGGAGCAATTTTCTCAGCCTTCCTAGGCCCTGTGATAGTGCTAGGAATTAAACCCCCAAGGGCCTGCTGCCCACTGTTCGCCTGTGCTGAAGTGGTTAAACACAAAAAACACTCAGCATTTTTCAGAATAGTCCTCAGCACTATAAAGGATCAAGCCCAAGTAAGGCCAAGGAAAAGCAGCACATCAGTACAAGAAGGTCCCAGCTGGTAATGGATGCTTGCTCCCATAATATTCAGCTCCTGCTGCACACAAAGGAGATAATGACACAACTAATAACTAATTACAATGAGAAGGAGGGAGAAATGGTGCAGTGAATGTTAGCAGGGTTCATAAAGGCTAATGCTAATAAAATACAGTATGTGTGCAAAAATATAGTTTAGTTCCTGGCTACCTGCTGTGCTCAAGCTAAGCAAAAGACAAAGTAATATCTTCAGGATGCATTTTACAAAGACAACTGTTCCCTATTTAAGATAAATTTACCACTGTTTATTTCATTTAATTAATATCTCATTTAATCTAGAATGTTAAAATTCTAATATGCATATGAATTGACCTTGCATCTTTGGACAAATTGCACTATAAATATTATATTATAACATCTCCCATCAAACAGAATTGAATCACAGAAATACTCTGTAATTTACACAACGGGCTTACTGGTAAGCAGGACAGATGGTGACAAGCACAAGTTATTAGGCTTAATAAGGGTTAAACACAAAATGGTAAGGCTGGAAGGGAGCACAGTGAGTCATCTGCTCCAACCCTCTGCTCAGGCAGGGTCATCCCAGAGCATGTGGCACAGGATTGAATCCTGCTGGTTCTTGAGTATCTCCAGTGATGGAGATCCCACAACCTCTCTGGGAGCCTTTCCCAGTGCCTGGTCACCCTCACAGTTATGAGAGGCTGGAATAATTGATGTCTCCAGATGTTTTGGGGTGCATGTGTGTGGGGGAAGGGGCAGGTGGAGCCTTGCCCTGGTGAGGCAGTGCCCTGCCCTACAGCCCCACCCCAGAGCCTGTATCACAGCCTGGCAGGGGCTCCAGTCCCTGGCACACCGGAGGCAAAGCTGCACCCCCCACCCCTGGAGCCCCTTCCCACCTCCTGAGTGGCCAAATGACTGGGAGTCCCCCTGGGGGAAGGGCCAAGGGGTGTTTAAAGGGGAACATGAGGCAAGCATGTCTTGACTCCACAGCCTCTTGGAATTTCTATCAGCTGCACGCCACTGGAATCCAGGAGTGGGAGTTTTGTGGCTCCTCTTCTATGTATCTATGTATCTATGTATTTTCTGTCTTTCTGTTTCTAATTCTTCTCAGAATTTTTGTGTAACTTAACATCAAACAGAGTTTCCTAAGTTAATGCTTTGAGAAGTGTTCTATATTGATTGAAGGTTGCACTAAATATTTTGCCAAAGTTCTCTGATTTTCTAAAGTTGCCAGCAAAATTTTTTAGTTGTTTTGACCTCTTGAGAATATCTTGTCCATACTTGTCCTGTGCATCTAACTCAGAGTTTACATGAACAACTGTAAGCCCTTCTAAGAGCCATGTTGAGCAAGGGTTTTGGGGACCTTACAAGGTAAAGAAGTTTTTCCTCAAGTTCTGGTGAACTTCCCGTGCATCAGTTTCTGCCCATTGGCTCTTGTCCTGTTGCTTGGCATCACTGAGAAGAGCCTTGAGACATTCCCTTGAGCTCCTTGTATACATTGATGAGATTACCCTCTCAGTGATCTCTTCTGAAGGCTGAACAGGCTCAGCTCCCTCAGCCTGTCCTGCCAAGAGAGAGGCTCCAGTTCCCTCATCATCTTCAAAGCCCTTCACTGAGCCTGTTTCAGGAGCTCCGAGTCTCTCTTGTACTGAGGAGCCCAGAACTGGACACAGCACTCCAGATGTGCTTCACCAGGGCAGAGCAGAGGGGCAGGATCACCCCCCTCAACCTGCTGTGAATGTTCTTCTTAATGCTCCCCAGGATTGGCCTTCTTGGCCATGAGGCACCCTGCTGGCTCATGGACAGCTTGCTGGATATGGACAGGGGTGCTACCCCAGGGGAGACCCAAAGAAGGAATGGTGCCTCTGAGGGACACTTTGCTCTGTACTAACCTACCTCCACCAGAAGAAGCTGTGCTTCATTCTCCATCCCTGGGCAGCGTGCTCATGCTGCTTTGCCATCTCCTTCCTCCCTGGCAGCTGCTCCGGCTGCTCCCCGCAGATTGAGCCATGCCCCCCTTCATGGGACTACCAACAGGAAGTTTCTGTGCTCCTCTCTTTCCCTTCTTGGTGCTTACAAGGCAAAGCTAGCATCTGTGGGGAGCAGTGGGTGCTACAGGAGGCTGGTCTCTTTCTTACACATGCACTCACACCCACACACACATGTGCATGTGAACCATTGTCTCTACACAGCTAATGAGAAATCAAAGTGTGCAAAATATAAAAGGGTAAAAGATAGAAATCCTTTTAGAGTCACCTCCTCAATATTTATATCTGTGACATTGGAGACAAAGATTTTGGTCTCATGTGCAGTGGTTCACCCTCATGTCAGTCAGACCTGCAGATTTTGCAGTGTGAAGAAGTATCAGACAGTCAGTTAAAAGCACATCATTGTCATTAGTGTGACCCTGTAAATAACAGTGTTTCTCTTTTCCTTTCCTTTTAGTTTGAGCCATTGCAGTGTCAGCAACAATCAGAAGAAAATGCAAAAATTCATCTCAATAGCTCAGAATGCATGGGAAATTTTTATATCTGAAAGGAAGCCTGGATGGAAGTATCAGATGCAGCTTTTTGCAGTTTGCTCTGCAGTTGGCTTCCTCTCCAGCTTTCTGCTCTTCCTTAGTATGCACTTCTCCTTGGCACACCATTCCTTGGGGCCCTTACTGATTTCTGGATTCATCTGGGTTTTGTTTTCTATCATGCTCTTTTGTTTCAAGCACCTGCGCTGTTTCAGTGTTCTGTTCCTCCTTTCTTGTGGACTGAAAAATGGCAGGGATGCTCTTATTGCTGCTGGCACAGGTGTTGTTGTGGCCAGCAACATTCAAAATATTTTTCACAATCTAAAGGTTCTGGCAGACAGTATAACCTGTCATTTAAAGCAGGAGCAATTTGCCTTGATAAAATATTATATTGAGGCAATAAAATGGATTTATGAGATGGCCAACCTTCCTGCTGAGGAACTTAAACATATAGTGATCCTAAAGCATGAATTGACACCATCTTATTCAATTTTAGATGATGCATTAAAACAAGAGCTAAATAGCACAGAGCA
This sequence comes from Melozone crissalis, assembly GCF_028551555.1. Classification (NCBI taxonomy): domain Eukaryota; kingdom Metazoa; phylum Chordata; class Aves; order Passeriformes; family Passerellidae; genus Melozone; species Melozone crissalis. The sequence goes on from NW_026535780.1 coordinate 24,418,704, forward strand.
AGAAATCCAGAGAATTGCTAACCAGATTTCTTTTATGTTGACTATACTGCCCTATATAGGTCAGAAAATATTGCCTGTATTTGGGATTTTTCTAGTTTCTTTTGGAACTGGACTCTTTATCAAAAAATTTGTGGGTTCTCATAGTACCAAATTTAAGAATGCTTATATCACAAAACAGTTCATTGCATTTGATGAGCAGCAAAAGCAACAGCAAAGACCCGGTCTTCTGCCACTTAACACTAAAGAGAGGAAAGATTATGTGATGATCCCATCCTTCTTCTTCACAAGAAAGGACAGGAAAAAAATGCTGCGTTATTTTCTCCCTATAATTATTCATCTTTGCATCTGGCTTCTGTTTGCTGCAGTAGACTCTTTGTTTTATTTGTTAATTATTTCTGTGAACAAATATCTCCAAGAAGTACCGGATCTAGACATTCAACTCAGACTCTCTCAGAATGTAAGTACTTTTCAGTACCATATATTTCTTAGTTTATTGCTGAAAAATTTCTCTTCATCTTCAGCAGCTGCAAGAGCAAACATATAGCAATGAGCCATCAATTCTTTCCTGGAATATAATTAATTTCAAAAAGGGTCATTGCCTCAACATACATTGGTTGGATGGAACCAGACAGTTCTTTCCAGAGCATTGTCATATTTCTAGAGAATGGTAAATTTAAGAAGACGGATTTTCATTCCTCCATTTATGTATATGAAGAAAACCAGAGGCTTGCAATTGGAAACCCACAGAACTGAAATTTGTGAAGCACTACTTTTTATAGTCAAAAGTCACTGTGACACTTTAACTGAGTGTTGTGAGGATGCATCATTGCTTGTATGGATGGGCGCATACACCAAAAATAATGACTTGTTGCCAAAATCTCCAGGTTCCTCTAGCAGGAGCAGCAGCATAGAGAACCATGGATTAGCTAGGTTGGAAGATAAGTCTGGAGGCCATCAAGACCAACCTCATGCTCAAACCAAGGACAACTGATTAGAGAATGGTACTAATAGCACCAAGTTTTAATCATGTTGTTTGGTCAAAGATTTGACTCAATGATCTTGGAGGTCTTTTCCAACATTAATTGTTCTATGATTCTGTGACCTTTCAGTGGTGCACCGTTCAGGGAGAAGAGAAAATTAGGACTAAGTGAAAGAAATACATTTTTTTGTTTACTCTTCAGTTGATCAAACAATAGAACAAGTTTCTGAGATAGGGTGTGGTATGTCCATTCCTGAAGATAATAAGGAGCCAATTGATCACAACCTTAATCAACCTGTTGTTGTGCACTTTGCTGTGTACTCATTATTTGCTGCGTACTGTTGTGTGTGGTTTTGCCTGTGTTTCTATCCTTTGTACCTTGAAGGCAGCCTCTTATCATGACCTGCCTTGGGTGTGACCCGAGTCAGGGCAAAGTATCTTAGTCCCACTAGCCATGGACAGAAGTCCTGAGCACCATGTCTGGCTGATTCATGGCTCCTGCACTACGAATTTTCTCTCTCTGTGTGCATCATTCACTCATGTGGAAAGCTGCTTGACTCCTTCAGAACAGAAAACTAATGCCATCATCAGATTGTTTCTAGTTCCCCAAGGAAAGCTAATTACATTAAAATGTAAAATTTAATCTCAACAGATTTGCTATATCATGCCTCAGGGCTGCTGATCCCAGGGAGTCCAGGAAGTTGGGTGAGCAGGACAGACTCAGACACTTGAGATGTTTATTAATTAGCATGAACAGTAAAGTTTTTCATGCACTAGTACTCCTGTTTCATACTGAGGTCCTAATGAAGATTTTTCTTGCCTATAAATCAGTTCAGTTTAGGGATAAAATGGCCTGAGATAGTTTGGAACAGGAAAATGTCAAGGAAGGGCTAACAGGCTGAAGATGGGTAATATGCTTTGTGAACTTCATTTGTCCAATGAACATCTAACAGAAGTGCTTGGCCTCTGTAGGGTGATTAGAAGACCTTATTATTCCTTTGACACGATCAGAAAAGAGGCTGGGTTATTTAGTGACTCTACAGTGTTCTAATTCACAGAACAGAAAGTTGTCTGAGAGTATGGTCCCAGCAGCGTGTCTAATTTACCCTTCTTATTGAGCATTTCAGTCCACAAGCAGTGAAAGACATCAGATAAGCAGAGGCAGCTGCAAGAGGAGGTCAGGCAGCCTCATTTGTGTGACAGCCTTTGGTCAGAGCACTGCCTGGGCGAGTGTGCGGCTGCAGAGAGGGGACAGAGCTTAGTGCCATATGGGCATGGCTGGGTTGCTGTTCTAGGCCACCTACAACATCACTGCAGGTGTGGTTTCAGGGGGAAGAAAAGGTGAGCATCCCTGATCATGCAATGTTTTTGCCTCCCTCTCTCCATTGGGAAGGTTGTCAGGATCAGCCCTGCCCCTCTGCTGCCCATTGCCCTCCTGTTCATCCAAGATTTGACTCAGGCACACGGTGCTGAAAGCAGCCCTGGTGTGGGCGGCTGCTGTGGGGAACAGAGCAGCAGAAGTGAGCCTGAGCCCAGCCAAGTCTGAGCTGAGCTGAAAGGAGCTGAAAGGAGCTGAGAGGAGCTGAAAGGAACTGGGAGGAGCTGACTGGAGCTGGGAGGAGCAGTCAGTAGCACCAGTACTGGAAACTGCTGCACAGAGTCCAGTGTCCGAGGCGGTGGCGCAGTGTGGCGAGGACAATCATACTTTCATACTTTCAGGGGTTTGTGTGTCATTGTTTTCTGCTGTCTCAGGCTCAGGCACAGAGAGAGTGCTGTGGTGAGTGACTGCCACCTTGTCTTTGTCTGGGGACAGCCACGTGGTGCCGGGCATAGGAAGAGCCACCATCCTGGCTTTGTCCCAGGGCCAGGTGGAAATAAGTTGAGATGGTGAATACCTTTTGTAGGTAAACCACCTTCTCTTTTTATGTACTTTCATTAATAATATTGCTGCTGTTACTGTGCATGTCTTATTCCATTGCTTGCTGCTTTCAGTAACTTGCTATCTCCACCCATAGTCTCTGCCTTTGTCCCTCTCTCACTGGAAGGGGAGAGGCTTATTTGGAGTTTGATTTCTGGCTGGTGTGGAGCCACCATGGTGTGGAAGCATTGCTGATCATGTGCTGAGACAAAACCAAAGGGACAGACACTCTGCTCTGCAGTTTTACTCTCAACAAAGGACCCTCCAACAGGGCATCTGAGCAGAGTCATAGGAGTGGAAAAATAATAAACTATTATATCCTCATTAGCTAAATATTTCCCTGTCAGAGCCACTGAGAAGGCTCTGAAGATTTTTAACAGTCCAAAGTGCTGGACATTGTCCACCAAGAGAAATTGTGAAAATAGAGTCCAAAACATTTATAAATAGCCAATATATATATTGTTTTGAGCATATATTATATTATGAGCATACATTATATATATTGTTTTGTTTGTCTGTATACAGACACTGGATGGTCTAGATGATTTAGAGTCCTTTGTAAATCTGAATGTACAGTGCAAAAAATATTAAGAAAGGAGGGAAACTGTCTTATAATCAACACCTTTTTTCCACTTTTCTTGTGCAGAAGAATGAGAAAAGCTATATCATTTCTATGAAAGAGCATATTGCCAAGACTGATTCTTTCAAGATCCCTTTGGTTAAGCAAAACTGCATCCCTCATCCCGAGCTTGCTCTCTCCACAACATGGATTCAGCTTGGAGTCATCATCTTCTTCTTAGTAATTTTTGGGTTATTCTCTGGCCTCCTGACCCAACTTAAAATACTCGTGTCAACTTCCTTTTATCCTGATACTGAGATGAAACGGATACATTATTTACATGCAAAATTACTCAAAAAAAGAAAAAAACTACAAGAGAAAACTGAGAAGAACATGTTTGCAAGAACGGTAAGCCATGAGCTCTGGGGAAAAAAAATAAACCTTCCAACTGGGTGGTAGTCAGATCCAGGAAATACTTGAACACTTGTTAACTTCAATTATGTGCTAATAGACTTTCCCCAATGCTCAGGAGCCAGACACATGTTGCCTAATGGTAAGATTAGATCATCTAATAGTTTTGTTCTGTACTTCAGCACACATGCCTCAGACATGACATTGGTATGGTCAAATGACTATGTGCTGGCAAGAAAATACTTCTCAGATTCAGAGTCCTCCAGAGAAGAAACTTTGTTTTCATGAACATATGAAAAGCACTTAGAGTATTCCTGAATCTAGATAGCAAGTGCCAGGAAGTAAGAGTAGCCCTAAATGTAGAGAAAGATATTCTGATATTGCTTAGCAATATGGAATGTGGTATATTTCTATTTCAAAACACAGTATGAATGCATATACTATTAGGAAACAGAACTTTTGCCTGTAAAAACATTTATCCTGTATGTGTGTGTGTGTATATATATATATATATATATATATATATATATATATATATATATATACACATGCACACACACACAGACACACTAATGGAAATAACTAGCACACATGCATATACCTATGGCATATCCAGATAGAAAGCTGCAGACATATAGTTTGTTTAAGTTCATTTTTTTAACAGCCTTCAATACTGAATATACGGGGTATCAATGTCTGGGTGATCTTAACTCAGTAATACTATCCTACAGATCATATTTCTGTCTTTTCAGGTCAACTTTTGGTTTCCAATACTCAAGGCAAGAGAGGCAGTGAGGAAGAAAGAAAGGAGTGTAGCAGAATGACAGGATAATGTGAAAGAGACCAAGAGAATCTTTGGATATGGCTGAGATGCTTTAGCTCCACCTGTGTTTTGCATAATTTTTCCTACAGAATGTCAATTGTAAAATGTAAAAATTTCACACTCAAAGGCTGTGTAGCAGTATTTTGGACAAGATGCCATTGTGGATAGTGTGCAGTTCACCACAGATTGCTCTGGACTGCATTAACAGTTGTTTTTCAGCTTGGGGTTTGCATTATCTGGTATTTGAGAAAATCATGGATGATCTGTAATTCTGTCTAAAGCAATAAAATAGTTTGGACCTTTTAGATCTACACCAGAAACCTCTTTGGACTGAGCTAACAGAGGATGTAGTGACAGCAGCAGGTTTGTCTTCTCCAGGTTTGCCAGACACTGAAGATAGAAGACACAGCAGAGGCTGTGCATCCATTGCATCCATTGCCTTCTGGAATGGCCAAGAACTGGGACTTAGATGTTTCTAGACATTTTTATCCATTTCTCAAGCCTCAGGCCCTTCAGCCTGGATCTTTGCCATCCCTAGTTTCTAGTCTCCTATCTAGTCTCCCACCCAGGATTCCTTACTTGGTCTTAGTCCCCAGTTCCACATATCTACAGACTGTATCATTAGTGCAGATTGTTTAATGCCTTTGGTAATCATGAGAGGTGATTACCAAATGTGCTGATTTGACCAGGAAGAATTGGGAATTCTGGGTTGCTGTGGTCAAACCAATGGGTGCTCAGATTTTGATATTGGCACCTGATGTGGCCAGTGGGGTTTGGACACACCTCTGAGAACACACAGGGGTTAAAAACCAGACCTGCAGCCCTCAGAGGCTCTCTTGGGACTTCGAGGCAAAGAGGTGGGATCTCCCTCCCCCGTCCAGCTGCTGCTGCTGGGCAGGGGAGGGGCAGCCCTGCGGTAGGCCTGGGCCTGGACAGAGATGGGGGGTGAGGAGGCCCTTGAGGATGGAAGGGTGGAGGAGCACCAAGAGATATCGGGCAGCCACCACCCCCCCCCCCCCAGGAGAGAGAGAGGGAGAGCCGACGATGGAATGTGATAGCGGCCGGCCAAGGAGGAGAAGGGGGGAGTGCGGCAAGAAGGTGCCTGGCCAGAGCAGTGTGGGAGTGCCAGAGCTCTGGGACAGAGCTCTGGTTAAAAATTTCAGAGACTGAAATTTTTAACCCTTTTCTTACATGACTGGGAGCTTGCAAAATGCTGATCCTCCTGGAGCTGGATAAGAAGAGAGATAAGAGATGAGATAACAAGGACCTGGCCCGAGGGAAGTGGAGAAGACTGGCTGAGGGGGGGAGAGATGATGGAGTGGCCTTTTGGCTGGACTTTTCTTGTGTGGCCACAGACTGAACCATTTTTATTCCTGTGACACAGAGACTGCATTTAGGGGGAGGCAGTGCCTCAGAACCAGGAGGGTTCATTGTGGGTACCCCTCGGCCCCAGGGGGTGAAAACAATGGGGGGGACAGATGTCCCGAAGGAGAGACTGTGCCTGTTTTGGAGTGAGACAAGGCATCCTTGAAAGACAACCCTGAAAGCAGCTCTGGTCCATGCACAGTGGTGAGAGCACTGGGCATGGAAGGAAGATGTCACGATGGCAAAAGAACTTTCCGGGCGGTGCCGAGTGACATGGAAGCACACGAGGTTTCAGCGTGTTTCCAGGGGAAGCCTATGGTGCAAGAAGGACTCCTCTCCTCTTCATGAACTGAGGATTGAGTCTTCTAAAGGGTGGTGCCGGACTGAGAGTTGGTGATTTGGGGGAATGTATTGCATTGGGAAATTTTGGTGGGGGGGAAAGAAGGTGCTTTTGTAAGGTTTTCATTTTTTTTTTCTTTTCCCTTATAGTTTTTTCTTCTTTTCTTGTAGTTTAGTTAATAAGGTTTACTTTATTTCTAAGCTGGAGCCTGCTTTGCTTATTCCTGGTCACATCTCACAGCAGACACCAGGAAGAGGGTATTCTCATGGGGGCACTGGCTCTGTGCCAGACCTAAACCATGACACCAAAGGTAGAAGTGAGAATGGTCACAGGTAGAAGTGAGAATGGTCACAAGAGCTAGGATGGAGAGGAACCAGGTTCTGTGGGGGCAAACAAGGTATCATTAAAGGATGAGGCATGTAAGTAGAGGTGAACAATGTTTCAGATCTTGCAGACTGAGAAAATTTTCAGAAGGGACAATAATGGGCTTAATCATGTTGCATAAGCACCAATTACTTCAATGCAATTAAACGGAGCCAATACTGAAGTGCTTCACCTATTCAACCAACATTGCTGATGTGACCTTCATATGATACAGAAGCAAATGCAAAACACCTAAAGACGTAGGAATGACTTATGTAGCTTTAGAGATTTAATGTAGAGCTAAAAAATGTACCCAACAGGCAGTGTATTTCTGATTTGCACCCACAGCCAACTTCCTTTTTTAGTCTCATTAATAGGAAATTCTGCTCTCTTCCTCTATAATACATGCATGGTTTCAGGACAGCCATTGATCAATGTCTCTGTTGTCTGAATGAATTAAGACTTAAAACTCTCCAGTAGCAAGTGTCAGAAGTTATTTTGCACTTAAGCCACTGAAAAACACAAAGACTGCTTTTCTTTGCACCTTCCAAAGTCTCATGCACGCAGGTGGTTCAGGTTGCTGGTGTAACAACAATTTGTCTCTGGAAACAGTGCTGGACTAAAGCCATGCATTGTTGAGGGTTGTGCTGAATGTCTCTGAGAGGCCTGACTATGTCCTTTTTGCTAAAGTGGGACAGCCCTGAATAGTAGCAGAATGTCAGCTTGTATTTTAGGTGCTACTGTCAAGCACCAGTAGCGAGAAGCATTCTGGTGAGAGAAGCATTTAGAAGGTTGCTCTAAATTTGGACCCAAAACAGAATAGCTATCCAGGTACTATTGATAAGAGGATCACACTCTTGTTATTGTTGCAGATGAAAGGGGAAGAGTTGCAGGTCAATAAGGGCTAAATATTTTTGGCTGAGTTCTGACCAATTGCAGGCAATTGCAGGCAGGAGTTGGATGTGCTCCTTTCAATCCCAAAGGACAAGCTGGTGAGAAGCCCCAATATGGGGGCAAATCTGATTGACAGCACTATCACAGAACACCATGCACTTATCATCAGGAGGAAAACTTTGGTTTGGAGTTTCTTACCTGTCCTGTTTGATGGTGCTGCCACTCAGAATACCTTTTCACTCTGTTGTTTATGAGGAGCACATAAAAGCTTTGCAGCCCATGGGAATGGTTCATCAAAATTACTCAGATGCTGGTGAATCTTTGGGAGAGATGCCTAAATCTGTTAGGATTTTGAGTTCCATAGTACACTCTCAGGACAGTGCCATTTCTGCATTTTTCATTTACTTAAGGAAATTCAGCCAATGTTGAATGTGGATGCTCACCCCACTACCTGTCAGGACAATTAAACATTGCTTAGTTTGCCCTTCAAACTGATAAAAACCAATCCTTCTTGGGCAACTAACTGTAATTCTGTAAAACATGTTCAGTTCTGTTAAATATTTTACCTAGATGCTTGACCTCACTTACCAGTGACAGAAGACATGGGAAAGCCCAAGGTATTTCTTTGTCTTGCTCTTTGCAGGTAAGACTGGTCTTTAGCCATAGACCTTTCAGACCTGAAGGAAAGGCAGGAGCAAGGAAGACTTACCCCTTGTAGTTAGAGAGGACTCAAACACACAGGAGCACTCAAACACTATGAGACACGAGGAGAGGTATCCATGGCTATTGAGGGTGCTGGATGATGTCACTGAAAGGTATCTTGATTTTTTGTAAAACATCTTGGTGATCAGGAGGCATTACTGACAACTGGAAGGAAGGACATGTCACTCCCATTTTCAAGCAGGGCAAGAAGGAAAATCTGAGAAACTACAGATTTATCAGACTCATCTCAATCTGTGGGAAGGTGATAAAAAATTTTCCCCTGGTAGCTGCTTCCAAACATAAAGGCCAGGAAGCTGACTGGTATAACACTGAAACACAAGAAAACTTTTTTACTGTGACGGTGGTCAAACACTGGAATGGGAGGCCCAGAGAGATTATGGAATCCTCAGCCTTGGGGATACTTAAAAGCCACTAGACATAGCTCTGAGCACCTCAGAGCAGCAAAGCTGGAGCAGATATCTCTAGAGCTGCCCAACAGACTCTGCCATGTTGTGAGCATTGATTTTAACACAGCACGTTTCAGGAAAAATACTAGATATGCACAGCAAAATCTTGTTTTAATTTGTGAATATGCTGTGCCAGCATCAAGGGTGCCACCTGACAAATATTGTTACAATTACACTCAGAACAGAGTCACATATTTGAGTGGACTAATGCACACTTTGTTTGTGATCATACACACGCATACCTGTATGCTGAACATGACCCAAATGGCAGGTAAAAAAGAGATAAGTTTGCTCTCCCCCCATCTCCCTAAACCTGGTTTATCAGGGAAAATGGCACATTCTGCACCTTTTTTTAAAATAATTTTTTAATAAATCAAATCTACCTTCTATGCCTCAAAGGTATGGAGTTTTATCTCAGCAACAGGACAGTTCTTACCCTGACCTACAGTACTAGACCTATTCCTTCAGTTGCCCAGTGTCTTTCTTTAGCTGTACAGATGAAAAGGCAGGTCTGTCACTCCCCTGAAATTACACAGAGACACACTTCTCTTTCTCTCTAGACCTTATTTTCTTTTTAGTTTTTTCCATTTCTTTATGTCATATGAGCAGGGGAAGTCTAGGGTTTGTTTATCTTCAGCTGTCTCCTCTGCAAGTTGTTCAGCTATTTCCTTGGCTTCTCTGCTAACCATAACCCTCAACCACAGGATTCAGTTGTTCCTATTTCTTAAAAAACAAAGTCGATGAATTACAATATAACAACAGTGTTCCACCCACAATTATTTCTGTTCCTCTTCTTGCCTTCATAGTCTTCTTTCCTCTTTTAGTATGTTTTCTTCACCTCCAACAGATCATTCTTTCTCATACATAAGAGCATACAATGCTTCTCTTTCTGCTGAGCACAAGGGAACTATAGGTGTAGTTGAAAGGAAGGGGTTTTATTCATTTGTTGGTGTAATATAAATTTTTTATGTCTATTAATATCATATTACTGGGTTGTGTCTCTAAATGATTCTCTAGGACTTGTCAGGAACACATTCAGCACTAAGAACAAGAGTCTGAGAAATCTGGATTTGACTTTTGACTCAGTCATCCCTGTCCTTCTCTCAGCTCACAGCAGAACTCAACTTCCTTTTTAAACATCCTTCACTGGTGGAGGAGCTGTTTGATTTACTGTAAGAAAATCCTCCAATTGGATCAAATCTGGTTTGTAAAATTAATGAAAGGCTGACCTGATTGTCTTGTGAAGGTAATTCAGAGAGACATGCTAGTGCTCCTGACCCTCCTGACAAACAAGGACATTTCCTTTCAGCAGCTGCATTTATGGACCTATCCTTATCAGCACCCCAGACCCCAAACCTGGCTGGTAAAGCCAAGCCAAGCTAAAGGCTTCTTTTCCACTGTGCTGGTTTCATTGCAGCATTTCATGTGAGCAGCTGGGTGTGCAGAGGGTGCTGGGTTACAACTGCTGTCACCGTGATCTCTGCTCTGTCAATATTATCACATTGACTCGCTGCTTTCATCCCAGTTTAAATAGCCCAGAGATGCAGTTAAAAAATAAATGGATAATCAAAGCTTTTCCTCTAATTCTGTTTTACCTCACAAAAGTGGAGAGTAAGGATCAAAGGATCACTCTCTGCTGCTGATAAAACAAAGCCTGGAAACAGGGATGTTTCTGTCGGCTCTAGGGGCACGGATTTCCAGCCGTGAGCACGTTTCATGTGTGCTGCTGTGCATGGCAGTGCCTTCCTCCTCCTTTCTCGGCTGATGCCTCGTACCTGCCCTGCCCTCCAGTGGCCCAGCGCAGCCACAGGGCCGGGGACTGCTGCTCTGCAGTGATGCTCCAGCTAAGAGAGAAGTGCTGCAGGTGTGGGTGCTTGCACCGCAGCCGTGGGTGTCACGGGTGGCGAGCTCAGTGCCAGCAATAAGCACTGACCGTCCATATGAGGCTTGCTCTGGCAAATGATGGTGATGAAAACACTTTGTGCAATCAGGGATCTGATCTCCCAAACTGCTTTTCTGCTCCTGCCTCTGGAATCCATATCACTGGGGACAATAGAATACTAAAGAGCCCAAATTTCTGTCTGGGTGGGGAGAGAGATGAAAATATGGTTAACAGAATATTTTCCTTACTTTAACAAAGTGTTTGAATCTTTAGCTTTGTAGCTGCAGCTCTCTCCATAGAGAGTAGCAGGCATGACTTCCCCAGGTATTTTCCTGGGGAAGACTGTGAGAAGGTCAGAAAAAAAAATGATAAACAATTCTTATCTCCACTTGCTGCACCTGTTGTTGTGCACATGTGAAATGTGTTATGAAGATTTGTTTACCAAAGGGTGATTTCTTAATTGGATGGTGTTTGGATTGATTGACCAATTAGGTAAAAGCTGTATTGGACTGTTTGTAAGGGGATGAGTTTCTTAATAAATAGAATAGAATAGAATAGAATAGAATAGAATAGAATAGAATAGAATAGAATAGAATATTTGATCAGCTTTCTGGAAACATGGACTCAATGCTAATTATTACCTGGCTGGGGACCTGTGATGACAAACCTTTCCATACAATAAAGAGATGGAAACTAGTAGCATTCCAAGGAGTGCTAAGCAACAAAAGGATGTTCTGTGTTTTGGCCTTGACAAAACAGTTCCTTGGCTCCTCTGCACAGACACTGCTCCAGAGAAAAATGCGTTTAATGCAGCAGTATCCCCTCTCAAAGCAATCAGAGTGACCAACAGACTGAAGGAAGAGTCAAAGCAAGCAAACCTTTTTCTCAGTAGGTGGTGGAGAAGCCTGAGGATTATGGCTAAATAAGATAGGATTCAAACATCTGGGAAAGCAATTTTTGTCTTGCTTTCCCATGAAAGGTTCAGGACAACTGTGGGCTGCAGAAGTCATCTCTAAACCACCTTTCCAACCTGGTGTGTGGCATCTGTTGTCTTAGCATGACATTATAGAACAGACAGAGCAGCGACTTGAGAATGTAATGAGGAAGTGATAGCTCAAGGATGGATTGTAGAATGAATTCAGAAGTCTTGTCAGGGTCTAGAGACTGAGATACAACTGAGAGTCCAGTCAGTGCTTCTTCCAGTGCTCCAGTTCAGGACCTGTGCTGACATAACTGTAATTCCATTGAATTCCAAACTATATGCCCACTAAAAATATCCCATGCTACTGTTTTGGCTCTGCTATCACTCCTTGCTGGTGTTTCAGAATGGAGACCTGGGCAGTCCCAAAATTACATCCCTATGAAGATCCCACCATCATAGCTTAGCCCTTGTAAGGGGAAAAAGAACAAGGATGACAGAGATTTACAATCTGACAGTTTCAACTTTAGTAGGAGTGCCTGAACAGCACAGCTGAAATTCTTTTGATGTCACACAGCTTCTCAAGGGCTATTGCTTGGAACCTTGTGGCTTGGGGCAGGATTCAGGTACTAGGGCCAGCACATGTCATGGCAAAACATATATTCATAAATATAACAAACCTGACAGCCTCAATACCTTGTTGTTCCCAAGGATGCAAAAATACAGCAGATTATTTGGGGTAAATCTCAGTTCACAATATGCAAGTAATTTCTTTCATCTGCACAATAGTTAAGACTCACTGGAATTAAAAAGTAGGTATTTCTTCAACAAAAAATAGTATAACCCTATAGGAAAAATAGTCCATGATACAGACCAGTAAGTACAAACATAGGGAATTATACATTTTTCCGTAGAAAATACATGTTCATAGTTTGGAGATTACTGTTATCAAATTTCTGCTCTTCTTCCAATGTAGCAAAAGATTAATTAGGAAGAAGGGGTTTGTGGTTGACCTGCACTGTTGATGAGCCAAAACATAAGAAAAGACAGGGATCTTTCATACAAGGAAGTTCCAGTTCTGAGAGGCAAAGACGGGCTGAGTGGAAGGCAGCTGCAGAGTAGAAGTCTGCACCATAGTTACACAGACTTTGGAGATAATCAATGGAGACAAACCAGCATTGCAAGAAAACTGCCCCCCCTCATCCCAAAGAACAGCTCCAGACAGGTTTATCTAACTTATGTGAGATCTTGATGCAGAGACAAAAAAACAGTTGCAGAAGTATCTCTTTCTCTGTTGATTGTAAAGGGAGACTGGACAACAAACTGAGATGCAGAGTGTGACAGTACAGAAGTCTGTACTGAGCAGTGAACTCTGTTTCCTTATAATAGTGCTGGATTGTTGGTTCTGCTGCTCTGCCACCCCAAAGATAAACCTGAGAAACAGGAATTTCTCAACCATATCCATGACTATCCTCAATCATCCTACAAGGAAAACCCTCTTTTTCTGTTTAGAGACACAAGAACTACTGCCTTAATAGGAGTTTATTTTTTATAAAAGCTCATACATCACTGTATGCCTATGAATATAGCAGAAACTGCAAGTCTGCTTTCCACAGTCAAAAATAATATTAATTATCATATGTTTAATGTGTACTTAATGTGTTTAATGTGTCTTAAAATAAGCAGCACTTCCTGTGCCTGTCTGGCCTGTGGGTTGCACAGTACAGGTTACGTTGTTTATACACATAGGACAGCCAACTCACTGTGCAGGTGATTTTGTGTTGGCCTCATTTCTCTCTGTGGTGTTTTTGGCTGGGGTAGAGTTAATTTTCTTCACAGTGGCTAGTGTGGGGTTATGTTTTGGATTTGTGCTGGAAACAGAATTGGTAATTCAAGGATATTTTCATTATCAATGAGCAATGCTCACACAGCATCAAGGCCTTTTCTGTTTCTCACCATTCCATCAGCAATGGGTTGGCATGCACAGGGAGATGGGATGGGACACAGCCAGGAGAGCTGACCTCAGCTGACCCCAGGAATACTCCAGGCCATATGCTCATGCTCAGCAGGTAAAACTGAGGGAAGAAGCAGGGGGAACATTCAGAGTGCTTTCCTGGGGATGCCTGAGCTCCTGCCTGACAATGGAGAGTGAATTTCGTGTTTTGCTTTGCTCGTAGGCATGGCTTTTTCCTTACCATTTAAACCGTCATTATCCCAACCTAAGAGTTTTCTAACTTTTACCCTTCTGATTCTCTTCCCCGCCTACACGGCAGGGGGGGAATTAAGCAAATGTCTGTGTGGTACTTAGCTGCCAGCTGAGATTAGACCATGACACTCTCAAATTTTTCCCAGTGGCAGCTGCTTAAAAAGAGCTATTACATAAGAAAGTGCAACTTTAAACAACATTCAATTTCTCCAAATCAAAGTTTGTCTAGACATGGTAGCAGAATAGTGCTTCTGAAAGTACTACAACCTCTGAAAATGGGAATTAGATAAATTGAACAAAAGAAATTTTTTAAAATTAGGAAACCTATCCTACAAAAAAACGCGAAGTATTAGTTACATTGGGAAAAACCTAATTTTCAGTTAATAGGGTTTTTTGATGTTAATGCATTATGGTTTTGCTCTGGTGATCTCACTTCATAAACCTTCAGGTGATGGGTGTGTGTCTCTCCATAAAGCCAGAACACCAACTATTACTGTGGGTGAGTTCACAAGTATGGTTGGCATAGGTTTGCGTTTTCCCTTGTTTCTCAACAAAAGAAATAGCTGAATCCACCAAAAAAAAGCTTGTGCAGTTGGCAAGGACAAAGTATATAAAGTTCTTTAAAGATAGTAACATAGAGATGGGGCAGCAGCTCCAAAACACTGAGTGTTCTGAATCAGCATTTTTCTGTACTGACCCCTTCCAGATAGGGAAAATTAAAAAAATAAAATCCATCATTTGCTCAAAAATTCTCTGCATTGCCAAGCACAACAGAGATCTTCCTAACATATAAAATTAATGGATTAGGATTCATCTCCTGGGATCCAACGGAGCAGGAGTTTAAAAAATGTTCTTAAAAACCACTGTTCATTGTTTTTACTTTATTGGGTAGCTGATACCTTCTAAAGATAAACATTAAGAAATACCATCCCAAAACTTACAAGATTTTAAGAATGCACAGCACTGTTGCCACATTATAATTGTAAGGTTTTAAAATTATTACTCCGTTTTCTAAAAAGAATTTTCCAATTCTTACAGCAAAAGTATTTTCAAAGATAAATTTCAATGACAATTTTATAAAGGAAACCAAGTATAATGCTTATTGGTTACTATTGTTTCATGTTGGCTCTTGAGAAGTTGATTGTGGATGGATTGCTGGACCCAGAAGGAACTGCTGGTGAGGGCATCAAGGTCATTTTCATTTGCTTTTATCTACAGAGGAGTAAAAGACAATACAATATCATCTTTCAAAGGAAAATCTCTTCTTTGCAATTTGTCACTCAGAGGTAATAATGGAGAAGGAGTGCTAGGAGCCAGAAAGAATGATTATTGCTCCCTCACTCTGCTGAAGCTTTAGCCTTTAGTCCTCTCTATTAGAAAAGCTTTTCCCCTAGGACAGAGAAAAACAAATAGGATACTGCACTCTGTTGCTGCTACTGATGCCCTGGATGGGGTTCGCTGTAAGGTAGCTTTAAAGAATGATATCATGAAATATGGAAAAGTTAATTTCACCCTCCTACCATAGCAGGTCTGTTCCTGTCCCATATTAATTAGCACTAAGAACAGACTCGTTTTATCTGAAGTACAAACTGGGGCTTTCTGTTCACCTATTGGGAAATCATTTCTCAAACTAGCTCATCTCATTGCTGAAACACATATGCACCCAAAACTTCAGCTTGGATTTTGGCATGCTTCCTGTCACTCACTGTTCCCCCTGCCCATAGGAATCCACTCCCCTGCTGTAGCAGGCACCATTTCAGCCGCAGCTGGCACAGAGCAGCAGCATGGCCCGACTGTGCCTCCTGAAGGACTTGCCTGGTTTTCACCTTTTCCTGAAGCATTTCCTCTGCCTGATGAACAGCTGGAGAGTGTGGTGCTGTCACTAGTCCTTGTTCCCAGTGCCTCACCCCACTCATATGCTGCACTGCACAGGTCTTTGCTTGGCTTTTCTAAGAGACACTTCAATTCACCAAGGCAACAGAAAACTAACCCAGAAAACAAAGCTAATTGATTTCTGCTCACAGAAAGGTCTGCCAAGCACCAGGGCATATACAAGGACTGTCAATACCAAGTTACACACTGTGAACACTGCAGAGGAGGGAAGGGGAGATGCTGGGTGTTACTCCTGTTAGCAGTGAGGAGCTCATGCTAGTTCAAACACTGCTGGCACTGCCTGCAGCACCTTTATTTGTGGAATCATAGAAGGGTGTAGGTTGGAAGGAAGCTTAAAGATCATCTAGTTCCAGCCCCTCTGCCATGGGCAGGGATGCCTTCCATTAAATCAGGCTGCTCAGATCCCCATCCAGCTTGGCCTTGAACACTTCCACAGATGGGGCATCCACAAATTTTCTGGATAACCAGTTCCAGTTCCTTACCAACTTCACAGTAAAGAATTTCTTCCTAATATCTAATCTAAATCTACTCTCTCTTTCAGTGTAATGCCATTCTACCTTGTCCAACTACTCCATGTCCTTGTAAAAAAAATCCCACTCCATCTCTCTTATAGGCTTTCTTTAGGTACTGAAAGGCTGCTCTAAGGTCTCCCTGGAGCCTTCTCTTTCTGTGAAGACAGCTTTTGTTTTTGCAAAACAAATCTGTCAGCTTAACCCAAACAGCACATTTGTTGGGGGGTTATTGTCTGCAACACAGGGACAATAACAAATTTAATTTTTCACATCAAGCTGTTTGTAAATTTGCAAGTCAAACAGTCATGCTTCATTTTGTACTCTTGTTGCTAACTGAACCCAGGTTTTGTATGGGCCTTCATACCCATGTCTCAGTCTAGCAGCTAAACTTATCCGTTTCTTTCAGCTGAACTTTTTAAATAAGGCTCCAATCAAAATGAGGTTCTCCATGCCTGGGATGCCAGGCCTTCTTGTCGAATTTACAGATTCCAAGACAACTCAGCTTCTGAGAGGGCTTATTTCAGACAAGCCTTTCACCAGATAAACAGACTGCTACCCTTTTGTTTTCTTGAAGTTTCAGAGAAGCAATAAGTAGTCTTTACTAAGAAAAAGAGATGGTTACCTGTAACAGCCAAAACTGAGGAATGAGCCTGTTATTTTTGTGTGACAGGTGTTCCTGCGACCGTGCCTGTATATGGTGCCCTCTTGACAGGAACAGGCTGACATACCTGCAATAAAATATTTTAAATCTTTCACTATTTTGTCTTCTCTTGCAATTACTAATCGGACAAAATTGAAATAGAAGTCCTATGATAATCTGTCTTTCTATGAAATGCATCCCAATACTTTCATCTAACTTCTCTCTGGGAAAGATCTCTTGCACTGGGATTAAACTGTTCAGTTCTCAGCTTTCATCAGGAGACGATGGCTAAATCTGCTCAACACTGCAGCAATCCAATTCTAAATCCATTTTTAAGAAACAACATGTGCCACATCATTTTATGGATTCTTCTATTTGTTAGAGTATTTACATTTTCCAGTGATGTTTTTAATATATCAGGTAAGAGAGGTAAATAAATATCAATGAAACAAAGCAAATTCTGCCTTGTGTAGATATCTATCACTCACTATTCCAGTTGCTGCCTGCAGGAGGCTGAACTGGTTGAAAAATCACTTCTGAAGACATGCTGCAATTGATATTTGGGTTAAGGGAAAATTCTCTCTAGCTTTGATGGGAAATGGTAACCACTATATTCATGGAAGTCTTTCAGAATTGTGTAATTATCAAATTTCTTATAAATTTCAGTTTAGTTTGCTTTTGATATTGTATTGTATGTATGAACATGCAGGCAGCTCACTACATGCTGTGAAATTGTGTTCTTTGGAGGAAAGCATCCTTCAGCCACGTTCACATGCCCTTCTCAGTCCATCAAAACAACAGAAAAAAGGAAATATACAAAATTATTTTGGAGGCATTTCACTGGGCCTTATTTCACATGGACTCAGCTTTTAGATCCTGCAATGAATCCCACTGATTCAGGTGGTGATTTTAAAATGTACTTGCTCAGTGTGCTTTACTATTCACAGTACATTAAGGATGCAAAAGCACCATGGATGCTTGCACAGTAAATAGGCACTGAAAATCCAATCTTTATGTATTTGAAATATTTCTCTTTAAAAAACAGAAGAAAACAAAAGCCTAAACAGAGCTACTTGCTTGGCCCAGCAGTGCCCTTTGCAGATGTTCTGTTTTAACACATTCTTGCTGGAACACAGCAAAATGTTCAGTGGTCTGCAGGGTTTATATCAAAATATCTGATCCATGAAATAATTAGAAAATTTTTTATTTCTTCCTTGGTGCAATATTTCTTCCTCCATATGAAATTTGGGCTCTCTGATTTTCAGTGAAATCAGTGATGAAATGTAGCAGATTACCCAGAAGCAAAGCTTTGTCCACTTTGATTGCAAGTAGGACATGTTTATTATTAAAAGTACTGAGGCTTAGTTCACGAGCTGGACAGACTACTGTAAGAGCAGGAACTAGTCTACAATATTTTTCTGTAACATAAAGAGCAATAAAATTTGGGTCCTTTGTTTCCTTTCCTCCCACCTTGGCATATTTTGATTAGTAAGGAAAATTACCATTGAATCCCCAAACTTCTTTTCTCAAGAGCTAGTTATCCTCATGTTGTACAAGGCATTTCAGAGATTTATTAGTTTAATTAACCTGTTCCCGCTGTCTGACTCGTTGGTAGACATATGGAGGGAATGGTGGACGGGAGACATATTTGCCTTCTCCTGCTGTGACATTGAAAACTCCACCTTCATAAACCACTTTGCCTCTAGAAACTGTCACAACTGGAACTCCATGGCAGACCATTCCTTCAAATATATTGCAGTCATTTGCCTGGTGATGTGTCTTTGCAGATATTGTCCTGTGTTTGCAAAACAACACACAAAAATTACTATGATTCATGCATTTGACTTCATTATAAAATGTTGATAAATTGATATAGGAAGAAAATTTAGCAACATTATTTAACTACAGCCCTGTACAGTACATCAGAGAGCAGCTGTAAAAATAGGATAGCACAATAACATTTCATTGAACAGTAATTGCATTTCAAAAGAATGAAGAGGGAGTCAAAAGGACAGAACTCAGCAGCCTTTAAATGCAAAATTTTCCACTACAAAAGAGATTAGTGGAAAAAACCCAGGTTATAATATTTTCTTTGGATAACATGATTTTATTTTGCCTTGTCAAGCAAATATCTATGCACAATTCGATCAGAAAAAGCTCTGACCTTTTAGCTGGAATGACTTGCAATTTCAAGTTTGAAAAGCATGGCTGCAATGTTTCAGAGATTGAGTCTCACAAATAGCACAAAGACCATTTCATTGGAAAGTCAGTAGATGGTAATGATTTTTGGTAATGCTTGGTGTGAGCTCGATTGATTCAATGACTGACAGCCCAAATATCTTAAGGCTGCTAAATAATAAAGACATCACACTTCTATTTATCTTTCCTCCAAGGGTATTAAGTAAATTAGAACTTCAGACTTCAGCAGTATTCATTTGACTGATTGTATTATTGGGTTTTGTATATACAGACTTCATTCTATATTATTTCCATTTTTCTAGACCATTTTTCCAATCCCAGCTGGCTACTTTAAAGGCAGAGCCAATGCTAGAGATGACATTACTGTCTGGAAGTTCCAGGCTGTTTATACCTCCTTTATTGTCCATTTTCCCTACTAAGCTACTTACTATATACTGCAACAACAGACTCTGAGTTTCAGTTAACTATATTATTAGCTTCCTGTATCCAAGCTACAGATTATATATATTATTTAGAGAGTTTATATTTTTATCATCATTTATATTTTCTGAAAAGAAGGAGGCTTCATGCCTCCTTTGGCTACTAATCAGGCTTCTTCCAGGATGGGTGCTCATGCAATCAAAAATGTATCATGCATATATTATGATGCATATACGTGCATACATATTGTTCCAGAGACTGCATCTTTCTGCAAAGGAATTATCAAAGTCAAAAGGAATATGAAATATTAATACATTAAAATATTGATCCATTTGGAGAAGAATTTTTTTTAACTTTTGTCAATATCCTTACCAAAATGAGAAATGCAAAAATCTGTATATTACTTGAAGTATAGCCATTTTCAAAAACAATCATACTAAATATTCAAAATTATTACATATAAAGTGGAAAAAAGTATTCATGGAGGGACACTTAGTTTTCTTTCATATCATTCTGTTGAACTAAGAGTAATTGGTTCTGCTAAGGGCTACATTTAAATCTTGGTGGTAACTGACATTTCAAAGGCTATATGTATGCATATGTAAATACTGTCTATGACCAGTCTAGCCATAGGAGTAAAAACTTTGCCTTATACAACACACCTTGAACAGAAAACTTATGCATGCCTGCTTACCAATATCAGCATCACCTTGTAGGTTGACTTTGGGAAAAATCAAACCTCTCTTGTTTTCACTGGTCCTATCAAACAAATTTATCCATGGTTGTTATAATAGCCCTATTAGGAGTTTCTGAACATATTCTTCAGGCTTATTGCATTGCCCTTATGGGTGCAATTGCTAGAAGAGTAAGTAAGAACAAATGTAATATAATAATCTTCAGCATTCTCTGTGTATATATCCTATCTACTTACACAATAGCACCAGGACATGAAAATAAAAATGAAGAGGGTAATTTGAGGAAACACAGAAAAATAAGCAAGATTCTTCATCAACATGTGAGCTGTTTAAATGTGCTAGAACAGGACCACTAGAGGTTACCATGCCTCAAAGGTAAGTACGTCCTTCATTTAAAGGTACAAAATGAATGGAAGTTGGCACATTTTAAAGTAATATCCATTTGTACAGCTAAACTTTGCAATAGGACAAAACACATTTCCAGAGCTTGCTTCAGCAACAAACCTCAATAGAATTCATTTACAGCTTTTATGTTGAAACAAGCTGTTGATCATGCTGCCCTTTCTGAAGGTGAAGTGCATTTTCCTTGATGGAAATGACCAAAATTTGCCTATGATTTAACCCTCTGACATTATCAATGTCAGTAAAAGTTTCAGATAGCAAGCAAGCAACCAAATAGAACTAGATGGTATGTGTGGGTCTGAAGCTTACAATTCAGCAACCTGATGCAACAGACTGTTTACAGATGTATCACCCATTTCAGCAGCAGGCAGCTTAGCAAAGTTCTGATGTTTATTCTCAGCTAATGGCAAAAACAGTTGTAACCCACTAATAATCCAAGAAACCAAGGCTGCCACCACGGTAGAGTACAACTTAACAGCTGTCTCCAGCATCCCAGGTGATGCTGGGGTCACTCAGCATGAAAACAGATTCCTTTCAAAACTCTGTATTGTATTTTTAAAAGAAGACTTGTAAAATTACCTAATTCTGGTTATAAATTGCAGTGGCTCTTTTTTCAAGCAACCCTTTCTCAAATGGAGGCTGAAATCAGAACAATTACTTCAACATTTCAAAGAACATTCTCCTCTACAAAGAGGATACTCTAAAGACATCAGGTCCTATACTGCTCTTACTTATATCAGTGTTTCCATGCAGTTCACTTCAGCCGCTTTTGATACACCTGGCTTGCAAAGCAATTTGAATTTATTAACATATACACTGCCATTCCCCTAGTACCAAAGAGGAAGACATGCTTCTGAAATTGTCTTTTTTTCACCATCATACATCTGTCAAACTAATTTAGAGTCAAAGAATAATTTAGTCTAAGAACAACTGACAGATTTGCTCTGTATGAAGATGCAGTGACAAGCAGTACTGTATTTATGCATGCTGTACGTGGGAAAGGACTTTACAGCCACTCCTAGAGTATTGCAACTAATTAAATACAGACTGCAGCTTGAAACTTGAAAAAGAGCAGCAGCTGAGACTAATGCAGCGACACACAGGATGAAATTCAAGACTATACAGGCAGTCAGCTCAGGTTATGACCTAAAACTTTGTTAAGGAGTTAGAGGGACCAGTTTTCATCTCAACAAATATGCCTATGCTTCAGTCAGAGATGGAAACAGCAAACAGTGAGTTACAGCTGGGCAGGAGGGGGACATGGATGAAGGAGAACCATTGGATATTACAGTGATCTTACACCTTTCCTAATGCATAGGACATGAAGCTACATCAGCTCTAGAACCTAAACTTTGACTGTCATAAGGATTGTCCTTTGAATTTTCAAGGTCACATAGCAAGCAAATGAAGAATTTAATTATATTCAATAGAAATGGCTACATACCTCACTCAGATTTCTTTAAAAAGTTCAGAGACAGGAATGTGAAGGAATGTTGTAGATGACAGCCCTCAGGCAAGAATAGCTGTTCAACATTTCAATAAAGGGAGGACACCTATTTTATAATCAATTAATTACCTAATTTAAAATGTAATAATAAAGCCTGTGATTGAAAACAGCTGCCTTGTTGACAGCTGCCAAAGAAAACCAGTTTATGCAGGAGTGAGTATTTGAGCTGTAAGTAAATTCTCTCAATGCTTATAGTGCAGTATCTCTGAGCTCTTCAGAGCTGGGGGTAGGTGAGAAATGCCACTTTGCTGAGGACACTATCAGCCTTTGTGAGTTGCCTCTTCACCTTCAGATGCCTTTGAACTCTACATATTCTTAACCTGCTTTACTAAAATCTAGAAAAAACAAATCTTTCACCTTTCTGTGTTTTCTGAGTCACCACTCATTTATAATGAGAATTAAGAGTTTTATTAAAAAGAAAAGCAAAGAACAGGAAAAAGAAAATAGAGGAAATATAAGAAACCATTCAAATCTGTGTGTAAAAATTCTAGCTATAAGCCTATAATGTGGATTAAAAACCTTATGGCCTACTTTATATTAAGGAATTGCAATAACTGCATATGCAAAAATAGGCAGGCAACTATTTGTAAAGTTCCTAGCCTCTTGAAAAATATCTTCAATAAACATTACTTTTGAGTAGTCATATGAATTGAGAAGATTTGTAGATAAAAAGAGATGCAAGAAGAGGGAGAAAGTTAATGTCTGGGAGCTTCAGATCAAAGTGACTTATGTGAAGAAATGGAATATTTATTTCATGCAATCATATCTCCTAAAATTCATCATTTTAAGGGGATTAGACAATGACAACAAAATATTTTTTTTTTATTATGGTAAGTAGCTCATTTGTAAACAATATTATCCAGTCTGGTCCTACCAATTGTTCCAAGCTGATACAGAATGGAAGTGAACGTTTGTGAAAAACTGTGGGCAGAAGAGAAGCAGTAATGAAAAAATAGCTTGCAGAAAAGCATACAAAAAGAGAAGAGCACAAATTAGTCTATACAATGACTAGAGAAGATCTTGAAGTGTTTACAAGGGGAAAAAGTCAGAATTATGTAAAGGGAAAATAAAGAATTATTTAATTTTTTGGGTAACATTTCCGAGATTCGCTTCTCTGAAGATACCAAGTGACATTTTGGAAACAGCAAGTTACCAGGGAAACAAACATCAAGCACTCTCAGAGAGGCTCATCTTGTTACAGGCCACAGAACCCGTGTCACTGAGGCTGGAAAACATCTCTGGCTATCATCTATTTCAAGCCCTCTGTTCTGATTAGGGTCAGTCAAAGTAGGCTTCTCAGGGCCATGTTAAATTGGGTTTTAAGTGCCTCCAAAGAGGGACATCCACAATCTCTATGGGCAACCTGTGCCAGTGTTTGATCACCATCATAAAAAAGCAATATTATTTATCATGTTGAAATGGAATTTCCTATATTTTAATTTGTGCCTATTGTTTTCTTCTCCCCATTTTCTTAATTTGAGATAAGATGTCTTTGGCAGGATTCTGGTGAATTAGTGTACATTCATGCATGCACACTGCTTTCACTTGTGCAGAACATGGGGCTATTGAAAATGCCAGAACATACTTTTCCTATGCATAGATATTTGTACACCACATTATTTCCTTCTGTCTCATTGTGGTTAGATGCAGTCATCTGTATATTCAGTATTCAAAATTATGCTCATTCATCAAAAGAGTAAGATAGATACAGCATTATTTATTCTAATCTGCTAACATCCTGGTTTCTTCCTCTCTTATGTTACTAAAAATTACAGGCAGTTACTTGGCAGAGTGCTTAAACATTGTGAAGTCCCCACTTAAGCCTCTGAGGCTGAAGACTTGACTACAAATGAGACAGACATAGGCTACAGATTTTGGCTCTAACAAATGCAAAAGATTTAGCCATGAACATATCTGCATGGAAGCAAAGGCATTGAGGGAACATGCCAGAAGACAGGGGAACTCCGACATTTTGCTGATTCACATCCAGTCACTGTTTCCCTTAAAATGCAAAAATACTAGAAACAAACTAGAAACAAACATCTTCCTCTGTCATGTCAGGCAGGCAGATTACAGAGTGACGTGTCCCTTTCCTCCTCCCATCCCCACTAAAGGCTTCCCACATCTCCTGCTGGCCAGGGCCCCACTCTGGCAGCTGCACTGGGGCTGCAGCCACCACTGCCCTGCTCAGGGCTCCAGCCCAGCTCCCCCAGCCCGTGTGGGGCACACCCTGGGCCTGCCAAATGGGCCACTCCAGCAAAGCCCAAAGAGGATGGTGCTACCTGCACAGCCAGCTCTGCCTTTGCAATCAGAAGTATCTAACTTCTCAGCTATATTTAATGAGGGAAAAACCCTGGGGAGTGTGGCTTCCCAATTTGCATGTTGTTATAATGAAGTGGCTGGACTTAGAAAGTTAAACTCTATTTGAGACAGGTTTTTTATCCTTATGGGTGTTTGATCTTGCCTTTGGGACCTGATCCAGAGTTTACTTGCAAGGCTCTGACAGGCTACAGTGAATTAATTGAGCCCTAATATCTGCTGGGAGCTGGATGTCTCTTTACAAGATTTTTAGGACCTTCTGCCCCTATTTTACAAGGGATGCTCAGCTCTTTTCACTGCCTGAATTGGGCACTGCAGTGTTTAGATTCCTTGCTGAGCATTTCTGAAACAAACCCTAGAGATTTTATACTGTTGCTTTCAAATAGCTAAAGGCATTAGCTATAGAGGACACTGACTTGCTGACAGGTGAAATTCCCTTTCCCTTACCTGCCCTGCTTTCTCCTCCTAAAAAAAGTCATTACAGTTGCTTTTGTCTCAGACTTGAGGCTTTTATATTATTTGTGTGCAGCCACAAAAGAAGTCAGTGAATAGTCTTTATCAAAGCACAGATTAAAATAAGATGGTACAGTGAGTACACATTTGCTGCCTACATGCATTTTCCCAAGGAGTCTTCACAGAACAATCCTGTATGTACAGACTGTACTTGGGATGCTAAGGGTGTTGAGGTCTGCAATATGATATTTGGTAGCACATGGCTTGCAATAAACCAACAGATCCCTTTTGTATTTTTGTGGCCTTTAATGAATGGAATAAGTATAAGGAAGCTAACAAAAACACCTACTTTGGGGCATGACTCACAACCCATCTTTTGTAATCCAGTTCCTAACGAATTTGTACATTAAATGTTTCTTCCCAATAATGCTTGCTGTCATGCAGACCTGCTAAAACCAATATTCAGATGCTTTTAAACAGAGTAGCAAATGATATAATTGTTGATATAGTATTTTCTGCAGAAATTACCAGAAAATGCTACAGAAATAGGCCAGTCAATGAAGCTGACACTTGAAAGCCTCAGCTAGAGCAGCAGTGCTGGAAGTAGAACGTTAAACTGCAATTGCTCCCAGTTTGCAGAGCCGTCACGTTGAATTCACTGGGGTTCTGTAACCTAGAGAGAGAAAATCCTGAGTGCTCAGATAGCACCCGACGTTATTGGGCAATGACGTGGGTGGGGAAATGCCGCTGATTTTGTGGGGTACAAGTTTTTGTATGAAAGAGCTGCACTACCTTTCTAAATGACTCTAGAATCTTCTGTATAGACTTCCTCTGACAGACAGTGATAAGATCAATTCCTCACAGCAATACCTCAGCAATTGTCTAACTCATTAGACTGGTATCAATCAGAATTCTAAGACTACAGCAAAACAACCTCCAACCAGAATGGGGAAAATTGCAAGACTCATGGTTGCGAATAAGAAAAAAAATCATGCACAAAAGAGGAAGAACTTAGCAAGAAAGAGGAACAAGCCTATTGTGAAACCAAAAATCACTCCCCAGAATCAACAAAGCACAGGAGGCTGTGCCTTGTGTAACATCTTAAATGGCTGAATTCCAATAGCTCGATCCCTTTTTTCTGCTGGGCTGTTTATGCCCTCTTCAGGATTTGTAGTGAAATTAATAGACAAGTTCCAGTGAGATTTATTTATACTGTCTCATATAGTTCACAAAATTGTACCAGCAGAGAGACTGTTCCCAGCAAACCCAAATGGATAAACAATGGAAACAATACCAGATCCCAAAGAAAAATATTGGCTGAACTTTAAATAAGCTTGCTCAATAAGAAAATACAGTTCAAATGTTTAAAAAAATGCTTAAAGAAAAACTGCACCTTCACAGCTAAAGAGGGTGAAAAGGCAATTAGGGCACTCAGGAGAGAGTGAAGGGGAGCAGAAGAAATGTTTGAGAGGAAAAAAAATCAAATAATTACAGGAGCTGACAAAGCACCTTGAGAACATTGTCAGAACTCTGTTATCCCTCTAGATTCATTTGTCCCCAGGCAGAGCAGAAGAGAGTTCAGAAAACAATCCTTCAGGGGTTTTTTAAATCAGAGTTCATAGCTCCACTCTCCTGAAATAGCTCAGTGCTGGTATCTCAAAATATGCCTACTCAACATGCCAGAAGGCATAATGCACATGAAAATCTCCCTGACCCAGCACTGGGCAAGCCTCTATATTTATTTGGGTTGTTGACACTCTTGAAACTTCTTTTGCTGGTACTGTCAATTTTTTTATGGGACTTCTGAATAGCAACCTCCATATGCTCAAATGTTGTAGCTTAAAACACATGTTTTTGCTACTCATTAATATACTGAAATGAGTGAGCATTACATATCAAAGATCAAAAACCCAGAAGATTGGTCAAAGACTTTTGCTTGTTTAAGGTAAATCTAGGACTGGGCAGAGGGTGTGCAGCATGTTACCTTTTTGGCTACCAAAATCAGACAATGTCCACTTACAATTCAGAACTTTCCTACACCATGAAAAGAGTATTCAACTTTTTCCTTCTCAAAAATCAAAGGCTGAAAGCACAGTTGTGTGGTCACACTGCTCACTAGAGCTGAGCCCATGAAGAAAACCACCAGCCCAGAACACTTCCTGACCTGCTGCTGCTGCTGTGTGCATGGGTGATCAGAGGTAGGGCTTGGCTGTTAGAGTTCCTGCAGACTTGAGTTACCCTGCACAGCACTGGGACAGTGCAGATGCACTCACAGAGCATTTAGGCAGCTCAGATGAGATACAACTCCCCAGGAGATCTGGCTCTGACAGACAGCCCTCAGACCATTTCCAGGCAGCTCAAACAAGACCAGGACGGGCACAAGAGCCAGAGCAAGACTCAAGATATTATTCCCGAAATATTTACAGAGGCCTGACTATGGAGTTGGCTGATTGTATACACCTGAGGACAGGAATCAGCTGTAATGCACACTATGCTGTGTGAGCTCACTTTATGCCCTTTCCATGGTATACCATGGGATCAAGTCCTGCAGGGTGAGACACCATGTTCCAGATTGCAAGGCAAGACATATTCTATTACCATCTGTATGGCAGTTGTCTTTTGTAAAGTAGGCAGTTTGCTTTATCTCTCTCTCTGAGTGCTCACAATCACTCCTCCCTCGGGAGGGGACATCTGCTGATGTTATCAGTTATCAGTACATCAGTGCATGGCTGATAAGAACTATATTCCACTGTGAGATGCTCCGCCCAGAGGGAGGAGCCAGGCAATGCTACCCAGATATAACCCAGAGTTCTAACATACTGGCATGGCTTCTCCACTGGATTCCCCAGAGGAACAGCAGCTGCCTCTTCTTCTGCTGGATCTTTGGAGGAAGAATACATCCTTCTCTACAGGACCCCCTTGCTCCAACAGAGCCACCCCTGACACTCTGGGAGGACTGCAGCCACATTTCCAATTGGACTGTTACCAACAACCTGACCAACAGGGTGACAGGTTGAGTTCTGACTCAGAGCTGTTTTAGTGTACTGCATTGTTTGTTTTATCCTTTTATTTTTCTTCCCTATTAAAGAACTGTTATTTCCTAGTCCCATATTTTTTGCCTGAGAGCCCCTTAATTTAAAATTTATAGCAATTCGGAGGGGCAAGGGGGGTTTACATTCTCCATTTCAGGGGAGGCTCCTGCCTTCCTTATTAGACTCCTGTCTTTCCAAACCAAGACACACCAGGATACTGTTTGTGCATCTGCCAGTGCCACAAGCTCTATTCTAGCAGAATTACTGTGCACATAATCAGAAAACTCCTTAAATAAAAGTGTAAGCATGAAAAGATTGAGCTTCAGAAGTAAGTTCAATCTACCTTTGATCATACTTTAAGTGGCTCTAAGTTCAAAACACAAGTTTGTAACGGGTCATGGTGCAGCAACCTCTTCTCCCTGCCCTTTGCAGTAGAGGAATTCAAACATACTCCTGCACTAAAAAGAGTTGCTCTAAAATCCCAAAGGAGTTATTTTTACTCTTAGGATACCAAGCTCTGGTTGCATAATGTACAGACTTTTTAATTTTTGTACTTGGTCAGCAATCAGAGAGAATGCCTTTTAATCCATCTAAAGATCAAAGATCTCTCCTTACCTACACTACTGTTGGAGAAAAACCCCTTTAATTAATTCACACGAGGTGCTATTTAAAACTACCATAACCTCAACTAAAGGCTTCTTGTTGTACATAGGCTTTTGTGTTGCTTTTTTCCTGCAGAAAGGCTGGAAGGGTTGGGGGTGGGGGGGAGGGGGGAGAACGACTTCCCATGCATACCTTGTAGCTTCAGGATCCCAAACTACAATGTCAGCATCAGAGCCCACAGCAATTCTGCCCTTCTTTGGGTAAAGGTTAAAGATTTTTGCTGCATTTGTGCTGGTAACAGCTACAAATCTGTTTTCATCCATTTTTCCACTGTGCTGCAAAACAGTACACAAAAGCAAACTGGTTACTTTTTTAAATACGGAATGAAAAAATGTTCTTGTTTTTCTGTTGAAAAACTTTTTCTGTTGAAAAAGTAGGATGAGTGACATCCATCATTTTTTTAAAGGTCATACCGAAGAATTTAGAAGTAAAAGTGTTTAGAAGTAAAAACTATTTGTCTCAGATGCCCATAATGCATACTGTATGTTTCACTACATACAGTAACTTTATCTTACTTTATCCCACAGCAAAGAGAAAAAAAAAGACAACTTTGAACGAAACATTCTGTGGATCCAGCCTCAAGTCAGCTGAAATTAAATGTTTTAGGTGGTTTTAAATCTGTAGTTCTACTCAGCAATTTCCTCAGGAAATGTAGCATCTCTGGAGTATCTTGGTTTTGAAAAAGGTGACACAGTATCAAGGGGAGCCTAGAAGGTGATAAGGCAAGGCAAGGTACAATGTGTAATACAGGAAAACTGATTTGCAAATACAGCGATCAGCAAATGCTGCAATCAAGTAGTATAAAAACCAGATTGCTGACGTGACATTTCAGCAAAATAGCAAATAACAATGGATATACATGTCTTGAGACTGTCCACTGCTGTGTCACTAATTTAATCCAGCTGCCATGACTGTTTTTTGTTTGGAAAGCCAACTACCCTGGCAGTAATATTGTGCACAGGTGAGTCTGGGAATCAGACTACCATAAAAACATGTTTATGGTGGTCTGTGAGCAGTCATCTGAGAAGAAAAGTATAATGAAAATGGTGAACACTGCTTTTCTAAGTAATAGTGTGTGGGAGGAGAGAGAAGCTGTTCAAACAAACTCACACAACTGTGTAATATTTTACAAATGAAAAAAGGGAGGATATTATCAATTGAAAAACTTTTAAAAAATGAACTTGCCCAACAGGATGCACTGTTCAAAAGTAGCACTGATGAGCACATTCATGTCTCAGTTTCATATGAGCCACAAGCTAAACTTCTGTTTACACCATAAGAAATCTCACTAGAGCTGTGCCACAGGGAAGTATAGGCACAAGTGTGTGTTTTGAACATATCAACTGAAGCTGAATCCCAAATACAGATAAGCAAGAGATATCATGAACCACATTCTTACCAAGTGTGTGAGGTAGGTAATTATACCGTAACAAGTGAATATGCTTCACAGTGCCTTGTCAAGGTGACATCACTACTGCAAGAGAACTTCAATAGAACTAGAACTTCCAGAACGTCACAGTTTTGCATTAGCCAGAGCAATCATAACACCTAGTATGAAGCAGATTCCTTGAGAGATTTCCTTACCTCCCCCCTCATCAGACATTGCCTGAGAAGCACTGACCATTCTTGTGTTGGCAAGAGAATCTGAAGTCAGTGGGACTTGAAGCTGCTCATTTCATCTTATCACATTTGAGAAACATTTATTAAAACATAAATTACAAGTTGACAGGCACACCACTGTGCAAACTCCTCCAACAGCTAAGTTGGAGAGAGATCAAAAAAGGAAAAAATACACAGCTGATAGAGTTGAAGCTGTAGGTACCTCTTTTATTTTCATTTCACAAGCTGAAAAAAATGCTTCAAGGAAATGAACTTGCAATACCACTGAAACAATAGCAATCCCTTAATGCTAAACAATCAAAATGATTCTTCAGTGAAATACTTTAGACACTAAGAATCTTCTTCCATCTTCCATGAGCATAAAGTGAGAGCTAATAAGAACTATTATAGTTTTCAGTTGAATGAGTTGTCCTATGATAAACACACTTGATAAAACTGAAGAGTTAATACCTGCTGAGAGATCATGTTTTGTGGGAGAAATCAATTACCTCTATGTTTGGACATTTTGATTTACTTACCACGCCCTTTTCCCATATGACTGACATCCTATCCTCCACACCATTCACTCCATTAGGGATTTTTGTGAAGTCATCTTTGCCCAGAGCTTTCTGGCATATGTCAAAGGTGCAATTGTCAGTCCCTGTCACAGACAGGTCACCACTGCAGAAAACAAAGTTCATTATGAATCAGTGCATGTACCAGACAGTACCACAGAGGAAAACCTGTTGTAAGGCTGGGTGGACCAAAATATCCATCCTTCAAGACAAAAACTGATATGCCCTGCCAGCCTGCCCTCAGTCCCATCCTCCAAGACTGGCTCCACAGTAACAGCCAGTTACCCTATGAAGCAGTTTCCTCTTCAGAAACCCCTCAGAAGAAAACAAGCACCAACACTGACTCTTTTACTCTGGATATGTCAAAGACATCCCACAAATGGAGGAATTGTCCACTTTGCCCAGAACAAGCAGCTTGGTTTCATCCTCACTTTGGGCAATTTTAGTCTGCGTCACTCCATATGACCTCTGAAATTACTATGGATCTGCACAACAGTTATTCTGTGTTCAGGCATACCTTTACAGGCTGTTCTGTCAAATTCAACCCTTTTGTGCAGTTAACCTTTACTGGTAATGAGATACCAGCAAACCACACATCTTGTTAAGTGCAGATATCCTAAAGATACTTCTTTTTCTACATCCTTCTTAAGTAGATGTTATGAAGTGAATATCTTGTATGTACCCTCAGAAGTTAGCAGGCTTAGTTTTATGCAGCATTTGAATTTCAAGTGAAAAAGACATCAGACAACAAACCCCAGAAATCTAGCTGTGACCTCACCTTTTACACATTTCCCACTGACTTACAGCCTGTCTTCCTGGTCATATTACAATTTTTGCTGTGGTATGAGCAAGGCAAGGTTTATTGAATAAAATTGTATGTGGACAGAAAACTGTAAGAGTTCAGAGAAATAAAATATGAAAAGAGAAATTTTTTTCAATCTGTGGTTTCGCCCTCCATTTCTCCTTTCTGATAATGTAACATTCTGTGCTTAGAAAATCTCCAGAGCATCAGCCTGCTATTATGTACTCCTGACAAAATTTGCTGTGCATTTGGGTATCAGTGGTCACTGTTTGTTCATCTGCTTACTTGGCCAGTAAGTTCATGAGGAAACCAGGAGTAGATGGATCTGGCCTCAGTGGGGGTCCCATCACATATGCTGCAGCATGAGCCCAGTCTTTATTCCAGTAGTTGGTGCCATCAGTGCCAAGACTGGCAGCAATAGGCTCCCCATAAACCACCTTTCCTGAAAAATATAAAGCAAAGGTATCATTATCAAACAACATAGAAATGCATAACTTGTATTTTCTCTGCTAAGGATTTTTTGGGCGGCAATGAATTTAAATTTAAATGAGTGCTTCAAATTAAACACCTACATATGGAAGGACATAATAAACTAAGCTATAACACAACATCTTTGTTCTGAATTTTCTGCTAGTGATTTCCCAATATATTTTCTCCTAAGAACATTGCTTGGGCAAGTTTTTTAATTAAATTGTTGATATATATACTATAATGGGTTTTACACATTGTTTACTAGGAATGTGATTGAGATTTCAAAAAGAAAGCAGTCCTCAGTTGCATTAATTATGTTTAAGATTCATATACTTGGTAGTACCTGTTTAGTGCTCTGAAATTACTGACTACACAACAGTGTCAGTTAATATATACAGCATACAGACCTTGCAAGGTGGCACTTTTAATTGTCAGGAAGAACAATATGGCAGGAGACATAAACCAGAAAGTACAGAAAGATTTCCCAAATCAAAAACTATAAATAACTTAATTTTTAAAATTATCTCCCAAGTTTTAATCTTTTATCCTTTGCTGCACAGTATCCTATTTTCCTCAGAAGAGGACACCAACCCAGACTGGCTGTCGGCCTTTGGACACAGCTAGCATATTTTAACTACTTTTTTCTCCTGGGAAACATGGATTTGAAACTCATCAGAACAAGATGTTTCACTCCCTGAGCGAGTGGTCCAGACACTGCAGTTCTGCAGCAGACAGGTGGAAATGCCTGCATTTGCAATGGTCACTAAAGAACCAGGATGAGCTGGGACCTCCCACACCCACTCAGAGGCCACTTGGGGCTGGTAAAATGCAGCCTCTGCTGGGTCCCCTCCTCTCAACCCTACAGACAGTGGATATTTTGCATTGAATGCCAGGTTTCACTCCAGACACAGTTTCTATTGGAACCACCACTGCATTGCCCCAGCAAGGCCACAGCTGGTGATTGCTTGGTGCTACCACCCTGTGACCTTTCTCTGACTTCTGGGTGTAAGTCATGCAGGCATGGTACTGTGGGGAAAGAAAAAGCAAAGCTTTGCAGATCTCTCTCTGTACATTAGACTGCTACTTGTGTGAGCTACTGGATTGTAACTCCTGCACTGGCATAGGTAGATACTGAGGAGCTCAATTGTTTTCAAAATACACTTCTCATTGCACTAGTGCCATTCCTGAAATCTTTTCTGCTAGATTTGCTAAAAGGCCTCAAACAACTTTATCTCTACATGGTTCAAAGTCTGCTTTGGTACAACTGAACTGTACATTTATTCCAAGTACAACCTAGTACAACTTTGTCCACAGCCTAAAGCCTCCCTGCTAGCATTACTAATTTGCTACAACCACCTTGGTGTCAGTGCACTCTGACATGCTCAATGTGCTTGTCTCATGTTGATGCTTTGGCTTGGAGCATTCTAAGTTCTCAGTCCCACTTACCTACATATTGGGCTCAGAGGGAGACTACCATTTTTAGACTTGAAAACATGACTTAGGCAGATATTTACTGGTTTTTTTACATCTTATTTTTGGAGCTCAAAAGCACTGACTATGAGGCCATGCATGGAAGTGATATGATCACTCACTGATGAGGAGATGTGAGCAGATCAGTGTTTTCTTAATTCAGAGCTGAATGAGGAAACCTAAGAAGAGACATGGATAAACCCAGGAGAATGGACGAAATTAGGATGAAACCTGGTTCACCTTAGTTCAAGGTCTTCCCTGACTCTTGCAGGAACCCTTGGTCTTCCCTGGCCAAGTCCAAACACTGTATTTGAGGGTAGGCTGCCACCAAAGTAGATGTATATAGAGAAGGTCTGGTATATGTAACCAATCTGTCACATTTACCTATTAGTCTTTTGGCAGATTTTTCATTTTCAAAGCCACCAGAGAGGGGAGGGAGGGGACGTGTGGTTTGTGTCTCTTCTTCTGCATTTAAACAAGCTAAAGAAGCTTTCATCCAAAGTAAACCTGAGCTATAAATCATTAGGACATAGCTACAAATTATTAGAATTAAAATTGCAGGAAAAGAATAATTTTTTTGCTTAATAAATACTTCAGAGAATAATAGAAAAATAATTTTCTCATCATAGTTTCACAACATGAAAATGAAAAGAAGTTTCCAAGCTCCCAGTTGGATATGCTGAACTGATTCTAGCTCATGTACCATAGCTGATGACAGTATTTCTGCAGTCAGAGTTTGAACTGACCAGCTCCCTTTGTTCCCATGAGTGGGGAGGAACAGAAGTTATTCCCTCAAGTGATTTTGAGTCTGAACACTGCAGTTTCAACAGACTACCTCTGGACAGTTCTGCTGAATGTGCAACTTCCTGCATTTCACTTGGGCCATGACAAGCCAGCCTGAAGGATACAATAATATCAAGATTCTGCTTTAAGCCTAGTAAAAAGGAAATTCTGCACTAAGGCTCTTTCAGCTGAACTGGCAACAAGGGAATTCTGCATTAAGGTTCTTCTAGCTTGATTGACTTCTGCCTATAGGCATAGAAGTGAAGTAATGCAGTAATAAATCATGTCTTTCAAACTGTTATATTTTCCAGCATTCAATTAAAAAAGGAACCACTAAGTGTTCTGCTGCTTGGTCTTCCTGACACCTCTGAGCAGCTGGTGTATTTGGTGACTTTTTATCACATGCCCTAACTGGCTAGCCAAGGCTATTTTTAATAGATTGCTTTATCAAAAAGAAGAGCATTCAATTGCTATTTTTGTACCACCTACCAGAACTCAAAAAGAGTTGAAATACTGATAAACACCAACTAACATTGACGGATTTGAAAAACTGGTCCATATGTTCTT
Organism: Melozone crissalis; assembly: GCF_028551555.1. Lineage (NCBI taxonomy): Eukaryota > Metazoa > Chordata > Aves > Passeriformes > Passerellidae > Melozone > Melozone crissalis. The sequence continues at coordinate 24,453,534 of NW_026535780.1, forward strand.
ATTCTAGTAGAAGTTTAGAAGCACTTAGGATAAGGTCATATGGGGCAAAGATACTCACGAGCTCTGAAAGGAGCAGAACTGCAAGGCAGGGTTTACTGAATCACAGATAGCATTGCATCCATTAGCCTATACACAGCGTGGGCCTGAGCTGTCCCGCATGAAACAGCTAAAAATTGACATTTTTAGTTGCATTCCTGCGCTCAAAATCAGCTTGAGAGTTTGTATTCCCTCAGCAATGGACATGCCTTTCCCCTCACCAAGAAGAGACATAACCCGTGACTGTTGGTAGGAAGCAATCTTGTAAGCCTAAATAACTGTCTTAGAACCTGGCCAAGGACATGTTTTTCTATGCACCTTTTTAAAAAGGAGAAATTTTTATTAAAAATTACTTTTTCAGTAAGATTGTGCTCTCCAGGTTTCCACTAGAGAGTTCCATTACTGGCTGTAGCATCACATTAAATGAGAAAAGGGACCTGACCTTTAATCATCACACTGCATGATCCTTAAGGTCCCTTCCAACCCAAACCACTCTATGATTCTATAGTCTCCACCTTTAGCTGAGATTTAGCTTAGATTGAAAGCATCTCTTAGGAGGAGACAGTATAAATCATGTACCCCTAAATCCCATTTTATTAGCCTTGCTCTCTCCACAAGCATTTCTGGTGGCAGGAGTGCTTGACAAGGTCCCATCAGGTAATCCTAATAAGGAGAAGGAGCTGCACTGCCTGACATGAGAGCTCTACAGCCTTTTATTTTCACTGGAGGGAAGATTTTACACAATAGCAGGAAGAGAATCCCTTTTGTCTTCCCACTTAAGGGAATAAGAGTGTCATGCACACAAATGTATCAAACTGCCCTTATGTAGAAGAATACAGTTCCTCTACCGACTCTGTCCAGATTCAAGGCCATATTTTGCACAGGGATGAAGAAACAGCCCACTGAGACAAGCAAGGACAGAGGTGCTGTCACACCCGTCACACACTGCTGTTCTCACAGAGGTGCTGTCTTTGATCCTCTCAGTGGAGAGCTGCTGAGCCTTGCTTTTGGCAAACAGGCTGGTAGGACCCCACAGAAATAACAGGATAGGGGCATGAGTTAGCTTGTCCCTCTCCAACATGGCCACAGTGTGGAATTTTGGATTCCCTGCTGAATATTCAGCAGCTATCACAGATGTACATGAAAAACATGCTGCTATAATCTGAAGTTCTTCCTTGAGTGGTGTTGCTGGAGATCAGAGGAGACATAGATGGTGAACTCTGGCATGGAAGAGAGAAGGAAAGACTTTTGCTCACCTCATTCTCTTAAATTTGCTTAATCTAGAAAAAGAACTGCTGGTCCTCTACAGAGTGTATGACTGATTATAACCTTCAAGGTCTGAGCCTTAGCTCACTGAAGACAACAGAATTATGCTTAGTGTCTAGAGCAAGCTCTATCAGGCCTTCAGCCTCTAATGTTAGCTCTCACCTTGTGCAGCTAAATGAGTGACAAGGAAGAGTTGGGCTCTGAGTTACATTTTTGACTAGGAAAATCACTGTCTCATAGAATTTCAGAAGCAATGCAATTGCAATTCAATTCTGGTATCACACTGTCAACCAGAAAATAGATTTCACTCACTGAAGATCTGTTTTTCCCCTTCTGAGGTCAGTGATGGAATTGGAAGGGATATCAATCTTCCTCTGACATGGGCAGGGATGAATATGTACACACACTTTGTATTTCATGCTAAGTGCTTGAAAAGAAACATTAATAATTTCACAATTGTGAACAGCAGGAAGCTAGCATCAAGACATGGAGAAATGATCTTGAAAAGATGCATAAATTGTTTTAGAGTGAATATTTCAAATGTATGAGAGGCTTCCAGTATTTAAGAGTTTACACAAATTTCACATTTAGAGTGGTTTTTAACCTGTCCAAACTGAATGTCTTTCTTCAAACTATTTGAGTTTTATTTATGTCATTCATACAATACTTTGAGAATATTTTTTTTTGTCTGGAATTCCTTGCTTTTTATTACCATTCTTTACTGAAAAATGAAAAATAACTTCTACTGAAACCAACAGCAGTGAATTTTCAATTACCAAAATTCATACAGATCAATCTCATTAAAAACTGCAATTCCTGTAACTACCTTTGTGGTACCCTAGTTATCTTTTGACATTTCTTAATCAATCTTAGATTTCTTTTTTCCAAACAGTATACTTCTACGCAGATGATATGAATTATGAAGATATGTTATATCTTGCTGTGCACAAAAGAAAGCATTGGTGAATCTGACTGCAGCAGCCCAGGAGGCCATAAAATACAATTTGCTCCCCAATCTGCATCAATTGTCCCAATTTTTTCTTAGCAATATTGGGAAAGCATACATCTATCCTCAGTAATCAAACTGGCACTGTAGACTATTCTTACAACACACGCCTCATCAATGTTTTACAGTATTTAGTGTCAGCATAAAATTCTTTACTTGAACAGTATTATAAAACACTATCTTAGCTCTTCTATGTTTTTCATCTTTAATCTGGGTATTTCAACTGTTGTCATAACTTGTAGTTAATGTGCACCCTGTGAATGTACACCCTGTGAATGTACAACCAACCCATGGATATAATCCACATTCCTGGCAGCACTGGCATCTAGTGGAGGAATCCAGTATAGCACAGTAGAAAATGTGCCAATAAAATATATTCTGGTAAATTCTTTCACAAACTTGAATTACTGCTAAATCTTATAGAAGTCATGGACATACATATTGTGCATAAACATACTCTATCACACTGCTTTGATTTATCATGATCTCATACTCTATGTTTTAATATTAATAATCTATACCTCCTGCGTAGGCATTATCTAAAGACAAGAAATAGCAAAACTGAGGTCTATATGAAATTCATATCAAGTCAGGTGAAAACAAGCTGTAAATGCAAAAGATGTAAAATCATAGTAAAAATTATTCAAAAAGATAATGAGGACAGATAATTTTAAGTCTGCCAAATCTTGGGCTCCTGTCCTGCTCCTTCCACCTTGATAATGTCTCCTCACAGTGCTGTTGTTCCACATGCTGCTCTGGATGAATTTAGAGATGAGGAGATGAAGCATCCTGAATACCTACAGCCTTCAGGCTGCTTCTAGCCTACCCAACAGATGGTCAGCAAAGCCAGGCCCCCTTGGCTGACCAGAGTTATTTGTGAACACTGCAGTGCAAACCTGAGCAGCTCTGCACTGGTGAGAATCAAGGCTTTCAGACACTGTCATCTTCACCATGACTTTTAAATGCCCAGCGAATAGGAGTCATCATGGCACTGTCTGTAAAAATATGGCGTGGTCTCTGTTATAGAATTTCTCATCAAGATATTTGGTAAAGCCTTGCACTCAAGAGATAAGAACAGTAGAGTATTGTCTTGAACTGGTCACATCATTTTTGCAATAATGCTGTTCTGGCCATCACTTTGACCTTGGAGGTACAATATGAAGAGAAAAAAATTTGCTCTGGGGAGAATTGTGGGTGCTGTTCTTACACACTGCTCCCCTTGAGCCCAACAATACACAGACAGACAGACAGACAGACAGAAACACACACACACAATTTAGACATCCTGCTCCAAGAAATTCACCCATGATCTGAGGCTTATAACACCCATGAAAAGTAAGACACTAATGCTGTGTTTGGTTTTCCATGACCCTTCCCCCAATGCCACTGTCCAAGCATAAAAGAATTACAACTTTTACCTTCTCTTCGTGCATTACTTATCACCTTAGCTGCAGATTTACTCATGACATGGACGACATAAAGGGGGCAGTTGAGAGCATTTGCTATGGTAACGGCTCTTTGTGTAGCTTCAGCTTCCACTTCTTCAGGACGACACAGTTCGTGACCCTCAGGGCCAGTTATGCCCATTGCCAGCATCTTCTTTGCACCCTGCAGACCCCACACAAGCATGTAAGAGTCAGTTAAAGTGTATCTATGGTGTCATGAGCATGCTGCCAGTCAAATGGATTCTGAAGCAGCCATTGCAGCTAAGGGAAAAAAACAACTAAGGAGTTGTGATTTTTTTCCAAAATAAGTTACTGTAGTTTTATCTGAAATCTAACATATCTCTCAATAAATTCAGGTCTTAGAATACTTAAGTAAATTCAGAGAAGACATTTCACTGGCTTGCAGGATTAAATCACAGCTCTTGAAAATCTTACCCCTCTCTCAATATGTACACTGAAATATCATGGCCAATGATGTCCAATGATGCTACTAACTTTCACTGGGGAGGAAAAAAAAGGAAAAATTCTTACTAAATACAAAGATGCATATATATCCAGAGCATCTGAAAACTCCAAGAGGCAAAGAGGTTTTAAAAGGCAAAAAGGTTTTGTCCCTATGTTGGGACTAAATTTAACATTTGCTGATTTGAGTTTATTTAGCAACTAATTAATTTCTGTTACAGGACTTGCGGCAGAGTCAAAACGCTGTTGACTGGAATAGAAACTATTCTATAGAGCCACTCAAGCTCCCACTGATGTCGAGTATTACCAGTGGAGTTACAGCTCAGGGCCCCAGAGCTCTCAGTGCCTCCACTCAGCTCTAGGGTGGCAGAAGCAGGTATGAAGTGAAGCATTTATGAATTATGCACAGAGGGATGTTGAGACTTCTGTGCCCAGCCAGTGGAGCTTTCTCCATACTTCTGGATCTGCTTCTGTTGCATGAGCTGACGATCCTGGACAGACCTAGGCCTAGTGCCTGGATGGAAAAAATGTCAAATGTGCACCTGTGCAATTAGCTCCCCATTCTCCGCATGGACTTGAGCAACTGCCCCAATTTCCTTACAGCAGGAAAAGGCTTCATACAGCTCCTCATCATTGACCATGTATACATCTTTATAGGCCATAAACATCTTGAAGGAGTTGACACCTTTGTTTTGAACAAGACTTTCCATTTCTTGCTTCACCTGAAAAATACAGCAATTGTATTTTACATATTAATAATTTCGTATAAAGAAATTGTAAGTATGGAAGGTGATCCTTTACTCACTCATCAAACATATGTTCAGTACAAGTAGCCCAAGTTGCATACTTAAAGACTGGTTTAGACTATTCTTCTTGTATCAAATTGATTCTTAAAGTATATAAAAGGGTAGCACTGCAGTGCAAATATTGGAAGCACAAACTAATTGCAGGAGGGAATGCTTTTTACAAAAGGTAATGAGGCAGAATTTTATTTCAAATAAACCTCCTGGTGTTGGAAACACCCATTCTAATATTACAGTCAATGCGTCCAACTCTCACAACATGGACATTTATGCAAAACCGATTTTCAAAATTGGACCGCAGTGGGCTGCAGCTTCTAGCAAACAACACAGTGATAGAAAAGATTTCATCCTACAGAGCTTTGTCCTGACTCTAAACAACACACAGAGCCTTTTGAAACATTTTGTTGTCAAACAAAATAGCTCCAAAATGCTACATGAAGGCCTGCCTTTCTTTTTTTTTTTTTTTTATTCACTCCTGATAGGATTCCCCTGCTTCTGCTAAAGCCTATGAAGCCCAGCAAAACATTGCATCACAATGCAATGCAATCATCACAAAGAAAGTAAGACACATATTTTAGTCTCAAGACTTCTTGCACAACTGGTTAGCTAGAAACATATATTATATAACTTTGGTTCTCCCCTCCCAGTAAAATGATGGTTACAGTAATTGATATGCATCTGTAATGCTATTAAAATTTCCATAGGATTAATTCCTTTCAAAAAGTAAAATATTATTTTTCATCTTCTCTCTAATAATCTGGTTGAGTCTGCCCAAGAAGGGTAAGATATACAAAAAATTCAAGGAAATATTTTAGTTATCCAGAGGAGGGATGGGAGCACATTTTGAGTGGCAGTTATCAAATAAGTACCTGACAAAATGGCACAAATATAGAGGCATGTCATTTATCCTCTTCACTGTTTACTACAACTAACAGAAGGCATTGTAAAGAATGCATGCTTTTAATTAATAGTTCAAATTCTGATGAGATGAGAGCTGATCAGATGGGTATGGCATATCAGTCTTTTTCACCCAGGCCTTTTGCATCTACAAAATGCCCAACCTATTTCTTTTAATCTTGGCCTTTAAAAACAGCTACATTCTTAATATAAACTAGAACATTTCATTGATTTACATCTCCCTATTTTTATTGGATTTGTCCGTACAATTCCACGATTGTCTGCTGAGCCTGTTTCAAATGCACATTACTCATATTTCATTGAAGAATTTATTTTATGCCTTTGCCTTAAGTTAGAAGTTGTGGTGAGGCTATTTTAGCACTCAGTACACAGAATACCAAAGATGTGTTGTTTGCAGAGTGAATGCTTTGGTGCATATATTCTAGAATTTAAAAATTAGAAAAAGTACTCATATATAAAATAGGAATTTACTTAGTATATTTGTGTACTGATGCATAGTTCTCCAAGAATCCAAAGTCATCTTGTAAAACATGGGTCTCATTCTGATAAATATCAAGCACCTGAAAAATTAATTTATCAGTGAAGCTTTCAGGGTATCAGCAAACATTCACTCAGCTAAGATGATTCTCCCATATGTAAATTCAAAAAAGGTTTTTTAGATTATTTCACATTCAATGTACTATTGGCTACAGTCCTGCTTTACTTTACATGGGTTTTACTGCAGCCACCCAGGAAAATAAATCTTCCCCTACAAATGAAGTCAAGTACCATATTTTTTATGTATGCACTTAAAAAAAAAAAACAACAAACCAACCAAAACCGCTAAAACTCATCAGAAGCATAAAATATCAAGTGTTCAAGCAACAAAAGACAAAATTATTGTGAACACCTCTTTCCCCCTCTGACCTGCCTGGTCTTTGTCTTGCACAATCCCTTCCTTTAACTTTGTGCAGTATTATCCAGAGATACAGCCTATCTGCAGACTTCTTTCAAATACCTATACTCTCAGAAGGGTGTGGATTATTTCAAATGTTTTTAATCACAAAATCACTAACCAGCAAGCAGTATTTAGCACATGAAGACTGATTCCAAACAGGCATAGTACAAATTTATGGAATTTAAAATAAAGCTCTTGTGTCTACCTTGTTGCTCCACCATGTAACTGCCACATGCAATGAATAATCACAGCAGACTTTTGGGTCTGCCCAGCTTTTCCATGTATCAAAGGCTTCAATAAGAGAACAACCTTTCTGAGGGATGGCAAAGTCGATGATCATAGTGGTTCCTCCTGCTATAGCTGCCTGAAAAGAAGAAAGTTAATATTTAGCAATCAGAAATAATGCAGATTTCCTTCCACCCTGTCCAACTCCCTTACATCAATTAATCTGGACTGAAAACCCAAAAGCCACTGAGGAGTTCCCCTGAGTAAAGTCCAGACTCGAAAAATGATTTTGGAGATTAATTTCCTTTGCTTTGAGAAAAATGTTCTCAAAAGCATGTTCAGGAGAATCCAAGTGAAATTCTCACACTGAAGGAGAAGCTTCTCTTCGTGTACAAAAACTTATGAAAGAAGTGGAGATGTGTCTGTAGTGTTTATGCATCAGCGAGTTTCCTCAAGTGTGTGGAATCACTGAGGAAGAAGAGCACTAGAAGAGCACAGTCATCTTGAGATGTGCTGCCTCAGAGTCTGTGTAGTGGAAAAAACAAGCTTCAGTGACAGGCAAGTACTAAGGGGCAAATACACAGCAACAAAAAAACGCCATTGAGTTTGAAAATTCAATATGAAAGTCCCCAAACTCTTGACTAATACTAAAATATTTTACAGTGTTTAAAAACGTATTTTTATTAGAAACAGAATATCATTTAGTAAAACTGTATAGAGGGTTTTAAATAGAATGAGGAATTTACATTCTCTACATAAATGTTGTAAAGTAATAAAATAAACTACAACTTAACAGATGAATGGTGATCAAAAATTGCTTTTTAACCAATAATTTCCATTCTTATTAATGGAAAACTGAATTATTACTTTTCTTGCCTTTGAAGGGAAAAAAAGTTACACAGATGCCAGATTCTTGACTAAAAGAAATTGATCTAATACAAAAGTTCCTTTGTTGAAATTGTTGCTTTCTTCCAGATTAGCAAAAGAAATCCTCTCTATTGCTCTGAACAATGTCCCTTTGCAAAAGAGCAACAATCAATTCAGATCAAAATGTGCACAGCCCAAATTCACAGGATCAGAGAATCACAAAATTAGCCATATTCAAAAAGACCTTTGAGATCAAGTCCAACCTATGGCCTAACACCGCCTTATCAACTAAACCATGGCACTAAGTGCCACATCCAGTCTTTCTTTGAACACCTCCAGGGATGGTGACTCCACCACTTCCCCAGGCAGCCCTTTCCAATGCCCAATCACTCCTCCTGTGAAGAATTTATTCCTAATGTCCAGCCCAAACTTCCCCTGGCTCAGATTGTGTCCTCTTGTCCTGTCACCAGTTTTCTGGGACACCAAGCCCCCCTGGCTGCACCCTCCTCTCAGGGCGAGGCCTCCCCTGAGCCTCCTCCAGGCTGACCAGCTCCAGCTCCCTCAGCTGCTCCTCACAGGGCTTGTGTTCCAGACCAGCCTTGCTGCCCTTCTCTGGAGGTATTTGAGCACTCAAAGCTCTCTCTGAATTGAGGGGCCCAGAACTGGACACAGCACTCAAGGTGTGGCCTCACCAGTGCCCAGTACAGAGGAAGAATGACCTCCCTGGTCCTGCTGGCCACACTGCTGCTGATACAGGCCAGGATGCCCTTGGCCTTCTTGGCCACCTGCACACACTGACTCATGTTCAGTCTGGTGTCAGCCAGCACCCCCAGGTCCCCTGGGCACTGTGCAGCCACCCTGTCCCCAGCCTGTAACGCTGCAGGGAGTTGTTGTGGCCAAAGTGCAGGACACTGCACTTGGACTTGTTAAACCTTGTATTGTCAGACTCAGCCCATCTATCCACCCAGTCCAGGTCCCACATACTGTATTACTCTTCCTTTTTCTATGACAATTCGTCTCTTTCTTCCTTCTGCTCATTTAGAATTCAGAAGAATAATTGTAAATATGTTAGTATATTTTGCAAAAAGAGAAATTTGGAAAGTGACACAAGTATTTGTAATCCCTAATGAATTGAGCAAAACATTTTCTCCCAGAAAAGTTGTTCAAACTGTCAAATATTTTTTAACAAGATTGATTGACTTATTTGTTAAACAGGATTTAAATAAAATTTATAGACTTCAAGAAAAAAAAAAAAAAGTCATGGGTTCCACAACTCCACTTGAATCTCCTTTTATTCCCTACATCTTTTTCCCCCTCTGTCTGTAAAGAGAGATGCCTTTACTTATTCAACTGAATGGGTAAATCTTAGCTAATCATTGTAGCATATTTTGCAATACCTGGAATACAACTCTGTCTCATTGAATTTCTTGCCAAAATATTTGTCAGAGGATGACCTCCAGTAAATAGGTCTGAACACTTTCCACACTTTGACCTGGGTTAAGGATAGCCACAATGTCTAACTTTTTGACATCTGACTGCTAAGGTCGATCTAGAATTTTCTTGCAGGCACTGAAGCAACTATCTGGCCATCCCATTTTGTGTATGCAGCCTCTGTCTTGAAGCTTCCCTGCCCTTTAAGTACCTCAGAGTTACTGAGAAAACCTTAAAAACTTATTTTCTGCTTTTTAGTAAATCCCAGTTCTCCTGTGAGAGGAGCTGGGTATAACAATCTCTGTGAAGGTGATGGCTAGCAGACAAATCAAGCGGGGCAATGTGATCCTTTCTGTGAACAAAGGCTTTCAGTCTGCACAACAAAGCTCTTAGAAAAGTGCCTTGAAAGTTTTGGTTATGGAAACTGTATGGAGATGATACGTAATACTGCTATTATGAGTAACTGATACACTCTTCATATTCAGGGTATATAATAAGATCAGCTAAAAAGCTGAAAAAAAACCCACTCCAAGTGTAAGACTGGGAGAAATAATGTACTTTCATAAAGTGTATTTGAAGTGGACTTTCATTGAGACACACAGTAAGCACCAAAGTGAATGGCAGAAGAAAAGCCTGCATTCCCTCATGCTAACAGAGGAGAAAGATCAGTTTACCAGAGAAATGCTTAAACAGCACAGGGGAATTAAACTGTTGCTTTAGTTAACCTTTGCTCAGAGAAGTATGAAGCTTGATGCACCAAAGCTGGTTGTAGCCTGCATGCTGACAGCCAGGGTAAATGCCTGCCCCACTTGACCCCTGCAATCACAATAGTTTCTGGAGGAGCCCAAATAACATTCTGGCTGGGGTGGACCTCTGAGTACCCCACCTACTTTATGACAATGTCCCAGCCAAAGGGACAGGATCAACTGGCCATGCTTGATTCACATTCTCTTCTCTCTCTCAGAAATAATCCTGGAGGACCAGCAGGCAGCCCTCTCTGAGAAAGCCCAGATGCACACACAGACATGCACATGTGCACCCACCTTGGTTCCAGTGTGGAAGTCATCTTTTGACCTGCTACCCATGAAAGGGAACTCCATGTGTGTGTGAGTATCGATGCCCCCAGGGATCACCAGCTTGTTGGTCGCATCCAGCACAACAAGTCCAGTCGAGGGCTCCGGGTTTATGTTCGGGCCCACCTGCCGCACCACTCCATCTTCCACATACACGTCAGCCACCACAGAGACGTCATCATTCACAACTTTTCCCCCTTTGATCAAAAGTCTCTGCTGAGCCCGGGTTTGGGGTAGCATGCCAGTAGGTGAGAGCGAGGCCTCAGCTCAGAAACTTGCTCTTGCCTCAGAGTAGTTCACTGCCCCGTCCTCCCAGAGCAGCAGCTCTCTCCAAACGGGCCTGAACGCACCGCACACCATGCCCGTTAAACGGACACCGATGGAACTGCCCCCTCTGCCCCCGGAAGCTCCTCCTCCCCCTCCTGTGCGGCCCAGTGACACGGATGGGAGCAGGGCTGCCCTTGGGCCCCTCCTGCTCTGGGCTCTGCCTGCACAAAGCGAGCCAGGCTTTCAAGGGGTTTGGGTGTTCTCAAAGCACACCCTCCAGCCTGCCCTGTGCACCTGCAGGTTTGCAGCTAGCTGAGCTGCTTTAAAAATGTGGCTATTTTATCATCTTGTGATGCCCAAAAACAAACTAAGCTCTTTGCAGCCACATTTGAGAAAACCAAGGGTGACCTGAGCTCTCCACAGAAGCAGCCAGAGAACCCAGGGGTGACCTGAGCTTCCTGCAGCCATGTCTGGGGAGCCCATGGGTCCAGCCTGTGCGGAGGAAAGGCAGAGTGCAGTGCTGTGTTGACCCAGGTGTTGCATCCTTCTCAGTGGAGATGGGGGGGGGGTCCACACTGCTCCCAGGCTGTTTCTCAAAGGATTTGGGACACACCACCCTCAGGATCCAAACATGGCTCTCTGCTGCTACTGCAATGATGCAACACAGACAGCGCTCCAGCCTGAGGGGGAAGCTGGGATGTGTGTGTCAACATCCATAATCCCATTTCAGTACCTGATGCTCCACCTGCCCCATGGCCCTGCTGTGCCCACCCAGCAGGCTCAGCCTGTGCTCGCCACACCCCACACTGCTGCCCCCACAACCACTGCCAGCCTGGCTGTGCTGACCCTCAAACATCCCTGCCCCAGGGGAGCCCTTCCTGAGGGCCAGGGGAAAGTGAGGATCCTCTGTGGAGGGTTTCACACAAGGCTGGTGTGACCTTGGCAGGAGGTGGCTTGTGTGGTTCAGAATATACACCTGTAAAAAGAGGTGGGGAGGTAAGACAGCTGAAAAATGAGCTAAAGACCTACTCTGTACCATCTCAGAGGCACTCGTTTCTATGGCATTTTCCCACTTCTCCCATAACCCTGGATTTGCAAACTCAGCAGTGACATGGCACAGCTCAAATGTGTCCCTAAATCTGCTGAGCACTTGCATCTTCATCCCCTCACCCCTTCCAGTTTAGTGGTGATGATTTACCAAGAGAGAACATTGTCTCTGCGGGCTGTGAGAGGGTGCACACATAGGATACCAAAAAGCCATTTAGACAATGGACACAAGATATGGAAAATCTCACCTTCCCATCAGCATGTCACCTTTGTTCCTTCCCTTATGATGGGTAAGAGAGAATTACCATACATTTAGTTTTCTATCTGCTCATCCCAAAGTATCTTGTCTTACATCTCACCTTTCTGCAATGGAACAGAGACCTAATGGGATTTATGACCTGACACAGCAACAAAACATGTCAAAACTAATTTGGAAAAGCAGCTTCACTTTGCATAAATAAAGTGACCTTTGTGAAATGAGGAGAGGGGGTAGCAAAGTCAGAGGTTCATCTGATCATGTGGTATACAGCAGTTAAGTTCCTATGCCTATCCAATGGATATTTAATGATTTGATGTAGAACAGCATCAACAGACTTTACAGTATTTATTGGCAAAGAGACTTTTCAGCATCACTTCAGTGCCTAAACTGCCAACCTAAAATAGTCACTGTCTTCTAATTTCTCCCTGGCCAATAATTACTTAGTATTTTCTATGAAAGGAGTTTTGACATGACAGACCTAGAGTCATCTCTGAGTATGCTTTTGGGCTAGTGGCAGTCGTAAACTGTTTCTGCTCAAATCCTTCTGCCAAATTGGGCAGAGGGAGATCTGAAGGCAGATCAGCCACATCACAGCAGATTGTAGTGTGCACTGGGATATCCAGTTCCCTTTTTGTGTGTGTTGCACAGGAAAGAGCTGATACAACTTTCATACATAAATGCATGAAGAGTAGCACAGCTCAAGAGTATTTACATCTGCTTCTGAACAAGAACAGGCTTGAACTCTGTTTCCTCTCCTCTGATTTCCTCCTGGGTGATTTAGACTTTGTGGATCCTAGTCTTCAATGCCCAAACCTTCCTATCTGTAATTTCATGCCCAGCTCAAAATTGCAGAACTGCCCACAAACCAGGAACATAACATCTTGCAATGCTGTGCCTAGGAAAACTGAATTTATCCCACAGGTGGTTTTGAACACATTAAATAACATATTGTTATATAACAAGATTCTGTCTAAGCAGCTCTTTTATTTAAACCATTTGGACCAAAAAGATAATCTCACATCAGTTACATTAGTGTATATTTGGTAAATATTTCACAGCTCAGCTCTCCCTTGAAAAAATAGCCTGAAATACCACTGGTGGAGCAGAAATAATACTTAAAATACTCAGAGAAGACAACTGGCCTTACATTTTTAGGAATCACTGAATATCTACTGCTGCTCCAACAGGGCTTCTGGCTCCTAATTGACTTTGGAGTATTTACTTACCCACAAAGCATTTTACTATTTTATCCTTCTCTTTGCAGAGATTCAAACAAATCTTTGCCCCATAATCAATGTTTGACTCTGCTCTGTTGTAGTGGTTTGGGCTGGAAGAGTTCAACTCTGTCATAGTACCTGGTATTGCTCTGTGTTTTGCATCTGTGCTGAACGCACTGCTGGTAACAAAGGAAAGTTCTCATTATTGCAGAGCAGCACTTGCACTATGTCAAGGGCTTTTCTGCATCAAGCAGTGCCCCCCCAGTGAAGAGGCTGGGGGTGCACAAGAAGCTGGAAGGGGACAAAGCCATGACAGGTGACCCCAGCTGACCACAAGAACACCCCCAGCCATATGGTGTCATGCTCAGCATATAAAGCTGGAGAGAGAAGAAGGAAGGGGAGGGACATTCAGCATATATAGCATTTGCCTTCCCAAGTCACCCTTAGTGGATGGTGGAGATCTGCTTTTCTGGAGATGGAACATCTCCAGAAACATCTGCCTGCCCCTCCAAAGTGAGGGATGGATTAGTTTTGCTTTGCTCACAAGTGCAGCTTTTGCTTTACCTATTAAACTGTCGTTATCTCAAACCCACAAGTTTTCACACCATCTCCCTTCCAAGCTGATTGAGTAGCTATGCAGTGATCAAATACCAGCTGGGCTTAAATCACAACCCTGCAGAGAAGTTTCCCATTAGGAAACATTTACGGATCCTAAAATGTTGCACAGTAGCTCAACAATTTGAGAGCCATTGCAGAATGTCTTCCCAAGCTCACAAATCTGAAGCTGAACCATATGCTAATGCATTTGTTGTGTCTAGTAAAGCAAATAATCCTAGAAATCTAAAAATGGAGTGTATAGTGTAACTATCACAGAAATACAATCATAAGAGGTTTCTCAGTAGCCTAATGATAAACTGATTCCATTTAAACAACTCTGAAGGAAACAGAATCCACATCCATGATTTACCAAATGAAAATAATTTAGCAAATTCAGGGATATGTTTGCAAGAAACAGAGGACTGAAGTTTGGAACATCCAGCAAACCTTGAGGACATCTAAAAGTCATTATAATGCAGAAACCATCAGTTTAAAGTCCTCTGAGACACATACTTTCACCCACTTCCTCCGGGAACCTTTAATTGCTACCTGCCTGCATAAAATACTATTTATTTTTAACTTCTCCTTTAATTATCACACCTTACTCTTATCTTCCATTTGTGTCCATTTTCACATTCTTCTTACAATACCCTAGTGCTGTAAAGCTCTTCTACCACCACACAGTCTTCAGCATTTTCTTAACTCCAGGACTCTTACTGGCATTAACCTTCAAATTAAAGTTGGTGAAGCTGAAATGTATCTCAAAATGCAGGGGCAGCAGACAAATAGGCTTTTGAACAAACAGAGACATTTTGTGAAGGAAGCTAGAGGCTGATAATGAGCAGCAGAAAGACAGCTCAGCTAATGAAGATGTGCGATTAATAGCATTACTTATTTTTGACAACTTTCCTCCAAGGAAGAACGAGCGGATCATGAACATTTGCAATGTGAGAAAATTAACAAAACCAGTACCAAAGCTTTCAGTAATGATGGATAAAGCACTAGGTTTTGGAGAAGTGGTGAGTTTGAGGTGCACTCTGGCTTTGCAGAAAGGAAAGAATTGTTATCTTTTGCCATATTCAGCAAATCAGAAGGACTGAACACTCAGTAAGCATTTCTTTGCAACTCCTCTTAAAAAATCCATAATGCCTGTTTACCTGGGATTTACTTTCACACTCTTCTCTGCAGTGGGAATTTAACCTATTCAATAAAACCAGACAGTCTAAATGTAATGGCACCTGTAAAGTCTTTGTAATTGTGAGACGAGTCAGGTGCCCTTGTCAAAACCTCACAAGTTTTCAGAAGAGTCTGCTGGCTACTTTCATGAGATGGATTTTCAGACACAAACAAGTGGTGAGGTTTCAAAACCTAAGCTCCCAAGGCTTCTTCAGTTGTAAAAGCTTTCCAAAACTAGCAAGCATTCACCATGGTTTTCTATAACCAAACAAGGCTAACAAACATTAAGAAAGGAATTCAATCCTCTAGTTCCACATGACCTAAACTATAAATATGCTCTCCTAAATACTAGGCTACATCCAAGACCCTAGTGCCAGTCTTTCCCCAAATACATCAGCAGTGTTGAAGCCCATTAGCACCCAGCCTTGGGTCCCACACATGTGACACAAAGGAAGGCAGCCAAAGGTGTGTGTGTGCTGAAGACCATTCTGCTTTTTAGAGAAACAATAAGTAATGACTTTCTCTGATTCTCATAAGGCCAAGTGCCTCCTCCTCTTTGATCAACACAAATGGTGAACCACAGACAGTACAACCAAAAAAGAAAAAGGAATGACCAGGAATCCAGCAAAGAAGCAACTAAGAAACCCTCATACTCTCTCTCAAAGTGCTCTTTGCTCTTTTCACTATTCATTGGCTCATAAGGGTCCAATGAAATGTCCACTTTCTAAATATGTGTGAGACAGTTTAACTCAGGCATTGAAGTTCTAAATCTCACAGTACTATGGGAATAAAAAAACAAACTCATCATACTTGTCAGTTACTTCCTGGTGCACAACCTCAGTCAAAGAAACTAAGTTCTCAGGTGAGATTTTTCCAGACTCCAAATTCCTAAGTCTGAGGCAGATTTACCTTGTGGTAATTTCTGTTTTTCTTTCTCTGTCTCTTTGCTGGGTCTGAAATGCGGCTTTTCCTTCAGCTTTGGCCCTACAGACCCCTCACTTCTTTCAGACACTTCACCTAATTCAAAATAGATCTCCACTCCGTCTCATTAACCACAAAAGCACAGGGATTAGCTATCTTTGGAAACCGTTATATTTACTCATGCATTGTCAAAAAAAAAAAAAAAAAAAAACAAAACCCACTGCAAAATATTAGTTGTATTTTCTCCAACTCTCAAACTCAGCATCTATTGAAGGAACACAGTCAGAACTAAAACTGCTGGCTAACAGAGTAGATGAGAGAAAGCAAAACTGAACATCTCTGTTCCTTGCCATGCCACTGCAGAAATATGCTGTCAGTTTATGACATTCCTCACCATCCTGTATATTGTTCCTCTTTTTCCTTTGGTGCACCAAAACTTCTTCCTCCAACTGTGACTGTTCAAGGTGGTTCTTAACTAACCACAGGAAAGACAACAGATTAAACCAATGTATTTTACCAATTTTTCCTCAGTTTCACAAACCTGGAGAAGCAGATAAATCTATGTCTTCAGTTCTGTTGGCACACCTTCAGATGCATGATTGTTTCACTGCAAAGGTACAAATGCAATTCTGCTAAACCTCTCTAACACCATAAGTCATCATGTTCTGCTGAAATTGAGATTTCTGCTCTGAATTCAGACACCTGCCTCTTGGATAATATGTACAATGTATGCTTATTTCAGGGGTCATGTCCTTATTCCTTAAAGCAAGTTTATTTCTTTGTCCTTCACATTTTGCATAACAAACCTTTATTATTTGTAAGGAAGTCCACACTAAACCATAACTCCTTCCTTCTTTCTCTTATCTCCTGATTTGACATGTCCTACCCACTATGACTTATTTTTGGGAAGGTCTCCTGCAATTGTGTTTCTCAAAAAAAACCAACAAACCTTTGTGCAATGTAATATAATTATTTTCCTTTAGAGTGTCTTATCTGTTTTATTACAACCTTTCTAAAATTCAAATTCAAAATCTAGTGACTCAACTAGTGACTTTTTTGCTTCCTGTGTTTTCCACCCATTTCTTTCCTGCAAAAACAGCATAAAAGGTAACTGTGATCTGAAAAAAACCTCAATCTTGCAAAAACCTCACTTGCATTTGAGTCTTTTATTTGGTTCTTTGATAAAAGGATGTAACTGGGTCACAAGGAGAAATTAATGCTGGAAACCAACCTCATCTGCTAAATTTTTTTCAGTTTGCACGTAAAAATATCACAAACACTAATTTGTGCTCAGATATTCACCGAGATTAGCTAAATTTTGTTTACTGTAAATGTCTTTTCTCAAAATGTGATTAGGAATCACTAACTGACACTGCTCAGAGCGATGTCTCTTTTTCCCTCCATTGATGACATGGGGAGTCTTGTCCATCTGAATTCTTAAATAGTACTTCAGTTTAGTGAATCCCACATTCTCTTCTCCCAGGTTACTACTCACCAGATAGTGGGTACAGCACATGAACAGAAACCTCAACTAGACATACTGACCTGAATGTTGTGCTATAGAACTTCTCTGTATCAAGTCCAAGTGCAACTATGGACATCACTTGGAAGCAAAAGCTAACTAGTGAAATCCCAGTGGAGGATAGAAGGGAAAGAGTTTTAAATATCAGTCTGCTCACCTCTATATACTTTTGGTGACGTGGCAAAGGGACAAGACAGTCTTCTCCCTTGTCCTTTCAGAACACACCCCATTCTGGGCAATTGACTTTTAGCTGATGTCCCGGAGGAATTCAGTTACCAACTGCTTATTTTCAGAAACTCACAAGGGAGGAAGAAAAGAGATACAGTCAAAAAAACCCCAAAAACTGACAAAAGACTTCACAGAAAGCTTCATCACAACTGGAGGAGGATTAAAACTTTTGAATTAAACCAAGATTTATGGGAAATGTGCAGCAATTCCTCAGGACAACCTACACAGATGAATATCTGGAGATGTATATAGGAGAATAAAACACTCATTTTTCAGAAAGGAAGCAAAACCTCATCCCAACAGAAAAAGCCATGATTTGATCTGCAGTGAGTATTTAATATATAAACTTCACTGAAACAGTATTTGTGTCCCAACCTGAACTTGATTTCCCTGAACTGAATCCAAGCTTTGGCACGAGTTCATGCTTTGACATTCAGACAGAAAGTGAACACATAATACAGTAACTAATTCCAGCATCCGCTCCAGGAACCTGTTTTGAAAGAAGAGTTATCAGCAACACTTGCTGAACTTGTACTGAAAATGAACTTTGGAAACAAAACAAGCCCTTGCACCATCTGAAGCTCAATCAGCCCTCCCTAATGTTTCAAATGACAAAAAAAGTGTGGATTGTGAAAAAGAATGGTGACAAACTCTTTCCATGTTTAAATAACTTTACACGAGGAGAAAACTTGCCTCACAATAACCTAGATTCTTTCAAGCTGGCAGATGAAAGTGATTTATTACAGAAAACAAGATAATTCTACAGTAAATATTTCTGACATTTTTTTCAAACTGCCCTAGTATTGTAGCACAGCTAAATCAAGAATGAATTAAACAAAATACTAATTCAAGCTCTCCAGCATAAAAAGAAACAGGGTAATAATGTCTTATCGAAACCCTCAATAAAACCAAACAAAACAAATGCAACCAATCACTCACGCATTACTCAAAAGAAAAATCAATCACTCCCTTTAATATCACTAAGAAAAAAAAATCACTGCAACAAATTCACCTCATACAAATATGAATTTTATTTACAATTTTCAAATTATCAATCAAATCCAACTTCTCAGTTAAATGTGTAGCATTTTTCCTTTAAAACAAATGAAACGTGTTCTTTTTACATCTGCAATATGGAGTCCATAGGTACATGCTGTTTGGGGCATCTAATGGAACAAATTTCGATCACTATGTGTGTTAAACACTGAAGGTATTCTGTGAAGACTCTTTCTTTAAAATTTATCTGCCTCAGGGACAAGCATTTCCACAACCACTTTCTATTGACAATTAATCAGGAAGGTTTAAAAACCCAGTATTTTATACCAGGACATACTGTTCACATATACTTCAGGGTATGTTACCATGTTCCTATTGCAAAGCTGCCTGCTCTATAAGCAATGCTACTGAAATCAGACTAGAGATTACCCACAGATTTAGATATTATTCAATGTGAATAAAAATGGCCATTGATGACTTTTACTTTAGTACATGTAATTATGGGCCAACTTGTACCTGATCTGGTACCAGTGTGATGTGATCTGTTCTGAAACTTGAAACCGCATGGGTTGTTATAATAAAATCTTTTACAATTGTATTGCACATAAGGTTCCTCAAAAGCACAAATCTATGTCATTGCATCCTGAACTCAGAATTTACCTGCTAACTCGCATGAAAAAATCAACCAGATGGTAAAATTGTTTATTTTTCTCATCCCAGTGTCTGTGAATAAAGAGAAGAGGGAGAAGATATATACACTTTGGAATCCATTCAATTGTTTGTTCCTTCTGCATGTGATTTGTACTTCAGAGATGAGGATTTAAAAAAAATAAAAAGCCAGACAGACCTTGGATTTATCTTTAAAAGTACCTCAAAAACATAACAAAAATTCAATTTAATTTTGATACATATTAAAATTTTAGTCAGTTCTGCCCGACAGCATAACACGACAGAAATGCACAAGACTTTAAACATGCTTTAAAATGACATTCAACAAAGTATTTAAAATTTAATAAATAGCATACAATCACACACAAATACATTTCATACTGGATCTTTAAGCCTACTAAAAACAGACTGGCAAAGAATAAATAAAACAGTAGTTGACAGTTTTGTTTTTAAAAGGTGTAGTTTCTTGTTGTCACACTAGTAGCCACGTATTAACCTGCTTATCACAAAATTGGAAGTTATGAGCTTTTTTCCTCACTGATCTGTTTTGCTCCAACATGTAATATCATAAAAAATACACTAAAAGGGTTTTCTTTTGGTTTATTTTAAACAACCAGTCTGCAACCGAGTAAACCAGTTTTTAAATACAATGAATAAATAGGGAATTAGTAAAGCAAATTCAATTGCAACAAAAATGCAACACCCCAAGAAAAGAGCCATGGAAATATATAGCCATTGCAATATTAGACAATAATAGTACTTAAAGTGATAGTGCTTGTGCACTAAGCTCATTAGAGACCTTAATATGATTTTAGTGCAAATCCCTTGAGACCACACAAGCTTTATAACCTACAGTATTAGGGAAAGATCTATTACCAGTTGGAACTTATTCTGTAGTGTATTTGTACATATTGGATATTTAAAGAACTAACGCATATTGTAATATCTTCGGCCCTTTTTTACTTCAAATCAAAAAGATTAATGACTGGGGATTTTACATACTATTTGGCCTGTACCATATTAGATTGCAGTTTAGGAAAGTCAGTGCTAAAAAAGCTTTTGCCATCACTTTATCTATTATGCCTAAATTTCATATATCATTGCATTTTGTACTTCTGAAAGAAAAAGAATACTCCTGGAGAAAGTTTCTCCTCCCTTTAAGTAAGTTCACATTATGATGAAATTCAAGAATATTTAGACAAAGTGTTGAATAAACTCAAAGAAAAGTACATATTTTACAGTAACAATCCTTACCATATTTAGTATATTAAGTTACAAGTATGTTGGCAATAATACAACAGAGTCAGTTCCTAAAGGAAAATAATTCTGTACAAATTCACCTGTTAATATGCGGTTAAACAGGCAGCCACTAAGTCTTGAGCAGCCGTGTTGTGGGTTTGAACTATAGTACCAGGATAAACTAAATTTGAAACTAATGGGGAAAACTTCAGTTTAAAGAGTAATCCAATTATACTGGATACACACATTGTGTATTCAGAGCCATTAAAATGTTCACTCTTACAGTTCCATAACGTCATCCAGTATAAGAAAAGTTTAATCAACCACACAGGCTAAAACAGCTTTAACATAATGTTGTCCTGGATTTTTTAAAACTAAAAACTAATTTTAACTGTGAAGTACAAAACAATGACAGATATTGCTCCAACTTGTACACAATCTTTCCTAAACAATCCGTACCTAGCAGAGTAATAATGCCTCATCGTCACTAGTTTCGTTTTTCACTGTTGCCTCTAAGCAAGTGTCGGGTATCTGGGCAGTGTGTACGATGCCACAGCTCTCACAGGGGCCATCTCGACTGCATGACCTTACACTGTGATGTGCTGCACTGTAAGGCTGTCTAAGCCCTGGTCCTTGATCTGAGCTGAGATCAAGTAGAGGTCTTGAACAGTCATTCATGTCAAAGTCTGATGCTACATCAGAGACTGGAATTAACATTTCAACATCATCATCCTCTTCTCTTCCACTTACCCCATTATCAAGCTGTCTCAAAGGACTTTGGTTCTGATTCACTGAGCTTGATCTCCCTAAAGTAAAGCGTACCCAGCGCAAGCCTTGAGTCATACGGCTTAGTGCACTCGAGAGCTGGTGGCGTGCGGGACTTGCGCTTGGGGGCTCTACACTTGTCACTTCTCTTCCACCATCCGTGCTGCTGCTGCTGCTGCTCTGAGCAGAGGAACTCCCACACGCTCCCACTGGTGCTTCTATTGCTGTTGCAGGAGGGACTTTTTGAGGCAAGGTGGCAGCAACACCACCAACTGCTCCTGCTGTGTCTCTTCTGTCATTTTCTGTGTCTGTATCATCAGATTCAACTGAAAACAAACTTCTGTGAGTATTATTTCTTTCACCTTCTCTACTAGTACTTTGGCTGGCAACATCATCTCCATCTGCCGAGACCAATGCCAACGATCCAGAATGACGTGACCTCGCAAAATTAAAAATTCGATTCCAAATGTTACTTGATCTGCCAGCAATAGGAAGTCTGATTGAGGTAAATCCAAGCTGAGATCGTACTGCCAGCCTGAGGTTTTCCAGAACTGAAGCCTAAATAAGAAGACAAGCAACAATCAAGCACTGACAGTCTGCTGGTATAACTATTATTATGCAAAACAGCATTTAACAAAGTTAAATGCGGAATCTTAAATATTACAAGATGTTGCATCCTTCTTAATAAGGATCTGGTATATGTAGCAAAAGGCTATTTAAAAAGGCTATTTAAATAAGTCATGACAAAAGTCTAGATGCTCTAGAGGAAAAACATAAACAGGCAAATTAAGTGGAAATACATATGGAAAGACAGTAAAAGAGCAATGACTTCAATACAAGGTATATTTCTGCCCTAAAAAAGGATCTCTAAATAAAGACAATGTGAAAACAAGGCACTATAGTCTGGATACGGAACACAGATTAAAGAAAAATACAACCACAGAGCCAGTAGAGCAGGCACACAAAATCTGTTACAGTCTTACCAAAAAGGTAGTCACTGTGGATTTTACAGTACAGCACAGAGAAATGTGTCTCAAAAAGTTTAGGATTTGTAAACAAAGTCTTCCAGAAAGATTTAACAAAGGTGGCCACCTTCTTTATCCACTACCATAGGGCTTCCTCAAAGGGACTAAATTAAGTATCTTCTCCAGCAGAGGCTTATAGTTTGATTTTTTCCCCCCTTTCTGATGTAATCAGTTAATTCCAGTTTCAAAATGCTTTAATGCTTCTGTTTAAATAGAATTACCTTATGTGTTCTAAACTATAAATTTCCCAAATTCAGTATACATTTTCTAGTTATCCAGCTACAGAAGAATGCATACCTGAATTTTCCTGTTTAAAATCCTGTACAACTATTCAACTGTAAGGTAACATAAACATAAGAACACAAACTCCTTTATCTTGGAGATCCCTGACTCAAACTTAGAGAAAACACTGCCTCAGCTAATTAGATCTTCCAGGTGCCCATCATTCTAGAAATATTCACAAATGTGTTTAATTAGAGGATAAAGTCCATATTCACGACTTTACATTAAGATTATGGCAAAAAAATAGAATATTCTTCAGAAGAGTCATTCCCTGATTAAACCCTTAACATACATGCATGTACTTCCCTTAATTTATAAAAACTGAAATTTAGTGTTCTCATGCTGTCACCTTCATCTCTCTTCCACCATCCTTCAGACAGTGCTTCTTCAGGAAGCACTGTTTTGTTCCAAGTTATCTGTACTAGAGGACTTACACATCTGGGCATGACAACTGCATTGTCCCCAGAGACTTTCCTAAACTAACCCTACCCCAAGAGACTTGTGAACACAGATCCATCATAAACCGGTGAAGGTTAATTTTTTTGGCAAAGAGGATAGCAAGACAATTTTGTAAAAGTACAGAACTGGTTTGAAACAGGAACATACTGATCTTTATTATAACCACAGTCATCTACTGAAAAAGAACAAGGGATTCTACAGTGTCCACTACAGACAATTATTAGATTCATTAATGAAGTTCAGTGCTAATTTAGCTATCCAAAAAATCTTTACAATGTTTCTTTAAAGCTTCTCATGCAAATTGCAATTTATTTTCCTCTTTTCCTCTAATCTTTTGTGGCAGATCCCAGCTGCTTGTGAACATGTGAGCATGAAAGAACATGTAATAGTAATGCAATTTTTTCTTACTATAAACTTCGCTGTATTAACAGCAACACAATATAATTAATGTCAACTCTAACAGAACACACCAGGATTCCCAGACTAAGACTTCTATTTCTCACAAGAGCTTTATAACTGTAAGACATTTTTTAACTCCTTGAAAAGCTTTTTGAGAGAAACTCATTTATCAACCAAATAAGAAATTCACTAATCATCCATCTCTGAATCTGGGTGACCAGAAACTACTGACTGCCATTTACTAGCTTTTGCTTTATTACTCATTCATGGTAATTTTATATGATATGACATCCTGTCTTTCCCCATCATCTTGTTATGCACAGCAAGCATGAACATACCTACACACTGTGCATGTGAACTACCATTCCACATTAGAAGTCTAGGTCTTCTTTCCCAAACTGCAAAGTGCCATCTTGCAATCTTTACTTTCACAACAGTAACACAGAACATTCAATTAGATCTACCAATTTATTACTTTTCATGCAAGAGGGGGTTCTATAGTGTGCATTACTGGCATTGCCAACAAAAGAAAGCCTGCAGAAGAAACTGTGGTGTTACTATACCATTGATTTTGTTCAAGGGCTAATCATTTGTATAACACTATTGACTTGAAAGGAGAAAAAGGAAATGCTAAAGAGGAAAAGGAAGCAGATGAAAGTTAAAATATTTTTATTTCAGTCTCCCTAAAATTTAAGGAGTCTGCCTGCTAGTTTAAAATCTTACCTGATTTGGGGAACAAACAGGGAAATCTTCGACTGGTGGAATCAAACCCTGGGCAATTAATTGTCCATAGGATGGAGGAGCTTCTCTTCTTAGCAGCTCAGCCTCAACCCTTGACAAATGAGTTTCAAATGACCTTTCAAAGAGAAAAGAAATTTCCAAATACATAAGACACTGATTTATATATATATGAATGAATGAAAGTACATCAGACTATTATAATCTGAAATAAAAACTTCAGAAGATGAAGTTTTGCTAATTTAATTGAAATTTAATTGGCAAAGAATATAAAGTCATTCCTGTGAGTCTGTCCAGCTGAAATGAGAGCAAAAACACAAACCCAACAATAAATTTCTCTAAAATAAACAAACCAGCCCAAACCCATGAGCTAAATATAAAAAGCACCACAAGTAACACTTGTATTATTGTAAAAGATTGAAGGATATGTAATCCTGGTATGAACCAGCCTACAAGAGAAGAAACATGCTGTTATATACAGAACTGTGATACAAATTGCAAATTAATTAACTGCAGTTTCCCCAAACTTCCTTTCTGGTAACACCATCTGGAGCTTTAACCCTCTATAGCGAAGTGATCAGGATACTTCTATCCCCTTTTCTTCACTGGGGTAGTAGTCAGTCCCTGGAACAGGCTCCCCAGAAAATTGGCTCCCCAGCCTTCAGAGTTCAAGGAGCATCTGAACAATGCTCAGCCATAGGTCTTAGCAAGGTTTAGCTTCAGATGTCCTGCAAGAAGTACGGAGTTGGACTTGATATTCCTTATGGGTCCCTTGCAATCTGATAAAGTCTATGATTAACAAACCTCTTTTTACTATCAAAGAAAAAGGAGCAATGTCTTTACAAATCACGTGCAACAATATCCGTATGGCAACAAAACTGCTTCAAGTACAAACAGAAGAAAACACCAAAATATTTAATAAAGTTGAGTTCTACTTACCTTCGCTCAAACATCCTGAGTGAGTACAATTTACAAGTACATCCCAGTGCAATGACAAGCAGCAATCCACAAATAAGACTCCCAATGACAGCTGCAGTTATCACTCTAGTGGGCACAATGACCGGGCAATTCTCTTCGTCACTGCCATCGCCACAGTCATCTTGAGAATCACAAACCCAGCTCTCAAACACACAGCGGTTGTTTTTACAGTGAAAATTGCCTGGCTGACAGAAGAAACAATTCTTTTCATCCGAACCATTAGGGCAATGATTCTGGTAGTTGCAGCGATCTGAACGAGGGTAGCAAACACCATTTCGAGAGCAGGGAAACTCATCTCTTTGGCACATGGTGCAGTTGGTTTCATCCCTTCCATTTGGACAGTGCCAGTAGCCGTCGCAGCGTTGCTGCTCTGTGTAGCACCCCCAATTCCCTCCGCATGGGATTTCCCAGGGCAAACAGAAGCCATCAACTTGATACGTTGCATTGAACCCTCTTGCAGCATTCACTTTGTCAGCACAAAAATGCACTCTTATCTGTCCTGAGGATGAAACAACTGTGAGGGGAGCATGAGAGTCAAATGCTGTCAGTACCCGCAACAGTCTCCGTGGATTCTCCTCCAATCCATCATATATTTTGACATAGTCTCCGTAACCTGTACCATCAAGTTTAAAATCGGTGAATCGCAAAATTACTTTGCGATGATCACCAGTGTCTATCAGCCAGGTGCAGTTGCTGCCAGGTGGGTAGAAGTCAGGATAGTTGGGAGAACTGAAAGTACCGTAAAAGTATTTTAACCACTGTCCACATGTTGGCACATCACAGTCTATTTCATCTCCCAGGTCAAGACAATCAATGTTACCATCACATTTTAAAGATTCTGGAAGGCAAGTGTAAAGCTTGGTGAAGCGGGAAAGACACTGGAACTGATCGGGTGCACAAGGCTGAAAGGAAGCAGCTATCGGAGGATTAGCTTTGGCACAGATTTCCTCGTCCGAGTTGTCTCCACATTCATCCATATTGTTACATTTCCAACTTTCTGGAATACACTTCCCATTAGCACAGTGAAACTGGTCACAATCACAACTTGGTTCATCAGATTTCCCTGTAAGTTAAAAAAAATATTTCCTTAGAGTTTAGCCCTTTATGGTTTGTGTTATGTTTATTTGCTGCACCAGGTACTCCAGAAGGGCAAAGCAAATGTCTGAAGTGCCTTTAAACCATGGCAACTTTTAGCAAATTTCAAGACAAAACAGGTTTTTCAAGTCAAAATTCCATCAACACATCAGCATGGACTTTATCCTTAGCTGATTTCAGTCAAATAACTTTAACCCAAGCAAGAAAACAATGCTCATTTATAGCTATTGAGAAATCTGACTTCAAATATGCTAAACATAAGTTAGAAAAACACTCTCTCATCTATCACTCAAAATACAGAAGCATTTTGTGCTGCAGTACTGGTTATCATCTCAAATTCTTTCCCAGAAAAGCAGAGAGACTGTCTCCTGCTTCTGGAGGTTCCTACTTTGTACCAAAGGATCTAAGGCAAGAGAGAAGCTGACATCTGAAGATTACATATTATCACCAACCACAAAAAGAAACCTCTGCCCTCTCCTGTTCCCACTGTTTGTTCCTGTCTCTCCTGCAGCAACTAAGATGGGAGTGAAGCAAATGCAAAAACACATGCATGCCTTTGCTTATTAAAGTTCCAGCCATGTTGAATACAGAAGCATACCTGGAATCCAAGTTATTTCAGTTCTGTAACAATTCGGCTGAGTCAAACACTGCTGCATAATTTTCGATCAGTTATTTCTACAAACCACAGTACAGACTGTAAAATTTGCTATAAAACAAACTGTCATGGTCAAAATATTTAAAACAAGTCTGCAATGCAGATGGTCCTACACAACAGTAACTCAGAAAATAAACTAGACAAAGATACATTCATTCTAAGGAACACTTTACCTAAAGTTTTAATAAGGAAACAGGAAAGGCAGCATGATAAACTCACTGAAATCCTAATGCCCCCAGGAGAAGCATGTTTTATCTTTTTTTACAAAAGAACAATTCAGATTGGAATGGAGGCCATCTAATAAAATCATCTGCTCAAAACAGGGTCAACTGGTGTTTGATTAGGCTCTTCAGGGCCTTCTCCAACCAAGTATTTTTAAAGTTCCAGTGCTTTGCTATACAACATGATAAAAGTTTTCACAGCTAGCTTGAGTTTTTCTTGCTGGAACTAATCTGCTGTGATTAGTTTTGGAACTAATCTGCTGTGATCTGCTGTGATCACACTTTTGTTCTCTTTTTTTTCTTTCTTTAATACTTAGAAAGCATTGAAAATAAATACACTAGCTTAAAATAATAATTTTTCTTTAGAGAAGTACAACACAATTTTAAAATTTCACAAATGCTTAGGCTTTTAAAAAGTGAATGCATGGTAAAATGAAATCATCAAGAATGATAAATGTTTTATGTACTGCTGAAGAATGTTTAAGTCTACAAATTTGCTTTCAGAGACTGAAGAATGAAAGGAGAGCAAAATGTATGCGTTGTCAGTGACTAATTTTCAGAATATGTTCATTTCACACCAAAAAAATCCAAAGAACAGATGCAGTATAAAGGATACCATCTTCTTGTTCTGTTACAGATATGTAAGTATTTATAGTAGACTCAGACATACATATGGTTGACAATATTAGCATGGCAAAGTTGGAACCTTGGCTTTGAATTTAGAACCTGTAGAACTGAACTGCCAGACTAGTCCTACCTAAATTGATTGACTAAGCTCCATAGCTGGAGGTAATAGAATAGTAGGTAGGAGGTAGTAGAATAAGAGGTAGGAGAAGATGCATCATTGAACCTCATGTTCAACCTTCAAGTACTGATTATAATCTAGCTCAGTCCTTATGCATAGCAGAACCTGGAAGAGGTTGAGAAGAAAGCTGTAACACGGAGTTATAAATATTGGGATGGGAATATTGCAGCAACAAAACAAATACAATTTCAATCCAAGCTCTTCCTTCAACAAGCTTTTAAACATCCCAGAAAAGAGCAGGGATACTTGATCTCGGTTTAGCATTTTTAATCACCAATCCTGCAATCCTTACATGAAGAAAATTTACCTATGAATCAAAAATTAGAGTCTTAAAAAGATAAGAGACGTACTAAATACGTACTAACTTTGGGAGCTGTACCACAAAAGACTTCAGGATAGCACAAGATGATTAGCAGCACCTATACACAGTTGTAGCCAAAGGACTAACACAATTCTTCCCTGCGTTTACAGGGGCCATTGACCTCTTAGTGCTTTAAATAACTTTATTTTCCACTCTACATCACCATTAGAAAACTGTCTCATTTCAACTCCCATAATTTGAAAGGCTGATAAATAAGTAGTTGGAGGAAGACAGAGGGAAGAAAGACAAATAAAAGTGGCCCAAAATTTACTTTCTAGTCCAGTACCCTTCCTACCTTCAAAGCTTTTTTCTTTCCTATTACTGATTTGTTTTAAGTTAAATATGAATATTTACCTATTATTTTCTTTAAACAAGAATTAATTCAAACAATTCCCAAAACCTGTCTTCCACATCAGATTTTAAACATGGGGCTCCCTTATGATCACTTTTGTACTTGGAATCTGTAGTGTTTTGATCATTCCAGCACAGATAGGCCTAACTTGCATCCAAGTAACTGATGTATTACTTTTTCCCCCCTTTTTCTACGATTACTTGCCAACTTTGAGAGTAGCCTTAAAAACACTGAATTAAATAATCTATTGAGGTATTAATCTGAGCACTACTGCATGATGCTGATGAGAAAAAACCAAACATAATGGCACAGTTGAATGCATAGCAAATGCACTAGCATTTCAGGAGCCTTTTTTGACACTCAAAAGCAGAAATGACCAGATGATTATTAAAGCAACTGTCAACTCTTCACCCATGTACAGGTTAGTTTAAAACATCAAAAGACCACTCTGATCACTGAGACACTATACTTACACCTCAGTTGTGAAATACTTCCTAAGTATTGTATCAAACATAGGGAGCAAACTCAAGCCAAAGTTTCAGCAAGGCTTGTTTGCTAAAAAAATTAACAAATGTCCCCAAAATAAAACTTATTTCTTTAGAAAAAGACATTTATAAACATAGGATTAAAGTCTTAAGCACTCTAATCTACAACACAAAATAGAAAAAATCAATTAATAGAAAAAACTGCTTGTTACTGGAAATGTTAGAGCTTCTTCCAAGAGGGGTTACATAATGTAATTGTCTCAAGATCAGAGAAAAAGAGAGGAAAGGATTTGGAAAGAGGAAAAATTCTACAAAGCCCATAGCTTAACTTCCCTACCCATTCCACACTTTTATCCAAGGTATCTTTCCTTCTCAAAACCCCTCAGGAAGGAATGCTGCCTTTCCTCTGCACCTGCTTCAAGAGGGAGGTGAAAAGGGCAGAAGCTGATGCCTGACACAGGTAGCTGTGTTCCCCTGGGCCACTGGCAGAAATGGCAGCACAGGATGTCTGACTGGCCAGGGGCTTCTTCCATGCTCCCTGACATGTTTTTGGTGAGACAGTGCACAAAACCCAGCCAGAACACTGCCCTGAAAGCTGGGCCAGCATCAAGTGCAAGGCAGCATTACTGCCCCAAGACTGCTAAAGCGCAAGGAGCTGAACCACAGCAGGAGCTTTTTTGTAGACTTGAGAACAGGTGATGGAGAGGGATAAGCCTGCTTGGAAACTTGTTTGTAGAGACTGACATAGTGGAAGAAGCTACAAGGTAAGAAGAGTGGAGAGCAAAAACCAGGAGCTTAGACTAGAGGAGATCAGGGGTAGATTTACTGAACGTTGTTGAAACAGTTTTGATAGTGGGTACCACTGGATATGTTTGCAAGTATGAATTATTTTATGGAGGAGTCAAAAGTCAGTGTGCACAGAAATCTGGAGCAGGCCAGTGAGTGGATATAGGCACACTTGGAGGGAGTAAGGTAACATGAAATCATTGTGAAAACCAAGAGCAATCTAATCCAGTATTTGGGATTATCATGATGTAGAACACCATAGCCATGCTATTACATAAAACTGTAGTATCTCTTAAAGCCAGGAAAAGTTCGGAACTAGTCTTGGTCCATGACTGGCTTCCTCCTCTCTCTTGGCAATCTTTAATAGAACAAGAATGGCTCACAAAACAGTCTCAAACTATTACTACTGATAAGTAGTTCTTATCACATCCTGTAATTACATAAGAAAAATTTTGCATGTACAGAACCATGTCTGCACTTGGTTGGAATCTATCAATGGGGAGGAGTTTTTTTAGATTTATTTTTTAAAAGATAGTATGTCTTCTGCAGATGGGAAAAATTATGCAAATTCTGTGAGAAATGTCAAAACAAAAAAATCCTGCCATTTATTTCCTCTCTCACTGTATTTATGATACTCAGAAGTTTACCCAACTACTTCAATAAATTAATTTTTTGTCTGGTGAAAATATTTCAAATCTTACTATGTTTAAAGAACTTCCAGGTGCCTACTACTACTACTGGCTAACCTTTTCTTCCCAAATATTATTCAATGTGCTTATTGTTACTCCTACTTTGAATATTCACACTGTGCATGGGATCAAAATACATTACCTAATCTGTATTTTCTCTGATTTCAATAGACCTTGAGGTGACTACAGGAAAGACCCGTAGTCAGTACTGCATTCTGTTAATTCTGGAGGAAGTAATGGAGAAAGTAATTCTTGGAACAGGAAAGAAAAAGTGAAAACATAAAATTATACAAGGTATCATTTGAAACATACCAGCAAAGTAGGCTAATCTGAAGCCTTTTCTAGAGATGCTATCATCTGAATGAAACCTTATCCAAACATGATCCTGTGAAGAGATGTATGGTGAGGGAATAGAAGAGCCACATGCTCTATAGCCTTCAATGTTCTTGTAGCTTCCAATTGTTAACCAATCTGAGCTGCATCGTCGAGATCCCTGAACATCAAAATCTTGAAAGCTGAAAAAGAGAAAAGGTCAAAATTGCTACTGAACTGAATATAACAGAAACAAGATGCTAAATAAAAATTAGCTTGAAGTTCTTTTTGAAATAAATACTTCTTCTTCTGAAATAAAAAGAGTAGCTTCTCTCCACCCATGTAGAGATAGAGTTTAACCTTGTGCTGATACTTTTATATTATGAGGTCAGCAAGGATCTATTCCATCTAATGAAATATTGCACCCACCACTTAAAGAAATGCAATTTTGCTACAAAAACACACACTGTCTTAATCTAAAATTCTGGTAATGAAATTGTCCTTATGTGTCCCATTTAATGACTTTGATACACTACTAAGTGATTTTAACTCAATTTTCACCAGAATTTTAGCTAATGCTACACTTATGGCAGTACCATGATTTGACATTATAAATACATCTAAATTGTTCAAAATTATGTTTTTAGATTAGCCTTTCTCCCAGCTGCACTACTTGGCTATCCCAGCATTATGTCATGGACTGCCATGGTATGGCAGCACTCGGTCAAGACAAGCTGCCTTGGTAATGATGCGTGAGGAGGAGACTGCAAAACAGGTCAGTACAGACAACAGAGCACTATCAGAACTGAAATGTGGGATGTATGAGTGGAAGAAAACAACATGAAAGAAAAAAAGAGTTTTATTAAAAATAAACAGTATGAAAAGTTTAGAAAGCATTCTAGTAGCTGAACAGTTTTACCTACTTTACATTGCATTTATGCCAGTCAAATATTTCGTAGAAAGACTGTTTAAATTAAGAGGCAGAATTTAAACAAGTAACTGATGTCAAAGTAAATACTTCATAATGAAGAGCAGTTTCTTAGGTCAGCAAGTCTGAACTGGAAACTGAAAAAAATATGCAGGTAATGCAGTTTCATAATCAAGTCTATGAAGCACTACTAATTTGTATGTTGATGCTAAAAGAAATCAGTAGTCAGAAATGAACTGATGAGAAATCAGTAGTCAGAAATGAACTGATGAGAACTTGAATCCACAAGTTTTTTACATTACTACTCTAGAAAAGTTACAAGGTATGTGAAACTGTGAGGAACTCCCTGCATTAAAACTCAGCCTTTCCTAAGCTGCTATCTATTGACTTGCTATTTGTCTCTAACATTTTTAAACACATCAAGAAACCTCAGAGCAATGAAGCATTACAGCATTTAGTCACATTTACTTACATACTTTTTAGTGAAAAATTCCTATGTTCCAGACACACAGAAAAAATGCAATTAAATGAGCACACCAGAATTTTTTCTAGTCAGTGATTGTCCAGCAAAAACAAATGCTATATGACTGTGTGCAGGCAAATCAGATAAACGGAAAGGCAAAACCCCAACAGAACTGAAATCCTTCACTTACAGGAAGGAAGACAAAACTGGTATGTGTACAAGTGGCAGCTAAAAATGTCTGGTTAGTACTTCTTCCACCCACATGGATATTACAGGAGCACTGTTACCTTATAGTAATGATCTCCCCTGGGTTGGCATGGATGTACCAGCTACAGTTAATTCGGGCAGGATACTCAGAGGGCCACCCTGGACTTGTGATTGTCCCGCTTGGTGATCGAATTTGTTCTGGAATATCTCCACAAGCTAAAAAAGACATATATATTGAAAGCATCTTGATTAATTCATTCTTTAAAAAAGCCAGTAGGACAAAAAACCCCGTCCAACCAATCATCACCTAATCAGGGAGAACAGAGTGAGTTAGATGACATACCACTTAAAAGACCCACAGCTTCTAAAGGAGTTTGTAATGGAACACGTCAGCCAAAAGATGTTTTCCAATGCTGCCAGTGCAGCAGTTTACACTTATGTCAATTACTATTACAGATTTAAAAAGATTATTCTATGTGGACTTTTATAACTTTATTAGGTTAAAGATTTTTTTATTTTTAAATTTATTTTTAGTCTTTATAAAGATTTAGTTCAATTTAACCACGCATTAACACCTTTTACTGACAAGTGTATTAGAAGGTGAAAAACAAATTAAAGCTAAATAATCAAGCAGCTGGGATTTCCTCTCTTAGGCAGACCCAGTGTTTGACCATCAATTAAATATCTTCCCCCTTCCAGCTCTTGGCATGGAAATGATCTCCATACACGATTCGAAATGCTCGAAAGGAAAAGAGCACTTACTGCAGCAGAGAGACCTGCACAACTACATTTCTGATAATGGATTAGAAAGTTTACATTTATAGGTGTAATTATATGCAACTGAAATAGCTCAGTCATTTGTACTCTGTTACAGGTGTAGCTTCCTGCACTGGCCTTAACTCAGCTGCTGCTCCTTCCACAGCTGGAGTGTTCTTAATTCTTCTGATTTTATTTCAAGTACATACTTACACTTTGTGGATTTTTTTTTCCTGTTTTGCCCCCCTCTTAACAGCCTCATATCCAACACCTGTCATAGAGCATATACACAACCTTCACATAAATAGAAAGGCTGGAATACTCTCACTGCAGAGCTTCAAATTATGAGGAAGTCTCAATGGGGAGAAAACACATTAAAAATAACTACCCTCTGTGTTTTTATTTTTCAATTTTATCACTGATAGTCCAAAATCTGCCAAGCTGTCAAAGTTACTGGTAGCCCAGTATTGTCTGATCATCAAAACCTTTTAGAATTCCTATTTGATTAAAATATTCAATCAGAACTGATGAATAAACAAATATGAAGAATGAACTGCATTTATAACAGTGGAAAAGTTGCAATAATGTAATTTGTGGACAGGTTACTTTTTTCTATTTGTATACATAATCAAGCTTTTAAAATAATTTTGCAGTACTATAGGGACCTGAAATTATAATAAGTTATAATATTATTATTAAAGTATTTCTATATGGAATAACAAATACACTTTAAAATATATTTTAGAAGGACTCAAAGACAAAAATGCTGAGTTATGTCTGAATTTTCTAAATTAATTTAAATACCACAGCAAAAACTCAGGAAATTTTCTATTTTCCTGTATATCTGTAAGAGAAAAATGCTTTAAATATTTTTTCACATGCTTTCACATGTTTTTAGAGCTTTAGTCATGCTTCACAGTGAAGTATTAACATACCTTAACTGTAGGACACAGGAGCTGCCCTAATATCTTGGGATGAAAGTCACAAAATACAGAAAGATATTATTTAATTTGAATATGCAATCATTCTTTCTTTTTAATTTTTGAGCAAACCCTATAGGTGGTGCTCTAACACCATGATAATTTGGAACACAGCTCCTGTGTAAGGATCTTTTGATACTTAACATTTGTTCAGGCAATAAATGTAAGGACTTGAAAGAAAAGCTGGTTATTCAGTTGTTAAAAGTAAAATAGCAGTTTTAACAAAACCAAAAAACATACAGAACAAAAACATGCAAAAAAGTAGAAGAATGCGTAAGACATTCTATACCAAGCTTGCAAATGCTGGCAACAAATCCATATACTACTTGGTTACTACTGAAATAGTCCCCAGCTTCAAAGAAGTTGCCTAGAAGTAAAGTTTACACTGCAACATACTCATGCTATCAGATATTTCCAAACTGACAGACAAAATTTTGTAACTGAGAACTTCTAAAAAAGCTATTAAGTTTACCTGACAAAGGAAACTTTGCACTAAAATACATTTAAAAAAATCCATTCAACATGGGCTTATTCAGTTTTACAGAGTTCACCTCCAAAAACATTTACATGCTAAACCCCACAGCACTACAAACAGTATTGTATTTCTACACAAGTGCGAATGGAAGAAATTTCACATGGAAATCCTGTATAACCAAGGTAGTACTTCCAGAGCACATGAAAGCTTCCAGTTTTACTCAAACTCAGGATTTTTTTATCCTTTGCAGAAACAACCTTATCCCTGCAATTTCTACATGCTTTTATTAAGATGTCTTTTTCTCTGTTTCCAGTAAAGCTCACACTACTGAGCTGAGAGCAAAAGACGATCATTTGCAACAGCACCCAACATGGGGAGAGAGAAGCAGACTATGGAGGGCACAAGGAAGCAAGAATGACCACAGGCACAGAAACACAGGGTGAACAAAACTGTACAAGTGCTGTAGAGGAGAAAACACTGAAGAAAGTATTCATGTGACAAAGTGGGGAGTCAAAAAAAAGGGAAGGGACTTGAAAAGCGAATTACAGCTTTCTTAACTTCAAGTTGGCTAGACAAGCTAAACACATTTGCATACTTGATATATATTCATGCACTAAAAATCTCTTACTTATTACTCCAGAGACAACAGAAATCTGTTTGCTTAAAAAGTGTATAAAGGTCAAGATAACTGCAGAAACTGTACTTCAGAAGTGCAGTCTTTTTGAGAGAGAATAATTTCTCAGATAAATTTTTTAAATCAAGGATAACCTTTTGAAACAGAACAGCTTTAAAGGGAATATATTTCGTAAATATAATAGCAAGCCTTTAAAATCAGTTCCTGACTCTCTGCCTAACAAGGATGTTTCTCCTACACCATAGTAGACTAGAGTGTAAAATACATTTTATTCATGTATTTGTAAACATGCAGAATGCAAGCAACATCACGAAGGATATGGGATTAAAAAAATTCCAACTGGCAGTAAAACAGAAATGCATCAGTAGAGGCAAACATCCTTACTTTAAGCTGAGGAAAACTTGGACTTTTAATCTCAATTGCTAGCAGCCCTACAAGTATTTGTCATACAGGTTAGTTGTGTCTAGGACAACTTAAAACTACAGGTAAACTGATTCGGTTTAGAATAATTTATTTAAAGCATTAAAAATACATAAGAGAACAGCAGAATGAAAATTAGACGAGTCAGGATAAAAGGAAATGAGTCTGCAATCAAGGCAGAAGCACAAAAGAAATTGAGAAGGTTGCATCACAAAGAAGCAAAGACACCCAGTGATGCATGCCCAAGATGTTTTCATATCTCATGCTGGTGGCTGTAATATTTGGAGGGGAGAACAAATTCCTCCAGCACAACTATTTCTACGTGAGTGTTGTGTCTGCTTACCTTCCCTTCAATGCCCTAGTATTCTTTGGCACAATTCTGTTCATTCATCTCCTACCTGTTTCAAACTCTTTCCTTTGATAACCTTTATTCTATTAAAAATCTATTTGCAATTCTGCTTGTTACTCTGATATAACTGTTCAGTAAATTGCAATACTGCAATTAGGACTGAGGATGTTTCACATATTACAGTGTAAAATAATGGTGAAAAGAGCTTGCATGTAATTTTCTAGTGTATATGGATTTTCCTGTAGACTTTTTAAAAACAGACAAAACAATTCTTCTAATTTCCCTCTTCCTGAAATTTTTTTACCATCCCAGATTACAGAACATTATTGTAAACTACAGGATGTTGACTGGTAAACAGAAGAGAGCCAATTAAAAGTTTACTGTACCAAATTCAACTAGCAAGTTATAAGAAAATAATTAAGAAACCTATGCAAAAATTCTGTGGCAAGATCTTGAGAAGTAAAGTACCTGTACTAAGAGTGAACAACATGTCAAGGAAAAAAGTCACTTCAGAAAAGCAGGGAGAGGGAGATTAGGGATTTATCTTCACAGTAATGCCAGGAGATTAGTTGAAAAGATAAAAGAATTAGCTTTCAATGTGAACCACAGGATGATAAGGTATGCATTATATTGGACATGGTAAGGACATGAATGCAGCTGGATAAATGATCTGAAGGTGTTTAAAACAGCTTAGAGTAAAAAGAGAATAATGTTGTGATAAAGTCTAAACCGTGAACAGAGAGGATAATTATTGCATTGTAACTCTCAGGAGCCACTGAAAGTCTTATGTGAAGCACTACAGGGGAAGAAGGCATGGGAATCTTTGCCTCCAGGTCAAGCCAAAAGGCTTTAATTTAAAATGCCCTTTGCTCTGCAATACAGAGACATTTGCAGTAAAAAGAAATAATTTTATTTATATATGACAGTGCTGCAGCTCTTTAAAATGTAGAGTGAGGGGTTGGGGAGATGGGGACTTGGTTTTGCAATCGTGACAATTATGGCTCAACATACCTCAAAGACAGACATGAAAATATTTCTGAGCTCAGTAGTGATCACCTATATGCAAAGAGACAACATTCCACTA
Source organism: Melozone crissalis (assembly GCF_028551555.1). NCBI lineage: Eukaryota > Metazoa > Chordata > Aves > Passeriformes > Passerellidae > Melozone > Melozone crissalis. Next base: position 24,490,844 of record NW_026535780.1, read on the forward strand.
ATTGCTGCTAGCAGAAAAAGCATGCTCATTTATAGAGGGGTACCTGTAACTTGGCAATGTAATATCCAGCAGAAGCATAAATACTGAAGGCCACAAAGGTCTGTGCTATTAAAATGTAATTTAGTAAGGTAGGTCATATAGTCTTACAGCAGCAGCATGACAGGAAATCTACCATCAAGACAAAAGTTTCATTTTAAATCCTGTCTTTGTACAACTGTCCAAGACAATCGCTTGCTTGGTTTCAACACCAGATGAAAGCTGGATTTAGAAAGATTAAAAGCCAGATGTCTTTTGTTCTATTTTACAGAAACTCAACTTAAAATTGTTCTGCTAAATATAAAGTTGTCCAGGCATGCTTAATGAAACATATAACCTGCAAGTTAGAAAATACATTTGGGAGACCCAATTTATTTAAAAGGAACTAAAAAATTAATTTTATTCATCACCATCTTTTATACTTGGGCTATGAACTTAAAATTTAAGATGTACATACAAAGAGCAGTAAGGAAAATGCTACTGGGTCAGTCTATATGCTTTCTTGAGGTTGCTCTTAACAGATCACCCCTTCCCCATTACCTCAAAATTCCCCAGTCAAGAAGTTGCACTTTGTATTAAGAAAGAAACTTAGCAGTACAGTACTCTTCCCATCTGGAAAGCTATTTAAAAACACAAGAATATCAGAGATACCTTTTTTTTTTGGTTTGGGTTTTTTTTTGGTGTTTTGTTTCGGGTTTTTTGGTTGTTGTTATTATTATTATTTATTTCTAAATGGATCTTTCTTCTCAGTAGTTAAAGTTCTATCTACCAGCTGCTGTTATCTTGCGTACAAAGTACGCTGTGTTCTGCTCTTCTTGGCACTGCCTATTCAAGCATGCTGGCCAAAGTACTGGAAGCAGAGTCAAAAATTCCATTCACCTGTTGCCCAGCAGATGCTTTTCTGCCTGTATTGTGACTTCTGACACAACCATTGCAGTCAACAAAGGTGTGAGGGGTTGTTAAAACACACTCTGAACGCTGCATAGCGAGATTTTAAGTTGACTTAGCGTCTCTCATCCATTCCAATTCCAGCAATAATTGCTCAAAGAGGGGCAAGTAGCTATGTAGGCATTTTTTATTTACAGCGTGCCGTAAATGCAGTACATATGATCCTTGGTTAACCAGTACTACTAAAAGGCAACAGCATTCTTCATGATGCAGCACAAGAATGGGTAAGAAAGATCTTCTATAAACAGACTTTTAACAGTCCTTGAGTGCTGAACAATAAAACGCAAATAGAAAGCAGTAGATGTAACAGAGACCACCCACTGACCATAAATTTATCCAAAAACTCAACCATAGAAGCAGAAGTAGCAACGTAATGCTTAAAGCAATACTGCAAGGATAACTACAGTGAGATGTACAAGTTGCTCTCAAAAAGGACAACTTTGCATTTTGACTCTTATTTTAGGAGAAGGAGGTATGAAAATCAGTTTGAATTCTAGGGATTAGAGGCAGCTTTCCTAGGGAAAGAATCAGGCTTGTATTCTGCTACCTGCTGAGGAGCCTTTATCTCCCTGTTTGCACATATTCTGGGTATCTGTATGATAAACCACGCTGAGCAGCTGCTGACACTGCACAGCATCTGAAGAACAAAGAGTGCACGCCAATGCCTCAATGGCCACACAGTCCCATCACTAACACACAACAGACGTGGCTGCGGCTGCTGCCCAGAAAAGGCCTAACACTGACTTATTGGAAGAGAACATAGAAACCTTTGTGAGCTGCTTTTATACCCCCTCTGCTCCCACCATATCATCAGTTTCTCAGTTTCATGAGTTCTAAATTTTTTTCTTGTATTAAAGAAACTGTGCAGCCAAGTGTACAGTCATTTCAGTTAAATCTAATCAGGTGAAATGCGTAACTCTTGGATTTACGTTATTTGATAGTAGCAGTGTCCAAAATTACATTTCAGTAAATTTCATTTCACAAAAACTTCACTGTGGAAAGAAAATATCAATTCAACTTAAACCAACTTTTCTCTTAGTTCAATGTTTGTATGGAAAAATAATTAAGCAGTCCACTTAGAAAGGCATAATCTGTTCATGAGCATGCAGGTATCAGTTTTATCTTATGAGAATTTTTCCATGTTCCAGTTGCTTCATTCCTTATTACATGCTGCAAAAGGCAGTAATAATTTTTATAGCCAAATATCTCTTCATAAGATACCAGGTAGCTTTCAATATTTACTATTTAAGTCATGCATGAAATTTAAACATTACAAAAAATGACTTACCCGTTGACACTCCTGAAATATGCACATTTTCAGAATGTTCTGCAAGAGCACCATTTCCTAAAATTAAACATAATGAATAAGCTAATTTCCAAGATAAAATTTGTAAAAATTCTTCAGATACCTTTTTACAGAACAGAATGAACAAACCTGAAGTTCTTTTAATTAATATTAAACATGAAAGGTCCAACATAACTTTTGTCATAAATTAAAGAGAAAAACTAGAGAGAAAGTTACCATACAATAAAAAATACCCCCATCCAAGCATTGTTAGTTTACTAGGAACAATTAGATGTACTAGAAAGTTAAGGAAAAGCAGAGACTGATACTGTAATTTTTGAGAAACCTTATGCATGTCAGATGGTAGACTTTGTATTTTGCATCAAGTGCTATTTTATTTTCAAGAAAGGTCTCTTTCCATGCATCTTCCTCATCTCCTTCTAGAGCAAGATTTGCTAGTAAATGCTATGCAAATAAGACATCCAGGGGACTATATTTCATCTATTTCAGAAAAACTGCAGCCTACACCCTTTGTCCAGAAAGGCAGTTCAGATACAGCAGGGAATCAGCTAGCTTTGAGAGTAACTCCCCCCCTCCCATGTTCATTAAAACAAAGTAGACTTGCGAAGAAGAACAAGACCCATGTGGTCATTGAGAGTAAGAGACCAAAAAAGGGTATCCCTCCAAACGCCATACTACTTTGTACTCTCCAAAGCAAAAAAAGCCTGGCAAAGCCAACATATTTGCTGGCAGGTGGCAGTCCTGGTACAGGATGTGACACATGAAATTGTATTTGTGTGCATTTCTCCCCTCCTTCATTATCTTTTCTTTTAACCTTTACAACAAATTTTTAGTAAAATCTTTCAGAAATATCAGGAGGAAACAGCTACTTTGATACATAAGTTCCTTTGAACACAGGCAGTGAATCTAAAATGTAAAATACTTCACTAAGCAAAAAACCCACAACTCTTAATCCTTCAAAGTTTTGTAGTCCTTAAGATTTGCCATGTCACACAGATTTTCATGTATGTGACGTCAGTTGTTCTACCAGCACTGCAATGTCAGGGTACTATGTCTGGGAACAAGAACCTTAAATACATGAAGAAAACACAAATTCCTTTTATACCAATTTAAAGACTGTTACAAGCTGACCAAGAAAGAGTATACCCCAGTGCTCCCCTGGTACAGTGATTATACACAGAATGTTTAAGAAATTGCTCCCAGGGTTGACACCAAATACAGACAGACGTAATTTTTAGCTTCTTAGAGACACAATACAGTTAGAAACCCGATGATCATAATTTGTAGAAAGATAGTAAGTTTAATTTTTTTATTTTTAAAAACTAAATTCCTTGGTTCTTCAAAGTGGCATGTTTCCCACTCCATTTTCAAAGTACTAATTTCACTGCATATATTTACATACCAAATTGCTTTGCCTCAGTTATTAAAAAAATTCCACACTGCAACAATTCTCCTCAATGTTCAAAACACTGAAGTATTTTTAAAACAAATGCTATTTCAAATACTGTGGTGGTGAGCAACTATTTTTCAATAAACTATTTTCAAAGTAAAATATACATCTAAGTTTTAAAAAACTGTTCTCCAAATAATTTCTCTGCTTTGCATATCACTGACATGCCAAAGGATGTTGCCACTCTAATTTTGTGTGTACAGTAACACTTAGCTCTCAATTTACAAAATAAACATCTTTGCTGGAAAATGATTTTACTTGGAACTAATTCCACAGAAGCATATTTCTGATTGTTTTGTTTTCCATTATTTCCATCAGCATAAAGAAAACATTAACACATTTCAGAACCTCTTGTCTAGCCTAAAAATAACTCGCTGACATTTTATCTTTCAAGTACACCAGGGATTATTCACCTTTTTACTTTTAAAAAGGGGCATTAGCACATAAAGTTATATCTGCAGTTGTTATTGAACACTGAAAATGAGCATCATGACAAAAAAAGAAGGAACTCAGAAACATCTAGAAATATGAGTAACCCAGAAGTAATTACATTGAAGACAGTCAGTATTTGAGCACATCATTGATGCTCCCAGAATATGAATTCCTGACAAGCTGCCTGTATGCAAAGACCAGTAAAACAAAAACCCCAGAATACTAATGAAATCAGTTCTGATAAAAATACAGTGAAACATGAAAAGACTGACATAATACTGACGTGATGGAAAACAAGACAAAGTATGTATGTATCAAAGACTGACAAAAACTATAAATCAGTAATAATGAGAAGCATACTAAAATGGGAACTTGCATCGAAATCCTCTGTGTGTTGACTCAGAATTAATGGGTTAAGAAAACTTAAATCTCCCAAATGTTCAAAGGAAGAATTTAATCTTGACTACCTAGAGAGAACACTTGAATATTTTCCATCTAAATATGCTTTACAATCAAACAATTAATCTCTTGAGATAAAAAGTTGTCATATTTATTGTCAAACTAACTTCAATGATTAGTCAGAAGTGGCACTAATGTGTGATGATGACGCTTAAACTCAGATCCAAGTACTACAGTATCAAAATAAGGTCTTTGGTCTTTTTAAAAAAATAAACTACCACTAAACTTTCATTACATTAAAGATGAGGAATCTCTCAGGTTATTACTTCCTCTTTTATTGAAAACTATCATTGAAACAGTGTGTTCATATGCCATTTAAATGTTAATAACTGCTGACAACTTCATGAAATTTTTAGGCGGTGATCCTTGTATGATCTCAACAAATAATCACATGGTTCCTTTTAAAGTTAGCCTTCTAGAAGACCAATATATCAGGTAACAGATCAGTAACTTCCATTAAGACATGGGAACATAATTATCTTTGAAATTCCTGTTAATCTACTTAACACAGCAGAATATGAAAATATAAAGTAAAATTTCTTAGGTCACCAGTAAGTTTTTATATTTCTTTATGTCCTAAAGAAATATTTGCTATTTATGCCCATTTCAACCTCAAGTTTTAAACTGAAGCAGTTGTTACCTAACAAAACTCAGCACTAGATTAGTCCATATCAGTTACAGGAGTCCTGACAGCCCAGCACTGGAAGCTACAAACCAAAAAGATCCTGCCTTCTGTGCTGCCTGTGAAAAACTAGGATTGTTTTCTTTAAAATCAACATCTTCCATCACTTGTGTAACCAGGACTATACCCACTTTCTTCACATCCTTTTATAAACACAGTACAAATACAAAACAGAAATATATGTCAACTTTAGCCCTGCAGCTTAAGATATGGTCAGCAACTGCACGTAAATTAAAAAAATTCAAGTGGATAAGGATCAAGATAAAATCAAGCAATCAAGCATTTAATATACTTTTTCTAAACAAAACAAAATAAATTCATAAACAGAATATGAAATTTTAAACTACTGGTAGCCTATAGGTTAAGCAAAAGTATGGAAAGTGCTTTTAATGGCTTTCTACTGAGGTGCACATGAGTTTGTTGCCACCATTCATGGTAATATCTCTGAAGACTGCTTGACTGCAATACAAAAAAACACACCCAACTTGTCACTGAATGAGTTGCACTCTTGATAGAATGTTTTACAGCATGGAACAACCTCCAACATTTGAGGTGCCTTTCTGTCTTCAACAAATTTAAAAATCTCCCAAATGTTCAAAGGAAGAATGGTTATGTTCAAAGTTGTTCACCCATTCTTACAGATGTATCCTTAAAATTTTATTTTACTTTCACAGCACAAAGCCAGACCTTTTGACCTCCACCACTTTTTTCTGTTCCACTCAAATCCTCTGGGCTGCAATGTCACCTCATCTAAGGAGCAGGCAGAGACAGACAAGTAGCTTCACAGACACTTGAATTAATTCCTTTTGATTCATGTCTCATAGTTGACTGACCACAGAAGCAAGTAAGATTACACTAGGTCTGCCTTCAGGTTTTCTAGCAGTTGGGGAATTTCTCCCCTACAAATCCAGATGAAACTATGGCAAACACCTCATACCCCACCCAGAAAATCCTGGCACTGTCAAAACATCAGTTCCCAATATCCTGGTCCAAGACTCCTACATGTAATCTGGAGAGGTGAACAGAACTATGCAGAAGATAACACCCATAGCCTTGGAAGGTATTGGACTCATTAACTACTTCTGAATTTCATCACAGGTAGGAGATTAAATACAGGCCTGGGGAGTGGGCTGGCAGCAAAGAAAATGTGGCAGCAGCAAACACTTCAACTAAAGAGCAAAGGAAAAGAATGCTTTCACACTAGAAAAACATGACATGTTTGGAAAAATCACCTGCCAAGTTCTATATATTTGAAACCCAGACAGTAGCAGTGATGCTGAGCCTCACTCTGGAGGTTAACCACAATGCAGCAGCCTTCATTTTAGGGTGTTACACCCCTGCATCCATCTTTCCCCACAGCCTATGCAGCACAGCTCTCTCAAAATGGGATGAGTATCAGACTCAAAGGATTATGTAGATATTTCTTCAGAGCATAAAACTAAGCCAACACTCCTGATATGAGCTACTCCTTTGATTTGTATCTAAATTCATGCATTTACAAAAAGCATAACCAAACAGACCCCCACTAACCTCCACCCTCCTATAGTTAAGTGTTCCTTAGTCAAAATATTTAGATTAAACAAGGCAACCTTCTGCTCTCCAGATATATAAATACATATATACAGGTGAACTTGAAGGATTTGAACAAAGAACAAGTTTACCTAAATGCTGATGTATTTGAGACAGTAAATAATGACTCTTAAATGAAGCAGTTTTGATTTCAGATTGGCTAAAATTAGTAATACTAATATAATACACTGAAATGATAAATAGTGCAAAAGCACACACAAAGATCTGGTACATGCAACTTTGTCCGCTGTGATTGTAAAGTCAAACTCTGTAACTTCAGTTTGAAATAACATCATGTATCTTGAGACTGAATTAAATCCAGATGGCGTTTTACAGAAAAATTGACTGTTGAAATGAAAAAATTAAAAGAAAAAAAATCATAGTAGCAAAGGCTATTTAAGTCACCTTTATTTCTGCTGTTACACTAAGTAGTTACTGTTCACCAAGAAAAATCACATACACCTATCTCTGTTGAAGCTAAATTCTTCTGTATCAAGATTAAGCCTGTGCCATTATCCTCAACAGCCAAATTACAACCCCCTATAAATAGAGCTGTACAAATTGAAGAAGTGCGGTAACTGAACAGCTATGAAGAGAGAGCTTTTTCTAAACTATCTTGAGTTAAAAGGTACAGTGGTACCTCTTAATGAATGCTACATAAGCAGTCTGGACAGGGTATTTTTCTTGAATCACAACTATCAAGGGCAAGAGATCAACAACAGTTCCTGTATATTATGTGTTTCTAAACACCCTTTATCATATGTGTTCAACTTACTTTACTTTAGACAATGTATTTCACGACCAAACACCCTTTCTTCATCCTACCCCAAAATTTCTTCTCACCCTGTACCTTACAAAACTGCCCCTTGTCCTGAAGTTACCCTGCATTATTCTTCACTAAATTATGCTTCTTATTGACCAAAATAAGGTCACTATATGCTTTCAAGAACAAACTGGTGCTGCCTCCCATATCACCTCCCTAATAAACCACTTAGCAATCGAACTTTGACTACTGAGTACAAAAAATAAAAATAACCTTCTTCATCTACAGATACTGGAGCTGGAAAATCCATGATGCCTTCTTGGAGTGACCCTTTTTGATAGCACATTTTATGACAGTCCCAGCCAGTGGCCCATTTCCTGCAAACACCTAAGCCCAGCTGAGCAGAAACAGAAACAAGCTTCCACTGAAGATGCCATGTGTCCTGCTGAGCCACAGTCAGGCTCCTCTGCCAAGCCTGCGGGAGAAAAGAGGCAAAGGCCACTGCCTGCCTACCACGCCTAAGGTTAATCCATGGTTATGATGTTACAGCTCAGAGCAGGGCAGGTGGAAGACCAACAGAAAAACAAGTACTACTACTCTTCAGATAAACTACATGATCTACAAAGGTTCCTTCCAACACAAACCATTCTATGATAAAAGCCTTAGTTCGGTGTGTAACCCAAAAAAGACCAATCAGTTAGGAGCCTTCTCAGTCTTCTGACCCATCATTTACAACCTCATCTCTTGAACACTTTCCTTATATTTGTTAAACTAATGTGCATTTAGAATAAAATGAATCAGCTGAAGGAATTTAAAGCTGTATCCACAGCCAAAAGCTACACATGCATCGGTATATGGCCAAACTGCTGCCAAGCTCTCCTGTACTGCAGAAGGATCAGTATTCAGTATACTGAAAGTACCAAATGAAAGAAATACTTTCTGTAATCTCAGATGGACATGAGCATGCAAAAAGGACTAGATGTGTTTTTCCCTCATTTATAACTCAGTCCATAAAATTAAGTTACTCCTGTAGTTTCTTTTCTATCTGTGCACCATATGTTCTCCAACCACTGCTAAATCAAACTACAGAAATTCAAATTTTCTCTTCCTGAGAAGACAGGAAGAGCACATGTGCACTTCAATTTACATGAGTGAAGGAACTGAAAGTGAAGAAAACAGTGGAGCAAAAGGGAAAAAAAAAAAAAGAACAGTCTAACAGTTTGAAACTTACCCCCCCCCCCCCGAACAGTCTGTGAAATACCGAGTTATTGCTACCAGGAATGCTTCAAACTAAGGTGGAGCACAGCTCAGAACATACAGTCCACTGAAGTCAGGCAACTATTTGTATTATCTCCAGATCCAGTAGAAATGCAAATTAGCAGTATCATTCCCAAATTTCTACAATACCAGTCCCAGCTTTTACAGGTACCACCATTTTACTATTTTCTGCCTTCTGACAGTTTAGTTTGCAATCACTACATCCCTTCCATTAGATATATGCATGAAATGAAATTAGCTTGTGCACCAATATGTATTTGGATCAACTACTTGGAATAAGATTCACAAATCACAGTAATCTCATATTTTCCTGTCTTCACTGACTTTTTACATTGTGTATTGCACTTTGACCATTAGTTTTTGTCCTACACCCAGCTGCCGCTTATTTCCTTGACAAAGGGCAACATGCAACTCATGACAGAAAGCAATTTAAAAAGTATCATGAGAAGGGATGATACTGAAGGGATAGTACTTTCAGGAATTAACTGATCAATAATCTCCAGTGTAGCTGAAGAATCTCTAGAAGAGTTACTGATAAATTTTATATTATTTATTTTTAAATCAACCGTTTGGCATTAACTAGTTAGGTTTACTTTTTTTTCCCCTTATTTCCTTAGGGTTAAGTACTGGAGCTATCAGAATTTCAGGTGATGATTTGTAAATCAATTTCAAATGTGGAGCAAGATGTCAAGTATCCTTTATGTGAGGGGTGGATTAAACAACCATTTATTTTAATATAAAATTACACATGCAATACACAGAAACACTGCCATATAGGCATCAGTCAGGATTTTCTACTGAAGGCATGCAGAGCAACAGTGACAACCTTTATTGCAGGTTCCAGTAACAGAAGAACACTTGCCACAAAGAGGATACAGTTAATATATCTAAAATTTCTAAGAGTGAAAGCCAATGTTCAGAAAAATGAGAAAGTGTTGTATATGCAAACACTACAGTGACATAGGTAATTTCTCTAATTAAGAATAAAAATGACTAACAGATGAAACGATACTGAAACAGTGCTTAGTTAAATGTTTAACAATACACAATCCAGAAGTAAGCACATACAATTTCAATGTAAAAGCAGATAAAGCACAGAATTTGCTTACAATACTCAATGCTATTATTTTACGTGGCACCATTTTCATTTTAGACCAACTGTGATGCAACTTTATTCAGTAAACTAAGACAAAAACTAAAGGATCAATTCTGCAATGGAATAATTTTATGCAGGTTTTAGACTTTTTTTTTTTACCTTTTGCAACAACCAGTATCCACCATTTTGAGCTTAGACAATTATTCCTGGGTATAAAATAATAGGAATGGTGCTGCTGAAAGTCTGCACTGTACATTCAAAACTTGTCTAACACTGTCTTCTATTAATCACTCTCTCACCTTGTCCTTTCCTTTTTTTCGAGGAACTTTTTGTACAACATGTAGTTGCATGACACTTTTGAAAAACAGGTCTTAATTTATTTTTTGGTGAATAAAACAGTCATGAAGCTTCCAAGTCCACATTGGCTCTAAAAGCAAAGCTCTAAGCTCAAAAGTTAATCAGCACTTGAATGAACATCACATCTACTTTTATTGCCATAAGTAGGGCCACAAAGGTGATCAGAGGGCTGGAGCACCTCTCCTGTGAGAAAAGGCTGAGTGAGAGCTGTGGTTATTCAGCTGTGGTTACTTCAGTGCCTAAAGGGGGCCTAGAGGAGAGCTGGAGAGGGCCTGCAGTGACAGGACAAGGGGAATGACTACACCAAAGGGGGCAAGCTTAGTTTGGATACCAGGAGGAAATTCTTTGCTGTGAGGCTGGTGAAGAACAGAGATGTATTCTCCCCATAAAAATGCCCCATCCCTGGAAGTGTTCAGGGTCATGTTGGATGGGGCCTAAAGCAACCTGGTCTAGTGGAAAGCCCCTGCCTACAGTAGGTGAAATAGATGGTCCTTTATTAGCACAGGCCTATTCTATGATGATATTTCATAATTTGTAACACTGAACTAAAAATCTACAAAGACAAATGTCCTCCTACTTTCACATTTCTCAGCATTGTAATTACCTCCAAATCTAAAAAAAGTCTGCATTCTTTCTTCAAAAACTGACTATTACAATCCATACTCTAAAAATCTAAGTTTGTACATCAGTAAATGCTTTGAATTTACAAATTACAAATCTATTAGCTTCTCTACCAAAACATAATACATTCTTTATTCCTGATCGCTTTATGGCGTGAACGTGGGATTTGCCTACATTAGTATTTTGTTTCAGGTAAGGAACATGTTTCTGAATGTCCTGATCTGCTCCACTTCCTGTTCTTTCATGCACATTACACTGGGGTCCTGGAATCCATAAACTGGATTTCTTTTAGAGAATATGCTCCTATTTGTAATGGATACTGAGGTTTCTGGGCCACACTAGACCTAGTCCAAGAAAAAACCCTTTAGAAACATATATATAGCACAAACTTGTGTCTTCAGCATAACTTGCTTTGCTCCTCAAATCCCCTCTTGCCAGGCTGTGGGATGCACCAAGACAAACCCCAAGCATGTCCTCTACTCACCACAGCTGCAGGGAGGCTCCACCTCAATTTCAGGAATAAGCTCAGCCTCTACAGCCACTCAGTGTAAGCTACACAAGTTCTCATTCTGGATTCACTAGGCACTGCATACATTATTCACCAATATTACACCAGTTGTGAATGCCATTGCAACACACATAAGAAATTGTATAAAATTCCCTATCATCTGTGATGTTAGCATAATACAAATTTCACATACATGCTGCCATCTACATGATGCTTGAGTCTCAAAACAGAGCCCAAAGCACCACCAGGAAACATCAAGCAAATGTTTGGAAGATGCTGCAGTCTACAAATGATTCACATTCTTGTGTCTAAGTCACTTTCCACTCTTCTTTGTATTTTGAGTCTGCTACCATTAAAATACATACTTTTAAAGTAGCAGCTAAACTGATTTGACTGAGGGATTTTTGTGTGAAAGTTTCAGAACAAAAAAAACCCCAAAACAAAATAGTTAAAGCTGCTCAGTTGTTGTTTTAAAAGGCAGGGACAGAAAAGAACCTGACATTATTTTTTATTCTCAGTCAAAAATTCCACAAACTATTTATAGGCAGCTCTAATATACTTGGCAGCAAGCAGTGGAAATTGAAAATCTAGCAGAGACACTGGCTCAGCTTCAACAAGATTCCTGATTTAAAGTACATAAGTAGTTCTATTCATGTCACACCCTACCCTACTTCTGCCGTGCCAGGTATAAGGGAGGCTGCCTGACTGACCACTGCCTGAAGGTTGTACATGTTCTCAGGTGGTAATCTAACTTTGCATCAGACAGAGTAGAAAAAAAAACAGATTACTAAACCAAAATCAAACAATTCAAGCAGTGAATTCAGTCACCTAAATTACAACTAAATCTCAATGAAAAAAAGTGAGGAAATCAGAGGAGAAGGGAGTAGATCCAAACTAGCAGGGGAAGCAAGAGAGACCATACTGCCTACCCATCCTTAAATGAGCTATGTCCATTATGAGGGTTAGAAGCCTATTCTTAACTGATTAGACCCTATCACTAATTTGAATCTAACACTTCGCCCTCCTATTTGGAAACTTCCACTGCTATATTACTTAAAAAAATAGAAAAACCCCAAGTTTCTAGCTATTTTAAACAGCTATTTAAAGTATTAAAACACAGTTATGAAAGAACTGCTTAGCCCACTTGTACGTGTTCAATGGCTATAGCTATCCTTTTCTAAAACCCCATTTCAGAATTTAAACTACGTCACATTTGAGAAGTGCCAGACTAGGGGAAAATTTTGATGTGTGGGCTGCACAGTGCTTATACAGTAGAAAGAAGAGGAATGCAAATTTGATTCATACTCTTCACATGCTTCGTACTTTTGCCTACTGGTTTCTTTAAATTACGGCTGCAGTGAAAAAAAATTGGTTTTGTTTTTACATCATGCTAAATTATTTCTCATCTTGACTCTTTGTAAGTACAGGAACAAATGCAAGCACACAAGCTATGCAGAGCTGGTGTATTGTATTTTAAAAAATTAAAATAAAAACCCCATAACCATATACAAACAAAAAGAAGATTTCACTACTCTGTCCCAAGTTAGATGCTAACAACAGGACTTCATCAGGTCCTATATTCTTGAAATAAAATAGTGCTGGTTATCCTCTTTTCCTCTCACAATTTGGGCCTGTGCCATCCTGAAAAAATGCTAACAGAAGAAATTAAATAATTATTCATAAATAATAACTGCAACCATCAAAAACTTATAAGGTTGAAAATATAATCTCCTATTACTCCACGAATCTCTACGAGGAACCCACAAAACATCCAAGCTTCTGGTTCCAGACTACAGCATGACTCAGATTTACAATTGATTTTTTTTTTCCAAAAAAGACTGAAATAGTGTAGGAGTACTTGATATTGGAGGGTGGGGGAGAATCACAAGGGTTTTTGAAAAGAAGGAAAACACTGCTCTACTGCTGCACATTTACTAGTGAGCCTACATGTCATGTGCCAAAAAAAAAAAAAAAAGGCCTAAGATACATCTAGAGAATAATGGTTTCAATATCCAGAATGCTAACTGGATTAATAAAATAAAGTTACAACATCAATTTATTTCAAGCCTTTATTCAGCAGAAAGTCAAAGATATCACAATCCAGACAGAGATCAAGGAGAAAATTTCATAGTTCTGATAGAAGCAAAAATAAGGGATTGAGAAATCAAACCATAATTTCCAGATCTGCTATATTCTTTTTGGAACATTGGCCTGAGCAAACCAGGGAATACTGGAATCAGTAGTATAGTGCTGTTGAGCTTTAACTCCACCTTTATGACAGTAACAATAAGTTAGAATTAACTGCAACACATCCCAGATGAATGTAGTGACATAAGTGACTTGAAAGCAAGCAGTTTACTAGGAAGGGCAATGAAGCAACAGTATATTTACAGCACATTTTGCATATATATCAAATATAAAAATCATAAAAACACTGCATGTTTATTGCATCTAAGAAAAATATCCTCATTTGAAAGATAAAACTGTTTTCTTTCCTTCTTCCTATTATTACTAGAAATAGAACTTTGATTTTGACAACTTTTTATACTTTTTAATGTGTTTTGTTTTCTTACTGATAGAATTAAAAAGCACTGTAAAGTTCTTAAGAAAACTCGTTTCCTTTAATGTATGAAAAAGTTCACTGAAATTACAGACCTTGCAAAGACTTGTGCAGACTTGTTTATGCATAGTGTGGTACCTGGAGTTTTTAGACCCCACGCACCTATTCGCACTGAAACTGAACTTAAACCAAGTGTCACACTGTCTGCCCAGCTACCTTCCAGTAACACAAGACATACTCTTGGTCCCTTGTTAATGCTTCATTGAACTAATTAAAATGTAGAAGTAACATTGCACAGTGTAACCCTGCACCCATTGTGCACCCAGTGTGAAAAAGCACAACCAAAGGGGGAAAGGGGGTGCATTGCATCTAAGGCAATGCATCTTTTTTCCCTGTCCCTTCAACATGTGTGAAACAATACTTTTTGTTAATCGCATGCAAACAACCTTGTGCAAAATTAATTTCATTATTTATTACGAGCTATTTGATCTACTCTAGTTACAGCAGACAGAAATGGAGATGTCACTGAGTTTAAAGGCAACCACAGGAGCTTCTGCTCTCACTACGGAAAAGCCATTGAATTGACACAGTTCTTGCTCTAACAATGTCAGCTGGGAAATTTCAATTGCTATGATAGGAAAGGTTATTAATTAGCTACACTAACTTTCTAGAGTTGTCTAAACAGTGCTGCTTATTAAATATCCTCAGGACTCAGGAAGAATTAGAGATGAACTTGCTACAACTTGATGGTCATAACATACTGCATTCCTCAAAACCTACTGTGAATCGCAACAAGTAAAAAAAGACAAGACATTAATAGAAGATAGATGGCCTGCAAGACATGATTTTACCCAGATTAGTAGCTTCTTTAAATAAGAATCAGATCTTGAAATCACTAAAGCATACTCCTAACATTAACATGTGTGCACATACTTAAATGGATACACTCAGCACCCATGAAAATATTCTGTGCAGGGCACCCTTGATATTTTTAGATTCTTTTGTTCAAATAGACTTGATCCATCAAAGCAAACATGATAAGGGAAATGGCCAATAAAATTTATGATTTAGTAAAAATTATTTTGTCTCCAGTGTTTTATGCAAGATCTATATTCTTGTTTGAGAAAACTCCACTACAGCTACTGCATTAATTCAAGTCATTGATTCCAAATAGGAAAGTCCTGAGAGCCTCATGGATAATTTTTTAAAAGAATAGAAACTGTCTATATGTATTAAAAAAAATTTTAAATCAATAGACAAATAGATGCATATCACTAAGACCCAAATTCTCTCCCTCTCTTTGAAAAGATCTTTTCCTTTCTTCCTCCTTCCCTTCCATGCTATTTGCTATAAATCCTGTGATTCTTGTCCTGCAAGAATAATGCTGGTGCTGTACCTCACACATGAGCATGAGTACACTTGTTTTATTTCAAACACCACGGAGTATCTTAGAAATAAATTTTCAAAATGAATTTGTGATAAATTTGGAGTCTTCTTTACTTGGCTCATGATACAGTAGCATATCACTGCATGGCTATTTTTCCTGTAACAGTACAAATAACCTTTTCTCATTATTATAGCTTTATTGTGTCAGGAACTGCACAAACAAGAAAAACAACTCTTGCTCCACAGACCTCATTGCTCTGTAAAAACTGGAAATCTCAGCCCACCATGTTCCAAAACATAATCAAATGGCTGTGCTTTACAGGAAGCACAGCAGAGATAGGTGGGGTTAAAGAAAGCACATATGATGACTTTGTGTTTCCCATGGACAGAACTACCCAGGTGATGGGAAGCACAAAGGAAAGAATGACTAGCCTTGAGTAATGTTCATAAGTGATAAAGCTATCGGGACTAAAGAAATACAGAACAACAGCAGAGTAAAACCAAGTGAAACAGAACTGACACACAGCTATCCTGTACTAACAACCATCCCCTCATTGCGCTTCACCTTCCCGCTCTCTCCCAAGTCACTGAGAAAAAAGTACAAAATTCTGAGCACCAAAGCAAAAGACTTGTCCCTTTCATGAAATGTTTGGAAATCCTGAATTACATTGATTGTCCTGGAGGTAGCAACAGAGACAAGAGAGAGTGCGTGAAAACACTTCTAATACAGTAATTCTAAGATAAGCACAGTTAACGTTACCACCTTTACATGCACTAGAAACAAGTGCACTTCTGACAGCCAGAATACTGTTTCTCTCTCTTATTGCACAGGACTGTAGGGTACCACAGCCTCTTGCCATGGGGGTTCCCAGTAGTAAGAAAAGATAAATATAATCTTCTATTATTAGTCACTACAAACATGAGTGTTGGATAGTACAATGACTCCACAATTGCAAAATAAAGAAAAATAAAATCCTTTCTGTAGAGCTAGATAAGCATTTGACTAGATAGACAGTTTGAGCTGTACTCCACTGCAGTTCAGTAGAGTACCGCTCAAGCTCAAGACAGCCATAGCATACCTAACATTGGTTGAAGAGAACACAACAAAGACTGTTTCAAAACACTTAAGTACGTAATTTTCCACTATCAAACTGCATTCCTGAGACTCACAAATTACCCCTGAAAATCTATAACTGTGTTAAAGTAGACACACAAGTAATGTGCTATATGGATTCTGGTTTTGGCTTTTTACATAGCAAGTATTTGTCACAGAAACTTAAGGATCACAATTACCCACAGATGCCACCGCTTACAAATGAAGGCTTGTTTGTATGACCCTAAAGGCACTTTCTGTGCCTACTCTCAGTAGTTGGTAAGAGAAAGTCTCACATTTTATTGGCCACAAACCCCCAAATTTTATTATATTACAGTAGCTCTAAGCCTTCAAGAATCTTTCATTCTTTTCTGTAACATGAAATTTGAACTACATCCAGATTTCCTTCTTAAATATGCACAGATATTCCCATCTGTCTGTCAACTACATCCATGTAGTCCTGGGCAGCAGAACCATAATTTCTATCAAAGTGCTTTGCAAAGAATTGGAAACATCTACAAAATTCATGTTACATGTTTATCTCAGGGTCAAATTAACTCAAATATGGTGATACATTGCACACTGAACCATCATGTTTTAGAGGCAATTTCACTGCAATTCAAAAGAGCAAAGAGGTTTTCAGGAGTCAGATAGCTGAAACAGGTTTACAGAGGTGTGAATTGGCCCACTCTCCCTTTTTCATGGAAAAGCCTATGGAGATGAATGACAAAGAAATAAGCTTCCTCCTTTCACTGAAACACAGCCATACTTGGAACCATATCATCTCCCTCAGCTTCAACAAGGCCAGCATGAGGCTGCCCATTTCTAATACTCCTGTTCTCACGCTCACCCACATGCCTATCCCACCAGCAGAACTAGGAAAGGAGGTTCAAAGAAACTTGTCAACTGGGGACGAGCACTGGGAAAACCAAAGAGCACCATTCTGCAGTGTTCTAAAAAACCGTACCAAACCATCAGTTCCTCGGGGGGGGGAAGCAGGCAGCCAGGAATAACAAACACACACACACAAACACACACACATTTGCTCTAGGGCAGGCTTCCAATGACAAAAACACAAATAGGAAGTGAGGTTTAAACATAGTAAGAGGAATGAACACCTTGGAGAAGAGAATGCCATCTAACAGGTATTTCCAAAATGCTTATCACCACATACCCTTACATTCATATTTATAATTACCTTCCAGCATGCTATCCCTACACCTAGTACACCTCACCTCTTTGACACAAGCTGTTCAGATCTATGCTTTTCTTGATCAAAAAACATTCTCACTACTTGTTTACACAAGTCATTAACTTCCTAAGGGTATTTTAAAACAACTATTTCTTTCTGCAATCCAGCTTCCTAAAAAGAACTTATTAAAATATATGGGATAATATTAAAAAAAAAATTAACTCTCTCTGTGGATAACACTGACAAGCAGAATTCTGATAAACACCGGACAACTGAATGTCAAGTTACATAATAACTGCTTGCTCCTTTGTCCATCCAGTTCACCTCATCCTCCAAGAGACACTTCAGTTGTTTAATTTGAGTATATTCACTGTTACCCAACAATTTAACTATCCATTCAAGCTTCACTTCCTGTGGATCACTCAGCTGTGCATATCTGCACACTCCCCACAATTTCCAAACACTTTGGACTATTTCTACGTTTGGCAAAACATTTTTATATGTATTCCAACATATAGGGATTCATTGTTGATTTGTTACAAAGTGTAACAGATTCCACAAAGAATACAGTAATCCATGATAAAGAAAGTTCTACCTCTGCTTCCAAGAAAATGTATGTGGTCTGAAGGAGCTCTTTAAGCGGCAGCAGCAGATCATCACTAGAACTCTTAAAGCACTCTGCATCCACTCACTTAAACACAGCTGAACTATACAATAGACTGTGTTTCTAACAAGCAGATGAGAGGAACTCAGTTGTTAGTAACAACTGTAAAACCAGACAAGGATAAGAGCTGGAGTTTTAAATAAAGTAGAACAGACACTGCTCTGAAAGTAACCTATTTCCACTTCCATAACAAAACTCAGCAACTGGGTATTTCCCAGAAGGATGCTGTTGGCATTTAAATAATTTAGGACAACTCTTCATTCTCTATCTTCCCTCCAAGGGCCAGACTAATCTTCCTACACTGAGAATTGAGACTTCTCTGCAGAGGAGTTCAGATCATTAAGTCATGGTCCTGTTGCCTTGCATTCCTTTAATAAGCCTGTCTTTTCCCACACTGACTCTGCCTTAAATTACACCAAATCAAGATTCCCCGGTTCACTCGTGCAGAATCAGTACAGGATCAGAAATGTGGAGTAACAAACTCTATGCACGCACAACCATGAAACAGCTACTTATTTTCTGTGCTTCATTTCTACCTTGCTCAACATACTTTACGGGAATACTGTCAGTATTAGTCTATCTTAATTATTAAACTTTTTTTAGACAGTAAAGGGCTTTTAGAAGATTATGCAAAGAATATATCAAAACAAAAATATTTACTGAAGGTTTGCTACCAACTGTGTCACATCTTGGAGCACAGTAAATTCACATGAAAGTGAAGTTTATAGCATGCTTTTGAAGTAAGCCTATTTTTGAGAAGAAAGCTCAGTACCAGCAAGTCACCACTAGGTACATACACACTCCTTTATAAAGAGAGATCACATGAGAAGTTAACAGCCAGCTAGGGAAAGAAACAACAGCCATTTGTTTGGACACTCATTCAACCTGTGTAAGACTAAAAAAAAAAGTGGTTTTTCGAAGAAAGAGATGAAGAATGCTTTGGAAAAAGAGCTAAGTGAAAAATACATTACTTTCTTATGTTAATACCATTTACCAAACTTGACAGGCAGTTGTATTCTTTTGGATGTAGAGTCTTTTCAATGCACATGAAAAGCATTGTTACACTTTTGCATTGATGAAAGCAGATTACATCCCTTACAATTCCTTACTGGTAACTTTGTCTAATGAATAACAATAGTAAATCACAGTTTAAGGGCATTGGCTTTGCTGTGTGTTGGCACTTTGAGAAACAAAAAGGGTATCTCAAGAAGAGGTTCAGTTCTGGGAAACAAGTATAAAGAAAATATGGAATATTTCATTGTACCAGAGTTTTTCATTCTTTATCTGTTATTGATGGTAGATACATATACAACTTTCTAAAATTAGGGAGAAATTTCAAGTTGATAGAGATTACAAAACTGAAGAGTAAGGCTTATTTGTGATAAAGCAGATGTTGTGAAGACAGCATACTTGCAAATTCTTACACTGTTCATACTTCACTCTGATCGTTATCCACTTGACCATTTACCCCCTTTTCTTTCTGGATCATCTACAGAAGTACTCAGAGGCTCAGCACTGACATTACATGGTAACTTTTAGATGGAATCTGCCATTATCAGTGTTAGGGCACCAAGACAATGTGATTTCTCAAGACATTTGTGTATTCATTCAAAGTACTTGGGCTGGTTCAGTCCCCAGAAGGTAACTGGTTAGGCTTACTGTGCCTAAAGGCAGCCACACTGATGGCATTTCTGTCGGCCCTTGTCCTCACCACTGCATAGGTGTCACAAATGCTTTGGGTTTTTTGAATGCCACAACAGGTGATACTTTATTCTGCATCTGAACAGTTCTAAGGTTCCAACAGCTATGGCTTTCCTTTTTAGGAAATGTAGCTGGGAGAGGAGGTTTCAATGCATTAATTCAGCTGTAAAATAAAGGGTAAAAAATACTTTCATTTTACATACATTTCACTCTATTAAAAGCCAACCTGATAACAAAATTCAGCACTTGCTCCTACAGCCTTTTTAAAGGGAGGCACTGTATTTTAAAATAGCAAAAAATGTGACACAGTATGGTGACAAGTACAAGATCAATGTCAGACACAATGCCTACATGTTCAAATTCCTATTTATCTGCCTTTATATAATGAAGTATACTGCTAATTTAAGTACATATCATTCCTGTGTAAAAGCAGATTTCCAGATCTGGGAGAAAAGCACTCCCAGGACAATGGAACTCTAAAGTGCAAATCAAACTCTGATTACCTGTCTAAATAAATTTAAGTATCATCAGGACCCTTCAAAAATACATCAAAGTACAATGTATTTCTGTACAGGCATAAAGGAGTTGCTTAGTAAGAATCTAACGCCATGATCCTTATGTTCAGTAATTTATACACCACATTCAAACAAGTTTAAAGCTAGTTCAGACCTCCTTGCAACCACAGTAACTCATGTCCCTCAAAAAAATTGTTTGATGTGATCATTTTAGCTGAGCAACACACATGCCTGAGAAACTGCACGTTTATTTCACATTAGATACTTTAAGCACTTTATTGGCTCTCAAATGTGCAGTATGGTCAGTAAGACTTCAGATTTAAAACTTAAACTTAGCTTATTTTAATCATCAATCATTTCTGAAAGCTTTTATATTTTATGCCGAATTCCTTCATGACCAACACTTTAAACTGCTATCTCAGACTTCAGATAGACCTCCTTTGCAAAGCTTCAAAATACAGATGGTTTCAGAAAACTAGTGAAAGGAAGTCAAACACAGACCTATTAACTTAATTTTCACATACATATTCCTGGCTCCCATGCTGTTACTTAACATTTTAAGACTGATGTACAGCTGAATATTTCAAGATATTAATTCAAAAAAAGTCACTATCAAGCACCAATAAAACTTTCTGTTCTGTAGGAGTGAGGGATGTCTCTCAACTCCCCAGCAATGACTTTAACTTTACTCTCTGGGCAGATTTGACTTCAAGGATGTCATCATTGTGTAGGACACTTGCACTGCTGCTCCTACTAATCTGCACAATTAGGATAGCTTATTCCAGGAAAACTCTTCATGAACCTTGAAAGCACCTATATTGGGTTTACATGGCCAAGTTTTGGTAGCAGGGGGTTGGTTACAGGAGTTGGCTTTCCACAGGATCTGCTGGAAGCTTCCACTGTGTCCAGGAGAGCCAGGAGATTCCTCAGCAGATCCCGGTGCAGCCAGCCCGTGGTGAGGCAGCTGTGCCCCTGCAGCCCATGGAGGAGCACAGGGATGCAGAGATCCACCTGCACCGGTGGAGTAGACCCACACTGCAGCAGGTGGATGTTCAGGAGTCTGTGACACCATGGGAGGCCCATGCTGGAGCAGGCTCCTGGCAGGGATCTGCAACCCCATGAAGAGAGAAGCTCACGCTGGAGAAGGTTTCCTGCTAGGACTTGTGACCCTGTGGGGAATCCAGGCTGGAGTAGGCTGCTCTTTAAGGACTGCACCCCAATGAAGAATGGCCCATGATGCAGCAGTCCCCACTATTGCCTGTGGAGAAGTGGAGAAGTTCATGGAGAACTGTCTCTCATGCAAGGAGCCCTACCCTGAAGCAGAAGGAGGACTCCTCTCCCTGAGCAGCAGCAGGGATGAACTGGGATGAACTGACCTAAGCCCTGTTCCCTGTCTCCCTGTGCCACTGGTTGAGACGAGGTAGAGCTAATAAAGAGGGAAGGGTGGGGAATGGTGTTTTAAGGTCTGTTTTTACTTCTCATTTTCATGCTCTAATTGCAGTTAATATCTCTAACTCGAGTCTGTTTGGTCTATGACCATATTTGGTGAGTGAGCTCTCTTAAGGACCTTATCTCAACCCATCAGCCCTTTGTTATACATTCTCTACCCTGTCCAGCTGAAGAAGGGAGCTAAAGAGTGGCTTTTGTGGGTGCCTGGTATTCAGTCAGAATCAGCCCACTACAGCTCTACACACAAGCTTTGCACTTCCAACTGACAGTGGGGAAAGTGGACTCTGCTCCTCAGTATGGCAAGACAATAAAGGTATAGTTCTTTCCCTCAGGCCTTACTCATCTACAGTGTAAAGGCAAATGGCCTCTGTACTATCCCACATTTCCACAACAGATGAGGAAAACTGGAAAGCTAGTATTAAGGACCTAAAAAGAGGTTAGTAACATTATCTCGCAGCTGTGGTATATTGGATTGTCATGTGCATGAGAACTGTGAATCCACTGAGGCTTTGTTACTGTATGCATAGATGACAGACACAACAGATAATTTAAAATCTGGAATTGAAGTGAGACAAACTACACGACACCTAGGCAACAGGCACTGGAAACAGCATTAGCTGGATGAGCAACAACAGGGAGGTAGGTTATTAGTAGCTGGACTCTATAAACATGCAGCTCCCAGGCACATCCTGCAGTAAAGCTGCTGGAGTGCAGAAATGCCAAATGCCAGTATCAGCCAGAAAAGGGATCACAAAAATGGAAGCTTAAAAATATTGACAAAAACCATTTGCTGAATTACAAAATGTTCAAAGATCTCTACTAGTTGTTTATTCACTTATTTGCTAAAGTACAGGTCAAATGCAGGAATCTAATGTTCCTGTAATACCCCTCTGCCTGAGAATACTTGGACAGCCAGAGATCAAGATCTCAAGCAATTTCCAAGCTCTTTCTGCATTCAAAACCTTTTCTTTCCTTGCCCATAAGAGTAACCTTTTAGACTGATTAGATGCTCACTCAGGCACCATAATACCCTCAAAATAAAAGAATGGTTCCTTTCCTTCCCTCTATTTGCCCAACCTCTTACAAAACAGCTGTTCTTGTAGACATCTTGGCCTCCTATTCCACTCTGAAAAACATTTCTGCCACATTTAGCTGTGAATGTGCCTTAACAAGATATCCCAATCTTTCCCTCCCTTGCCATGCCAGCTCTTCTGTCATCATGAATCTCTCCAACCACAGACACCAGCTGAACTTTAGCCATGGAACCGACTGCTTGTTCAGTACCTTTAGATAGGAAACATGACAAATGGGAGGTGCCCTGACAAGGAAGCTATTTCTACTAATTATACAATCACCCAAATCCATCCCCGTCAGTGCTTCCAGCTGCAAGTTGCTGTGATCAAGAGTCATGTGTCTGATGTCATTCATCTTCCTGACTTAGGAGTAGACATCTCTCTCAGGTAACTTTAACTGATGTTTAGATCATGGAAAGGACATATGTTCTTCCTCCATACCTTTAAAAAACTAAAAATTGGAAAAAATGAAATATGTCTTCTCTCAACTCCAGCTACAAATATTTCAAAGTTGTTTAAACACACATTTTGAGTTAAATCCCTCTGCACTCTCCCTAAGCACTTCTCTAGAAGACAGCAAATGGAAAAATGCAATTCTTTGGTAAAATGAAGGTGCTTTTTTTGTTTGTAATATTGTTGTATTTACTATAAGTAAATACAATATTACAAACAAAAAACCCACCTGAATTAGGACTCTAAAATGAATCTCTGTTTGAAAATTACTCTGTTGAACTCTATGTGCAGGAAATAAAGAAAGGGAAGCTTAAATTCTCCACTTAAATCTATGTGATAAGAGAAGCACATATATATGGATTTGTTTACTGCATGTGATGTATTCATTATCTCAGCCCTAGTTACTACAATATCCCTAATGGAAGCTTTTATTTGAGCTATTCCATACAATTTCCTAGAAGGAAAACACCCTACCAGAGAATACTAATTCATTGAATGATAATACACTTTGTGAAGTATAGGAAAAAAGATATTAAGCAAAGTCTTATGAAAATTCATATACAGCTAAAATCAAGAAGTCAGAGCATATGAATGTGTGTGCCTTCCCACTACAAGGCACATCAAACAAGATTTCATTTTTCTGTGGTACACTGCTTGCCTTCAGTTATTGAAAAGTTCTTTCTAAAGAAGCAGCTCCTTAAATGAGTAGGATCATTAAATTTTCAAGATACACTATTGACTAGAACAAAATTATTTCTAGTAACACTAGATATAAATTGGAAGAAAATATTATTTTTTCCACAAAGTAACTATTCTCACAATCCTTCTGTACTTACAAGGGACTTATCTCTATCTCCCAATACATGCATACAAAGCTGGAGCAATAAAACCAAGATACAGGACTCTCTAGCAGACTAATTTTTTCATAACTTTTAAATACAAGGAACTTCATTACAGACACTTTTACTACGTGCCAAAGTGTGCTCACACTGCTTGTTAGAGGATCACTCTACTGTTATATGGCTACAACTGACTTTGCATGTCTGCTCTGGTTACCCACAGCCAGTCCCAGGGGCTCCCACTTCGCAGAGGAAACACCTGCAAGGTTAAGCAAAGGGTAGTCATGAATTACACACAATCACATGGGTGAAACATGCAGTTTCAATATATATAGTTCAAATGTACTTTCCCCTCACAGAGAAACAGTGTTCAGGAGAGTTCACTAGTTCACTTTCATTGCTTTGCGGTATTTATGATTTACTGAGTGTAACCACATTGAGCTTTCTTGCACAACAAAAAATTCCGTGACCAAATAAATGTATCTGGGAAAGTCCTGTAAGTACCAAAACTCACAAGATGCTTAAGTGAGAGACCACCTTGATTCAAGGTACTAAACCAAACTGTTTTGTGTGACTCCCTTCCCCCCTTTGAAACATGCTCTGTTTGTAAGCTTTCTTAATTTTGGGGAGGCTCTAATTTTGCTTGCTAACTTCCTGACTAGTTACAAAAAGTTGCCCCTCACTAAATAGCTGAGAAAGATATACAGAAATTCCCTCATAACCTAAAATTCAGTGTCAAATAGAATAGCAGGGAAAAAAAAGTCTAGTACATAGCTATTAAATATCCTAGCCTTGATAAGAAGACACCACTACCATAATTACAATGTATCAAAAGTTAGCAGTACATACAAATTTAAAGCAGCTGTTCAGAGAAACAAGTCCGAACCACAACTTAGATTAGGGCGTTTTTGAAGTGTTTGCGCCGATCTGCCAATTATGCTGAATTCAGTAGTTTTAACTTAGATACTCACAAGAATCAATAGTGTATATTTCAAAGCAATTGTAAAGCTTTGCATAATGAATCATCAGTGAAGTAACAACTGCATCAAAAAATCAAGTATAGGGAACAAAAAAGTAACACAGAACAACACAAATACTTCACAATACTTCAGAGTATGGTATCATACAGCCTGCTATAAACCAGTCTGAGCATTTATTTCTACTGAGGGGATAAAGACAGGAACTCAAATCTACAACCAAATTTTTTAGTACCCAATGCACTGGTACTCAGTGTTTTCTTAAAACCATGTAAACTATGGAGGCTCAATTTTGCCAACCAACAAACACCTCAAGTAGTAACTGGCACTGCAAAAACACCAAACACCACAGCTAGTAATTCTGAAATGCATACAAGCTAAAAACATCCCAGGGTGTCAACAAATCACACTCTCTCAATTACTGTCTAGCTAGATATCTCAGCTGTTCCAGTATTTTAACATAATCATTAACTATCTGGGACAGTATAAATGGAACACTAAAACTAGAAAATGCAGAGACATCTAAGAAAACAAAACCACGCTATTTACACAGTACAAACAGTACCCACGAATTTTTTAAAAACCAGTAAGGAAATTAGTGAATTATACTTAGTAAGTATGGAAATAATGTCTACACCTTGGGAAACCTGAGGAATTTGGTCAAAGGTATATTTTGTGTGAAGGAATGTACCTAATATATCAAAGGCACAAAGTTTAAAAATTTGAGATCTGCTAACAAATCACAACACTGATAATAATTTTAAGTTTTAGCCAGACCAAGTACAAAACAATAAATATTTAGTGCTTAGT
Organism: Melozone crissalis; assembly: GCF_028551555.1. Classification (NCBI taxonomy): domain Eukaryota; kingdom Metazoa; phylum Chordata; class Aves; order Passeriformes; family Passerellidae; genus Melozone; species Melozone crissalis. The sequence goes on from NW_026535780.1 coordinate 24,517,061, forward strand.
TGAAAACAATACTAATACAATTTACATCTATTTGATATTAAAACAGCAGTGACTGAAGTAAATGAATCAAATAAGTTCACCTGTAGGGTCCTTCCAACACCAATGCAGTAGAGCTCTTCCTCTCCTAGCAGTGACAGAACAGATGAAAAAGCCATCCTCATTACATGCTCTGCTCTGATGACAGGAATGGAGTCAGATGGCTTCTGTCATTATTCTGGTTACAAGTACACCTCTGCTCTTTCTCTGGCTGACAGTATTCTCATTTACTGCATAATAACAATTACACCCACTACCTTATATTCAATTTTCAAACTTTTTGCTATGAAGTTGTTTAGGATATGAGGTTTTTTTCTCCCCTTGAATGAAAGTTGCTTTAAATATTATCCACATGACCTCACAGACATTTTGACTATAGATGCAATATTGGCTCTGAACAGTCAGTTGAATGTGTACATACTTGAACAAGTTGACATATGATTAACTTATTAGACAGCATAAATTTCTACAGTGTTAAAATTAGGACATGTTCTCTTAAAAGACTACAAAACTGTTCTAATAAATCAAATGCAGTGGTTTTGCCAATAATAAGATTTACAGCTTAGCAAAATATCTGTTCAGTATATCACAAAATATCACTAAAGACTGAAAGTCAAGATTTTAGGATATAATAATTTATTAAGTCAAGTGATTCCTTTAGGACAGTCTGTTCTGGCTTTAGAGTTCAACTTCTTTGGAAAATTGAATAAACTAGCTGGCAGACTTTAATAGCTTACATGATTCAGGCTGTTATTTCAAACAAGGTGAATGAACCCAAAAAACTATTTATTCTTCCTCATTCACACCATCATTAACAAACTGACACACAAGTAGTTTGGGTCCTGACAAGTGAACTTTTATGACAATTCTACTTGTCTTCCCTAAGAACCAAATGAAGTATGAGTTATATACACAGTACAGTTATTACTTCCAGCAACATCTGTAGTACAAAAACCTGGAATGGTTCTAATCCAAAATTAAATGTTTTAAAGCTGATATAGGTGTTTTTCTTTAACGGGTAAAATAATATCAGTAGCACTGTAGTCTCAGTAGTCTAACATAAAACACTGTTTCAATCAATTTTGGGGAATAATTCCTTTATGATCTCTACTAATGTTTCTCAGTCATTAGTGCTTCCAAGGGAACCCACCAAACCAAACACCAACCTAGAGATAAGGATAATTAAGACTGACCTTCTCTGATGCCATTTCTACCTTGGAACTCTTTTAGTGTCCCTGTCCTACTACTGTAAATATTTTTTTGACTAACATTTACACCTGGCAGTCAGAAGCAGGGAGATTCATCTACTGTACCGCTGCACTGACTGCTACCACCTGTACAAAACTTTATAGAAATTGTCCGTAGTCTTCTGCTCAGTGTGACAGAAATTCAAATTAATATATCTGGGTGACAAATATAGTCAAGACTATATAAAGTTTGAATTTCCAGAAAGCTGAAGAAGCCAAATATCCATGTTTCCAGACTCAATTCCAAAGGAAGGCATGTCCTAACTTCTGCACTATACCAGCTCAGAGAGTTTTCATAACTCAGCCTCTGCTCTGAACACCAATCCCTCACAAACTGGTCCTGAAAGTGCCCCATCACAGTGCAATCAGATATGAACCACCATCCTGTCAAGAGTTAAATAAAAATCAAACAAAGTGGTAACATTACAAATTCAATTCTCTAACTGAAGCTCGTGTTACAGCAAAAAAAAGAAATAAGATCAGCATCCCTGGAGGTACTTCAAACACACGTAGATGTGCCATTCAGGGACGTGGTTTAATGATGGACTTGGCAGTGCTGGATTTGCAGTTGGATTCTGTGATCTTGAAGGTCTATTCTAACCTACACGATTCCATGATTCCAAGATTTACTTAATTTACAGCTGATCAATCATGGAACTTTGGTTTGAAAAATACTTCCCTCAAGAACAGGACTGATTTCTAAAGCAGTATTTTTTCCCCTAAAATAATTACTTGCACAACATATGGTTCTATTTTAAACTCAGATAACTGTTATGGCCTTTGAGATAAGCAGAAATGCCTTAATATTTGTCCCAGTAAAAGCTAGGCCAGGATTATATAGAAACACATAAAATCAATTACTTCTTGGATATAAAACTCTCAAGGCCAACAGGAAGGCTGGAAATATAAACCAAAAAATACTGTTGCCCAATGCCCTACCAAGCTGTAATTCTTGTTAGTCAGTGCTATTCCAATATTTCACTCATCAGTATTCCTCCTTCTCAAATTTTTATAATTACAGTCATCATCAGAAAGAAGGTTTGAAAATTCACCAACTACAGGGAAACAGAAACATTCTCTGGAGAGCTCAATGCCCACATAACAACCTTGGTGAATTTAGTATTTTAATTAGCAGAAAATTCTAGACATTTTAGCTGTGCAACTACATAATGGAAGGCAACTGAAGTGATGCACCATTGCTTTCCCAGGCATGAATTTATCTTGGGTACTGCCTACTGCATTCAAAGCCTTAACATAATGATACCTGCAAGGCTCTGCTCAGCATCAACATTACAGTCCAGAGCTATGCTGACAGCAGTCTTGATCAAATTCATGTCAATACTAAATCAGTTTGGAAGAGCAAAAAGCAGTTGTACCAGGAAGCCAAAATGCTTTAATAGGACATAGCTCCCAGTCTCACTTTTTTCTCTCAAAATAAATAAGTGGCTGAAATCAAAGTGAAAGCTAGAGAAAGCTACACAATAAATGCTTGCTTTTGTTTCAGATACTGTAGCCTAGGGACGATAAAGCTCCTTTCCTTTGAGCAGTGAAACTGGTCAGAACTTAAGACATTTTTAACAAAACCTGTTAAGAGAAACTAATTCCTCATGAGGATGAAGTGACACAACATGCTGATCAAAATCAGAAGCACCTTCTCCTTCCTGGCAGCGGCACTAATGGATGGGGATGTGTTTCTTAGCAAGGCAGAAGAAACTTACGAAGCCTTCTAGGCTGAACTTTCAAAAGTCTTCATTAAAGGTCTATGAATAGCGTTATCCAGAAAAAATTTAATTTGGTTGGTTTCTCTCTAACAAAAGATTATGCTTGTGATTTAAGTTTTTGTAAGGGAAATGCTGACAGTAACACCTAAGCTACAGTATCACAGTTCGAAACTTTTTACTTAGGTCAGGCTGATGAGGAATATCACACTTATAATTTTGACTTTTAATTTCAATTCTGTGATGAATATAATAAAACCAGAACACTGAGTTTGTTAAAAAATCTTTTCACAGGAATTAATTTTTTAAGTACATTAAGTATGCAAACAGAAGAACAGCTTAATATATCGAAACTTGAGATTTTTGCTACCACTTCCTGCTCCACCATTAGCTGACTCCCTTTCAGTTGTGTTTGTAGTTTACCTTTTGACATGAAATTCTTTTGCTTTACTTAATATGCATTTAAGACTAGTCAGTACCCCACTTTGTTCATGCAAATATACCCACTCAAAAATTAAACTTTACCAGTGTATCTATTTGGTTACAGGTACTGGCATAGCTGTAGCTCTGTCTGAAGAAACCTTCCTTACTCTTCTGCTCATGTAAATATGAAATGGGAAACAATCCTACAAGGTTATGTAGTACATCTACATATTTTTAGAGTTTGGACTGATTGTTACAGCACAGGCATGTGCTGGACATAACACTTTGCAAAGGCAAATCTGGAATATCTTGATGTTCCAAATACAAGCTTGCTTTTTTAACAGTGAAAGAAATTCCAATTTCTGATGTTCAATCGTTTGTTTAGGGCAAAGGCATCTACTTCAGGAACTGCTGAAGCAGGGCCCCTGTCGCTGTCCCCCTCAAGGCAAGGCACATGCCCAGCTCTGTGCCAAAGGCTGCTTCTCCTGCTTGAGGCCCATGGACACAACCTATGCTCCACTTCATAAAACAAACACAACTCCCTGAGAAAACATGAGACGACTCTCTTTGTCAAGCATCTGTGTTTTTGATCCGTCATGTGTTACTGGGCCACCTTTACACTGTAAAAACCAACCTCAGTACATTTACACAAATATTTTTCATTAGCAGTTCTGCTTTAAAGATGGGTTTATATCCAGGAATGAAATCCTCTTCGGCTATGAACTGCGGATAGGCTGAGCAGAAGCAAAGGTCCCTGGAAGGTCTTGCAGGCCTGTGCTGATGTGTCACAAACTCATCACCAGTGCCAGCCCCCGACTCCGCGGCCCGGAGGGGCCGCCCTGCCCCGACACCAGGCCTCGTCCGTCCCGGCCGGACGTGGAACATCTCCCAAGCATCCATCCCTATTATCCACAGGCAGCGATTACTCGTGACTCAGAGGATTTGGGGCTGGCTTGTTTGTGCGGCCCCGCGCCAACTCCGGAGTTCCCGGCACCGCACATCTGCGGGAGAGCAAGCCCAGGGCAGCTGGGCCAAATCCCAGAATCCCGGCCGCAGTTTTAAGGACTTCCCAGAGGAGATTTCCGTCCATCCCCACAAATATAAATTAATTAATTAATTAATTAACAACACACAAAAAACCCCAAACAAAACAAACAAAAACCCCCGGAGCATATTTTGGAGCAGTCGAGTTCTAAGGAGGAGACGGGGCTGGGGGCAGAGAAGGGAAGTGCGGGGACAGCAGCCGGCCGTGGCGGCGGTCCTGAGCGGCTCCAGGGACCCCGCCGCGGCCGGCCGGGAGAAAGGCCGCTTTGTTCCCCCTCCCCCGCGGCCGCCTCCCGGCCCGCGAGCCGGAGGCGGACGGGCGGCGTCACTGCCCGGTACCTACCGCAGCAGGAGACGACGAGGAGCAGGAGGTGCGCTGACCTCCAAGCCGGGGAGCCCTCTGCGCTCCCCCAAGGGGCCATAACACCCGCCCGCGGGGAGGCGGCGCGGAGCCGGAGCTGCCACCGCCGCGCCCCCGACACGGAGCCGGAGCTGCCGCCGCCGCCGCAGGAGGGGCCGGCGGCGCCTCGCCCCCTCGCCCGCCGGAGCCGCCGCCTCGGGGAGCGCTAGCGGCCCGCACGCCTCGGCCGCCCGCCCGTCCGCCGAGCCATGAGCCGCCACCGCCGCCGGCCTCGGCCTCCCTCCCCGCGCGCCGCTTCCTCCTCCCGGCTGGGCTCCGCCGCGGCTGCGCACTGCCGGCACGAGCGCATGGAGCCGCTCCCGGCAGCCGCGGGCCGGGCGGGCGAGCGGGGCGGAGCGGCGGCCCCCAGACGGCGGGGGCGGGCCCGAGCCGCGGCGCTCGGCGCAGCGCCGCCCTGCCCGCTCCTCCGGCTCCTCCTTCGGCACCTCCTCCCTCCCCTCCCACCCCGTCGGGGCGGCCGCCGCCGAGTTTTGGCCCGCCCCGTCCCAGCGAGGCAGCCGCCGCCAGCCGGGGGGGCTGGGGCCGCATCCGGAGGAGGGACGGTGAATGTGCCGGCGGCTGAGCAGCCCCCATCCCCGACCCACACGGGACACCCCAGTGCGTGTTTGAGTGCCCTGGCTCTCCGCCCTGAGTAAAACTGCCTGAATCCAAGCGCAGTCTGTAAAGCACAGGGGTACTCTGGCAGCTGGCGGCTGCTGTGCTTCTGACCTCCAAATCTGCATTTCAGCAGTGAGACCGAAAAATTACCGTGGGAGCACAAAAAGCACAACTGTACATGCAAAATTATGGACCCCATATAAATTCCTTGTGACACTTCCTGTTCGATTACAGTTCCTGTTTTCCTGCTGCATAGTTACCTGTTGTCAAAAGCAAGTGGGATTCACAGCACAATTTTGATATTTTGCGTTAATTTTGCCGTGCCTGTTGCAGACCATGAGAAGTGCTTGTTGACCCTGTTCCACTAGAACCATTTGTTTGGCATAACAAAATATTGCCATTCCCGAGAAAAGCAAAACTTACTTACTTTAGTAAGGCTTTACAGCTACACCTTGAAAGCAGACGTGTCGAGTCAGACCGGAGTTCTTGCTCCACAAGTGGTCATTGCTATGGAGAGTACTCTGTGCTATTTCTTCTCATTCATCTCAATTTTTTATAGAATCTTGAAATCATTTTGTTTGGAAACCCCCATAAAATCATTGAGTCCAACTGTAAATACAGCATTGCCAAGTCCACTACTAAACCATGTGCCCACATGCCACATCTACAAATCCTGTAAATACCTCCAGGAATGGAGAGTCAATTACTTGCCTGTTACAGTGCCTGACAAGCCTTTCTGTGAAGAAATGTTTCCTAGTACACAGTTACTTTTTCTGTCACAACTCGATGTCACTTCTCTTCATTTATTGTTCTGTGATTTCTCCTGCATTTGTTTCCAAATCCCCGTCTATTTGGGAAGGAAGAGAAATATATTGAGGGATGTCTCATTTGAAAAGGAGATGTTTGTTTAAGGGTGAGCATTGGGATGAAGATTCAGCATTAATAATTGTCACAAAAGAAGGAAGGAAAACCAGCCAAGCATGAATTCTTTCCAAGTCTGGGAAGTTGTAGTCCAGAAACACCCTGAAGTGGCATCATTGCATTTAACAGTTCTTAGTGGATTGGTCTTCAGTACATTGGCCTTTAGTCACTGTTTGAACCTATGAGTGTTCATCTCTCCAAAGCCATGAGTTTGTACACAAAATTAACATTTCATGGAAGAAGAATACACAGCCTATAGTTTTATAAAAATATGTAAAGCATTCACAGCAGCTTGGCCAACAATCTTTTAGGTTTCTTTTTACTCACAAGTCTGGCTAACTTCTTCAGTGAAACCTCAGGTATTCTTTATTTCATGCACTCTATCCCATTTCTTATTTATTTTTAATTATTAGCAAGGAGGCACTGAAGGGATGCTCAGGAGGTCTGGTCTGTAGCTTCTGAGAGAAACACAAAACCTATGAACATGCAGGGACTTCTAACCCTTCCACAGTAATTACAGCTGAAACAGAGGTGTGATATGATTCTTTTTCCATAGATTTTAGTTGCATAAAAAAGAAGACAACACTAATTATCTTTTAAGAATAAATGCAATTCCAAACAACTCAAATATCTCTGTTGGCAAAACTTCTTTCAGCCTACTCCACAAACAATTGGCTACGCTTTACCATGTACCCGGGTTGATCATTCATGACAGAGAGCAGAGCATCTACCCCTGGCATCAGGGGCTTAATTCCAACATCCTTCTTAAAGATGCAGGGTGAAGACTAATATGCAAACTAGCCTTGCCTCAGTACAGTACTAAATGAGCTTGGCAAATTAATGGTGAGATACCAAAATCTCACCATTAAAAAAAACCAACAGAACTGCAGGAGCAGTTTGCCTGCATATGAAATGAGCTGTATCTTCTAAGTCCAGGGAAGAAAATGTGTTAGCAGTCCTGATAAAACACTCAGGATGTCACCAACATCTACTCACACAACGCCCTTAGAAGGTCCACCAGATCTATGAACTTCTTTCCTAGCCAAATAAAAAGTCTTATTAATTTTTGGCATTTTTTTGCTACTCTTTTTGGTCTCTGCTGAGAGCTTTCTTAATCTGTTTGATGTTTTGGGAGAATATCATTACTCCTATGCCTGAAAAGTATGTTGTAAATCACAGTCATAACTTTATGTACGTGAAAGTCTAATCATGGCTGCATTTTTGTTTGGATTTTTCTCTGTGCTGTTATCTGAAGATGACTAATAGAAGTTTATTACTCGTAATAATTTAAATGCTGGCACAGATGTTGACAGCATCTTTCTTTTGTATTTGAAGGCAGGTGAAGATAAAAGAAAGCACACATGCTTCACCTTGAACCAAATCAAGATTGCTGTTACAGGCAGTTATTCTTCTGTCTGATGCTTTAGGTTGGCACATGAAGTTACTGAGGCAGCTTCAGCAAGAATTATCAGGCACTGACAATATCAGCATATGATTTTTTTTCCTCCTGTACTTTTCTTTGCAACATTATTATGTTTTTACTGATCAGTTAGGTATAGTCACTTCAGTTTCATTTTACTTCCTTTTTGCCATCCTTGCTCTTGTTTTTTTCCTTTTCCTCATCAGTTCTCCCAGTTCAGATTATGGTGTTAGCAAATGCCACCCACAGATTTAACAGCATTTTTATGGCCCATTGTAAAACTACTCCACATTTAATTCCTTTCTCTCTATTCCTGCTCTGGCTGTGTGTAAAATTGGAGAAGATCTTACAGTGTCTCCCTAATGTCAACTCCTGGTTGGAACCTCTCAGCACCATTTTAATACACAGTGAGAATGAGGAAAATTTAAGATGTTGACTAGATCTCAGCTAAATAAAGTAATAGTATTCTTCTTTTAGCAATCTCATTATTTTCTGTCCCATAACTTCCCTTTACATGAAGCCAAAAGAAATATTGCTGTAATCAGTACCAGTATTTAAATTTTTGGTGAGCCCTGTATCACATCTGAATTTACTTGAATTTACTTCTGTTTTTTGCAGAAGTTTATCATAAGAGGGACAGCAACGGAATTCTAAATATTCTTATTAGTTTTTATAAAACCAATTATTTATAAACAGTAAAGCATAGAAAATAGGCAGCAGAGGAACTGAATTTCTCCTCTAGACTTATTTTGCTGCACAACATATGAACATTGGGACAAAAGTTATTTGTGCCATCTATTCAGTCATTTATTTTTTCTAACAAAAGATGGTTTGCAAAGCAGTTGTCTAAAGGGTGCTGCTAAACTATATTTTTATACAACTTTAATTTTAACACCAGACCACAGCTACCTCGAATCTAGAGTACCCTACATAACTCCACTGCAAAATGATGAAAGACAGTAGAGATGTTGTCAGAAATGTCTGGAGCAAGGCCATTGTGCTAAAAATATATAGCATACATCAGAATCTGCTTACAGTGTGCTGGTGTACATATTCATATTGCTCTTTTATACTGGGGGAAATAAATGTGTTAAGTCATCATTTATTTCCCTGGTATTTATTATTAGTATCACTGTGCAGTCTAGAGGTCAGTCAAGAGCAGGGTCCCATTTTGCTAAGGACTCTACAGACACAGGACATGCTGTACATTTAGCAGTGCAAGTAGTCCAAATATAGTTCAGCTAACAGCAAATGAAGTGTGCCTGGAGATAGTGACAGTGTAGCTGCATCCTTGTAACTTGCACCCACCCAAACTAATTCTGTAGGGCACATTAGTTTAAGCACTTATACTCCACTAGCTGCTTCTGGGATTCACGTTTGTTTCTTCAAACCACTGCTCCTTTTCCATGCTTTCTGGACTGAGGACCTATTTGTAGACAGTTTGTAAGCTCTTTGCCTAGAAGCTAAACAAAGTAGCTGTATCTCCCTCAGGAGAAAGGGATTTTTGTACAAACAAGTTTTAAGAACTGTCTACAAAATTTCTTACTTCAGTTAAAAGTACTTCATGTCCCTAACACGACAGTAGTTGGGTTTTCTTTGCCCATCATCCAAATCTGGACTGTCTCTCTTACATGTATCAGATATTATACTTTAAATATTTTTACTGCTGGTTTTTGTTCATCTAACTCTGCAGAATAAATCATGAGTTGTGGTTATAAATTCTGTAGTTTCTCTGACAGTTATAGAACTTCTGTCATATGCTGCATGAAATTGCAATTGCCTAATTTTGTAGTTTTAAACAGTTCTGGAAATGCTGCCCAAACTTATTCATTTATTGAAGTACATTGCTGCTCCTGAAAGGACAATCAAACAGAAGTAACATCAATTTGGAATAAGCCATGTGACAAAGTGTGACCTAATTCAGCCTGCAATTACACCACATAACCTATTGCTTAGATAAGTACAGCGTGGTAACACCACTGGTATTAAAACTGCTTTAGTGCATTCCTTACTGTTAAGTAAAGCAGCTTAACTCTTACTGTGACAATGTGGACCTAAATGACAGGCAAAGATCAACAAGGGTGGTGATATCTTCATTCTTCTGCCTGCTTCCTGAATAACAGGCCCTGAAGTGCTTTAAGAACCATTATATTAGCATTGTTTTACTACAAAATTTCCAGTGCATTAGACAAACAGCAGTGGTTATCTCAAGTGGTTGAACAGTATCAGAAGATAGGAGATAATCAGACTCTATGGTTACATTGCGTCCCAGAAGAAGATTTAAGTCTTTCACTCCGGTTGTTAGAGACCTTAGGCTGCTCTTCACAGCCATTCTCATATTTTGAATTTATCTTCTCAGGATTAAGGAACCAGATCTGCTTGTTGATACCTGGAGAAACTTCTATCACTGAAATCTCTGATTGATTTTTCCACATTACTGAATAAAACATAATAAACCCATAACAAAGGCCTGAGTTTAAAGTCTAGTAAAAACAATGTATTTATAGCTGAGGATATTTGTATAAAGATTTCAAATATCTTTTAATAATTATGCAGTCACAGAAAGAGTTCAACTGTTCTGCTGATTCATGGATGAAATTAAGAACTAAACTGTTATTTTAATTTTAGAATAAGCCCAAAGACCAAAGGGAAGAAAAAGGCAAAAAATCCTGAACATGCAAAAAAGAAAAAAAAAAAGAAAGAAAGAAAAAGCTAAAGCAAAAGATTTCATGATTGCATAGAAAATAAAAAAAATCTCTTCAATGCTAACAGAACATTTCATGAGCAGTTTTCTAAACCTAAGAGGCTAATTAGTTAGTGTGAAAAGAACTATTAAAAAGCTCACAAGTTGTTTTTTTTGTGTTTTTTTTCATTTTCTAAATTAAATTTATTTTTTCTTACATACAATTTTTGAAGCAATTATCTTTTCAAGCTCCATACTGACACTGGTAATATTCTTGATTTTTAATTAGGTTAAATTAGAACCTTTATCTGGCCTGCACACGCTCATTATATCTCCACTGGTCATTAAAGCAGAAACAGCACAAAGTCTGAAGTAGTGAACTACTTCTGAAGTACAGCAGTTTAAAGTTACTGAATTTATTAAAGTTTGAAGAAGCACAATAAATTGTAGTTTTATAGTGATAGTTATGTTCTGCATGTTGATAGACCTGGAAGAAAAGGCAGTAAGTGTAGTATGTTCATATTTTGCCCAAACACATTTTTTAATCTTGTTGAGTGCAGCTAGTATTTGGTTGTGGTTCCAGATCATCTGTTTCTACTGAGCACCCATAACCTCCAAGTGGAAGACTTTGAGTCTGATGGAAGGATCCCAGACATAGAACTCCTCAGCGCAAGAGAGCTGTGAAGCTCTTAGAGTGAGTCCAGAGCATGACCATGAAAATGATCCAAGCATTGGAGCACCTCTCCTATGAAGACAGGCTGACAGAAGTAAGAATGTTCAGCCTGGAAAAGAGAAGGATCCAAGGAGACCATAGAGCAACCTTTCAGCAGCTAAAGGAGGCTTATAAGAAAGAGGGAGGCCTTTTTACATAGGTGAGTATTGATAGGACAAGGGAGAATTTATCTGAACTGAAAGAGGGCTGGTTTGGATTAGGTATTAGGAGGAAATGCTTTACTGTGAGGATGGTGAGGCACTGGAACCATTTGCCCAGAGAAGTTGTCCCATCTCTGGATATGTTTAAGGCCCGATTGGAAGGAGCTTTTAGCAACCTGGTGGAAGGTGTCCTTTCTCATGGAAGGGGCCTTGGAACTTGATGATCTTTCAGGTCCCTTCCAACCCAACCCAATAACCCAATTCTATGATGATTCAGGAACTTAATCCAGTCTCCTTCCTTAGTAGATGCCAGAACTGATGTCTACAATTGTCCAGGACCAAGAATGAAGTGGTTTGTTTTTCTTACATGATGGCAGTTGAAATTATGCTGTTTTAAAATTCTTACCAAATTTTGTTTGACTTAGCCATATCTAGTGCCCTTTTATTGATGTGATTTGTGATTTGGAGAAAACCACAGGGTCTAAACATGTAGAGGTGGTGATGAGCACTCTATAGGATAACTGCTAACTTCAAAGGGAGGAACACCTAGAGGAGCCAGATATTCAGAGTGGGATTACATTACTTCAGTCTTACTCGTCCTTTCCATTGTTCCAACCAGTGGAAACTATCCTTCAAAATCATAATTTGGGTCTTAAGGCATGACTGAACTGGATTTGGCGAGAGGAACTACAGTCTTAAATCCAAAAAGCAATGGTATCTCTTACATTCATGAGAACTTTGAGTCAGATAATCTAACTATAGTAAGACCTTAAGATAAGCAACAGGACACCCAGGGTTAGGTGAGAGGGTCTTCTAAGAGCTTCTCTCAAGAGAAGCTGTCATCTGTTAAATACAAATGGAGCAACTATCAGCTACTGGCTTGAGCAAAAGCATTGCAAGGAGTACCACACTTTTCTGCCTAAACAAATGAACATGACAGTTATTCTGTCAAAAGTCCAAATTTATAGCAGACATACACACCTCTGTGTGTGTGTGTATGTATTATGTTAAAATACACTGTTCCACCTTCCATTCTTGCTTAGGTAATTTAATCTTAGTACCTACTACTTTAGTACCTACTACCTATCTTTAATTTTAGTACCTACTTCAAAAAATCCTAGGAGTCATTCTAGTTCTCACCTTCCCTTGCCCCAAATTACATGGCTATTAAAAAATTGTAAGGCTCTCAATAAAACTTTGCCTATGACTTGACTCATAAAACTTGGTGATTCAGTAGAGCTAAAACATAAACCATGTGCTACTATGTTAGGAGTGCCAGGGATTTACAAAGCATTGGATGTCCCCAAGGTGAATACAAACTTTTTAGTTCTGAAGTATGTACAAAATATACATGTAAATTAGAACTCAAGGCAAATTTAATTTTGTAGTTTGTTTCCATTTACAAAGGTATTTTATAGACCATTCTAATTCACTCTGACAAAACCATCTTTATTTGAAACTCCATACACAAACTTTTCCTTATTTATAAAAGCAAACCCGTATTAAAACACTCATAAGACAGAGCAAGTGCATTTCAAGACCCTGAAGATGTACCTTAGTATATTCAAGTAATATAAATTAAAATAAAATGTCCTAAATGTAATAATTCAGTATTCTAATTAAACCTTGTGGTAGGGTGATATCTTGTAGTGAAGAAAGATGCATTACATTTTTGTCTTAGCATTTCCCCATCTTTTAACTAATATACAAGAAAATGTGAAAGGAAGATCAAGATTATCACATTCACATTCTGTCACCTATTCTTCAGAGAACATATCAACTGTACATTTTACTTCTAGTCATTAGAGCTACAGGAGTAAATTAAAGCCTGAGTGTCTGAATCCCATTTGCTCCTTTCAATGCATCTCCCATGAGTGACAGGGGGAGATTCACAGCAGAAGGGATGTCCTAATATTCTGTTTCCTGGTAGCTACAGATCAGTGGGTTACAATTAGAATGATTTGGAGAAGCATTTCAATATACCAAAAATACATTTAGGACTAGACTCAGTTGTTTTACATTTTAGTTCTTCACTGTGCCAGGCAATTTGGCACTCCATTTTTCCCTTTTAAGCTTTAGTCCTGCTATGTTATGCTGCTCATCTATTGACATGATTTTTTAAAATATATTCCTGTTAGGTTTCTACAATAACACTGAAATATTTTCATGGCAATATTCAGAGACTTTTGAGTTAGAGGCTGTATCATGAACTGCAGGAATTAGCATTGTTCCTCAAAGTGAATGAAACTCCACTAATACCAGATTTGCCTCAAATCACTCTTGGATCAAGCTTCAGATTTTCTGTTTGTGAAAAATTCAAGCATTTGATGAAGTTTCACTTGTCTGCAAACAGACATCTGGCTTTTTTTCCCCACTGGAAAAAAGTGATAGGGGCTAATAGACAAAGGCTTTTGTTTGTTTGCTACAGAACAGCTGGTCTTAATCTACCTTGGACTCACACTGGTATTGCAGTATCAAGGAGGATGTAAGCAGACAAGAGGACAGTGAGAGGCTGAAGGGCAGATTTTCAACACTGGTAGTGTTGGATTCAGAGGCAATATCAATGTAGTTTACTGCAGTCATTTATTACATTGTCCTTTGGCTCCAAATGTGCAGAATAGTTTACTACTGAGCCTTCATAATTGCATTGGAGGGGATATCTGGGACTTCTGGAAATACTGGCAGTAGGGATAGTTTTCATGAGAACTAGCATGTGAGGCTCTTAAAATTCCAAAAGGCATTTTGTTATTTTTCACAGTTACTTGTTTATTCATGACTGTCCAGGTCCAAAGGGTAAAGACACAGGCTCTGTCAGCACTAAATCCTTTGTCACTTGTGTCTGATGACTGGCCTGGGTCACAAAAAACCAGCTAGCTGACACTGCTGCACCCATCTCTCATTTGACTCCCCTGTGTGCCCTCCTTGCCCTCCTTATTCATCACAGATCTAGAGCTGAAAGGATAAAAATTGAGAGGAAGCCAGTATTTCCTCACACTTAATCTGTGTGTCCAGAGACAGTATGCACTCTGGCCATGCTGTTAATCTCTACATGCCCTGAACAGATAAAGCTTTCTAGAGAAGCTTCTGTTGACACCAAGGAGAAAATAAAACTCCCTTAGTTCCTTCCTTGGAAGACTTCAAATTCCTAGCCTGAATATGGACATGACGTGCAAGAACAAATCCTGGCAATTTCTTCCTGTAGGAGGAGATTAAAATCTGATTAAAAGAGGGACAGAATTTTAAAACTTCTTTCCAGCAATCTGAGGCATCAAGAAACCTATGAAGACAACCTCCCATTCAGCTGCTGTTGGGCTGTTTGCAGGCAACATTCTGGCTTTTCCTGACCAGGCCCAGTACAGACATGACACTTACTGCTCTAAGGATTGAAGGGTTCTTGACAAAGGAAAGGTCACTGAAAGCTTCACATATTGCTGCAATTTTTCTGTAGACTCTTAGTTACTCATTTCTTGCTCTTCTAACTAGTAGTGCAGAGAAGTGGAACTTTCATACTTCGCTTTGCTGACTCCTTCAACTGCCCATTAAACAAACCTAGACTAAAGTATCACCTTCAGTACAGACAGTTCTGCGTAGGATAATCCAGCCTACCTGCAAGATCTACTTAGCTCTGTGACAACTTGTGACATTTAGGCTTTGCCAGAAAAGAAAAAAGAAAGCCAAGAGTAATAGAAGGTTGGAGTGCTGCTGACAGGACATCCGTGGAAGCTGGCACAAACTGGCATTAAATCAAGAGATAACGTCTTTGCTTCAGTTATCTTCACTGACCTGGTAAAATACAAGATTTTTCTGAATTTCCAAGGTAAAGAATGAGGTAATACTCTTTTACCCACCATTTTCTTTAAAGGGGGGATTTTGATGGTGGATGTGTTACTGCAAAAATGTACAGTGCCCATAGTTCAAGGATTCTGGTTTTAGGCATTCTGCGATGTGTTTAGGAAACTAAATTGAAAAACTGTCTTTGTAAAACATAACTATAATTCATGACATGTATGTCTGGAAGTCCAGCAGCCTCTTAGTATAACTCATTAGTAAAAATCCTGTTCATCTGCCTTTAACAAAACAAGGACAGTACAAAAGCAAAAGACAGATCCATGAAGCAGAAATTCACAGAGTTGAGATGCAAAGGTAAAGGCTCTGATACATTTTACTGTAGCCATTAAGGTTAATGTCTTGGGAAAGTCTTCCTATGTGTAGATGTGCACCAAAACCTGGAAATCTCTTGAGTGAAATTTATAGTTCAAATTGCTTGCAAATTAGATTTCACTGGAATATCAAGCAGCCCTCACCTCTTATTTTAATTCCTCCAAGAAATGTGATAGCCCGCATAAGGAATATACAAATATTTTTATATATGTCTATATATACATGCATAATTCATATGTTGCATAAAAAAGTACTTTAAACTGCAGTGCATTCAAAAGTGAATAAATTTTAGCAATGGATGAACAAACAGCCTTTATTCTGTATTTGTACTTGCTCATTATCTAGGACTCTTCAAATATTAAAGTAGTATTTAATCTACTGTTCTTCTTAGGTGGCTAGCAGATAATATTCCCATCATTAAATGGTTTATTTTTTAAACCTGTTGCTAATCTGTTCAAAAGACTGCTCAAAAGCTGCATGTCTGGGGTAGAAACCCCTTGACTAATAACTATAATTAAGTAATGAAGATAATGCCACTATATCTGGTGATTTGGCAGGTAAGGGAATACATGAAGAAACAGAATATATAAGGATGAGCCAGTCTAGAAGATATGCATCCTGTAGTCTTCAGGGTATTCACTAATAAAATTACTGTATGACTTGTAATTATATTTTGTAAGTTAAAGGAGAGCCAGAATTATATCTAAGGGATTGGAAATGAAATGATAGACTGATTAATTTTTTTTGTTATATATAAAGAAATAGTAGTAATTACAATTTGCTAAACATACCTTGAACTATCATAAATTTAATTAAGATCATAAATAAGAACATCTATAAGTATCTACTCCATTGAGGACTACTAACATTTCAAAGGATGCAGATGCAAAGGCAGAATGGCACCTTAATGCTTTAGGTCAGAATTTCATTAGATTATTAGATACAACTATAAAACTTGATGGGACTTGAGGAGTTATGGAAAAAGGAGAAATTTCATAGTCAACCACAATATGAGTTTGAGATCGGAGATTCACAGAATATTCTGAGTTGGAAGGGACCTACAAGGATTAAGTCCAACTCTTAAGTAAATATCTCATATGGGGATTGAACCTAAAACCTTGCTGTTATTAGCACCATACTCTAACAAGCTGAGCCTAGTTAAATACAGAGAAAGCCTTCATTTAAAAAAAAAAAGAAGAAAAATAAAAAAATATTTTATTCCAAATTTGACAGAAATTTTCATGAAAACTTTCCAGTTGGCTTGAAAAAGCATGGGTAGAATTCTATATGAATTTGAAATCAACAACAAAAGACCCATGAACTCCTGTGAGAAGCAGGCAATATTTTGTACCATTTAATTCAACCTAAAGTTTTTACACTGCATTTATTACTGTGGTCTCTGAGTATTTTGCAGGGCATTAGGGTGATGACTGACATCTATGACTCAGCTGCTCCCTTGGGGCAGAAGTGAAGGTGTACTGGGTGGTGTGCTTTTCTCCAGAGGTGGAATGGACAGATCCCAACAGGCTACTGCAGTGCAAGTATGTGAAAACTGCAGTGGATGTGGATGCAGGAGGTGAAGTACATCTGGAATCAGACACATGGTCTGTGGCTACCACACGGATTTGGCCACTGAAAGGAGCTCTGTAATGATGCCAGTGTAGAGAGGCTGCCAGGATGAAGGTTTAAGGCCATGTCTGTACATCTCCTCACCAGCCTGGCTGTATGGCTCTTACACCAATGTCTGAGCAGTGCTAGCAATGAGGAGCTGCAGGGTAAGAGCATTTTCAATGACATTTCACTTTCACGGCATTATACTGCCAGTCTTTCATCTGCTGAGTTATCTGACCTATATTTCATCCTGTCCGAAGTAGCTTAATTTCTAAGACTCTTTCTCTTTGTACATTTTTAATTCAGAAGAGTAGCTTGTTCTGATTATCGTGCAGGACCTCTGAGTTTTACCAGAGGTGGTAAAACTACGTTTATTTAGCTTGCTCAGCAAACAGTCCCTTAAGAGTAATTATTGACAAATTAAAGAAGTCAAGTTAAGTGCTGCAGGGATACAAAGGGATCACACAGAATGTCTTAAACAGAAATATACTGTTTGAAACAAAATGTCATCAGACTGGTAAATTGAAAAATGTAAAACATCTGTTAGATAACCCATTTACCATTTGATCTACTATCATAATTCTTAAAGAAAAAAAAAACCCTGAAACAAAACAACAAACCCAAAATGCTGCTGTAGCTGGTCACTGGTGGAATACAGAAGATAGAATGTCACTAATCATATGACACAAAATTATGGAAATAAAAAAGTAAAATAAAATGGCTATTTCTTAATTTGAGTCTAATGGTATCCAAATAGCAATGTCTGAAATTACATCTTTCTAATTAATATTG
Source organism: Melozone crissalis (assembly GCF_028551555.1). NCBI lineage: Eukaryota > Metazoa > Chordata > Aves > Passeriformes > Passerellidae > Melozone > Melozone crissalis. The sequence continues at coordinate 24,535,008 of NW_026535780.1, forward strand.
AGTTTAAATAGTGTACTTAGAGATTATATTGCTAACTCTAGGGAGCACCTAAATAACAGATCAGTCATCTGCTATTTTATTTGAAGAGTACTGATTATAAATCTGATGTAGTATTTCCTCAAACACTGTTCTTCCTTGATCTGAAAACAAAGAAAACAGACGTGATTTTTTCCAGTGTAACAGGCAACATTTCATAAAAGAATTCAAGGCTGAACAATCAACAAAGTCCCATTACAAATGCAAGAAAATTAAACACCGTCATATTTTGTTCTTACATTTATGAAAACATTCAGCTCGTGTGTCATGCACTCCCTACAGGAAAAAACAAGTTCAGCATTATGTAGACAACAGCAATGTCCTTACCTGGGGGAAAGCTAGGGAAAGTCACACCATGAAAATTTTCAGTGTAAAGGAGCTATTGAGGTTGTCTCCTCCCCTCTAGTCATACACTGTATTTTAAAAGCCAACATTTTAAAAACTGGCAGCTAGAGTTAAATCTTAGTTACTATATTAGAATAATTCATAACTTCAGTATCAAAGCTATAACACAGTCTTTTGACTACTGCTAAATATTGATATTTTAGTTGTGAAATAAGGTCTGGGTTTCTTTGGATAGCTCTTCAAATTACACAAATTTCTATTCATTATAAATGCACATAATGGCAACAGTCTCAGAATTAAAACAGCATCAAAGGAACACCACACTTAGGATTTTAACTTAAAATCTTTAACTTCCTTCTATAAACAGTAAAATGTTACATGCTAACACTTAAAAATAATAAAATAAATTTTTTGTTACTATAGGTCATTGATACTATTACCAAGCAAGATATTTACGTCAATTCTCTTGAAATTTTCCCATATACTGACCAGCAGAAGTCTCTTTGCTTCCCTAGGAATTTCCACATTCACACTTGCTTTAAACTCTTCAATATCTTCTCTGAAATTATTCAATCATGTTTTTTAAAAATCTGAATCTATAATACTTTTGCACAAAATTAAAGAGCCCCCACTAGTATATTCTGAATGCTGGGGAACTCAGAACTGTTAGCAGTGATGATCCATACCAAAACTTCATCTGTAACACTGGGACATGCCCATTCCTTCCTAAACATGATATTCATATTCTTTTCTAAATTCACATGTGAACAGGGTCTCCCTATTCATTTTGAAGGGATGCTTTGTATAATGTAAGCATGAACATATATGAGGAAATTCCATAAAAACATCAAGTATCATACTTATAGTTTCTGCAGGTGCTAGCCATAATATGCACGAAATGAAACAAATATTCACAGGGCCAGATGGCAGGATGGCAGGGCCAGAGCACAGCTAAGCCTCATGGACCAGCAGATGGACTGACAGCGGATATGTGCATCTTTTATCCAAGGCCATAGGGAAGAAGGGCAGAAGGGCAGGGCCATCACCCCAAGGACCCATGTCTACAGTTGTGTGGGGAAGGAGAATGCTGAGCTCCCAAGGTGAAAGTCAGTGGAAAGGACAGCTTGGAAAATGTGAGGAAGTGAACTGGATATTTGGTCTTAGTAAGTCCATAGAAGTAGGGCACTGGGTGGATTCCTTTGTAAATAAACTGAATTTATCTAAAGAAAGATCTTACTGTAAAAATCAATTCCCCTTACCGGCAGACTAATTGGCCACAGCTCTGAATACTGGCTAAACACTTGTGTCAAAAAATAACAAGATAAAGCTTTGAGCATAGTAGAAAAGTTACTAAAAGAATCTTTTCAAGCCTATTCTAGAACATTACACAACTTATTTCTTCTTCAGCCTTATCCCCAGTGCTCTCTGTCACTGTTCTCAGAGGTTCTTTCTTACTACCAGTATTGAAAAACATAAACACTAGAAATAGTCTGCCTTTCTGCAGCAGATTTCTTTCATGCCTCTTCAGGTTTCAAAGCAAAGTCCAAATACAGATGATGTGGGGAAATCACCTCTACCAAATGGGAAATTGATGGCAAATAAATCAGTGGAAGCATAAAAAGAAAGATTATCTCTTACTGAACTTTATTTATCTTTGCTTCAGTGTGGAGGCATATTCCAGTGCTCACTTTAAAGGAGAGGAACTCAAAAGCCTGTGTTGGCACAGAAGGGTGAAGAATCAGGAGAGATTCCAGCTAAGAAGTGGCTGGACTCACTATCAACTTGCTTCCTCCAGCTCACAAACCCCAGAATTGTCCCTCTGTATCTAATGTCATTATGCAAAAGCAAAAGAATTTCTTCTGTAACACCCCAATACACAATTAGGCTGGGGAACTTAGAAGATGCTAGGTACATAAATGTACATATGCCTTTTTGATAAAGTCTTGAAGACATATTACTATTAAATAAGCCTATGTGTCCTTGTGCTTTATGCCAAAACTAAGCAGACTATCAAAAGACAGTCAAAAGAGTGCAGCAGCACACATAGGGATTTAATAGGAACTAAAGATCTCCCACATACAGGTGTGAACACTAAGCAACTTCACCAAGTGTAGTGAAATTAATCTGTGTAATTTAGGCAGTTTATGTCTGTTAGTGTTTAAATCTATAGATTAATCTTGAGACATTGTATAAAACTTCATTTGTAATGAATGTTGTTCATTTGACTACGTGAAAATACATTTCCTTAAAGAATAGCTTCCTCTTATTCAGAATCACATATTTTGAGTTTGGGGCCATAGACAAATTACAGAAACTAAATGAAAGTAACATTTGCCCTGTGAATGATGTTCTTTTCCCTCTTGCTGGAAACATCTCCTCCCTCCCTGCTAGTAACCATCAATCTTTCTCTGTACTGCTCTGTTAACTTTAATAAGAAGTACGGCACAGTAGCCAGTGCTTGCTTTCACTTACTGGTAGCTGAATGTTAAGCAGCACTGCAAAATGTTAAGTTGCAAGATAACTGAATAGTTTTCTTAAGTCTTTGTATTGGGTTTTCATGGTAAGATTTTGGAAGTGGGAAGGCTATAGGGTTGGCTTCTATGAGAAGCTGTAAGAAGATTCCTCTATGTCCAATGGAGGTGATGCCAAGCAGCTACAAGATGGACCTGCAACTGGCTAAGGCCAAGGCCATCAGTAACAGTGGCAGCACCTCTGGGGTAATGGATTTAAGAAGGGGAAAAAACTGTACAGCTATGGATGGAGCCTGAAGGAGACTGTGACCCTGTGAGACACTTATGCTGGAGCAGCCTTCTGACAGGACTTGTGTCCTCGGGAGGAACCCACACTGGACCAGCATGTTCCTGAAGAACTGCATGCCATGGAAGGGACCCACACTGGAGGCTGTGGGAAAGACTCACTTTGGAGAAGTTCATGGAGGACTGTGTGCCATGGGAGCGACCCTACACTGGCACAGAGAAAGTGAGGAGTCCTTCTCTGAGGAAAAAACACCAGCAGACACAATCTGTAGTGAACTGACTGCAGCTTCCATTCCCTGGGGGAGACTGAGAATTAACAATACTTCTCACCTCCCTCTAGACATTCCAATAGGAAAATACTAATTTACTGGCAACCTCACCACAGCTGCCTTGCTTTCCATTTTCTCTGTTTCAGACAGGAACATATACACTGACACCATGCATCATTGATGGAAAAGTATTTGGGATTTCTTTCAGCAAAGATTCTGCTCATGAAACGTCAACCAAGAGAGGGAGAAAACTTGCATTCTTTAGGGCATGAAACACATGTAACAGAATTTCATAGCTTTTTCATATGATTTTGTTAGTAATGTTTCAGTGCTTTGTGGCTAAGTTCCTAATCATACATATCTATAGCCTGACTTCTGAAAAACAAAATATTACTTTAGTTCTTTTAACATTGTCAGCAGCAATGTGTAATGAGACAATGTCTTTATACTGTTGGACTGAATTTCTCACAGGGGCTCTAGTCCACTGTCATCCATACTGCCTATGTGTTGATCTGTCTGCAAGGAAAAGTTTGGAGGCAGGCAGATGGTTTCAAAGCAACTGCAAGTGATCATAGCTGACAAGATTCCAGTTGGGATTCCAGTTTACCCATGTACTCTGCCCCCTCCTTGCTCCATGCCTCCAAGCACAAGGCACCATAACTGTGCCCAATGCTGTGACATACAGCGCTGCAGTGAGCAGCTCTCACCTACTCCCTTCTGCTGTAACAGCAGCAAAGGTGGTGAGGATGAGCATTGCTTTCCCATTGGTTTGGTTGCACTAATCAGTCCCAGGCCTGATACACATGGATCAGGAAACCATGAAATAGAAAATTCACTTAGAAATACAGAAAATTCACTTAGAAATAAAACCTCAGAGTGGAACATCCTTGTTCCCCCAAAACAAGTCTTCAGTCTTGAGTGGCTCACTACATTTACCCTCGCTACTAAGCTGGTCTTCATCCTTTACACAGTGTCTATGACCAAATCAGATCATCCATCCTGTCTATATTTGTTTCCAAGACACAGAAGAATTTTGTTCCAAGCCCAATCTGTAGCCATGGCAGTGACACTTTTCTTCCAGTTCAGCATAAGTCAAAGCTAAGCAGCCTGACCTAGCCAGGCTAGGCATTATGGCATTACTGTGCAAGTGAGCTGCTGCTGGTATACTTGCTGTTAGTGAGGGGAGCAAGGCTGAAGGGCAGACAATGCCATCTTTAGAGAGAGGACATGTTCATGCTCTGCAAACACTTGCTTATGGAGGGTATACTGACAGCCAGTGGCCAGGGCTGAGTGCCTGGGATTTGGAAGACTCTCCAAAGACTACCCCTCTCCCAGTCTCTCTTCACATGTGCATTTTTGCTGTTCTCCCCTCATCCACTCAGCAGTAAAGCAAGCACTGTGAATGGGTTCTGCTCTACTAGTCACACTTGCAGCTTCTCAGACCTGTACTGCAAATCTAGTCCTCATCTATCAGCCATGTAAACAGGCCAATTTCAAGCCTTGTTAGTTGCAGGCTGTGGTTAACGGCCTGTAGTAGTTATAACACTCCAGACTGGATCACATTTTTGTCCAGTGTGGGTAAATGTGGCATTAAGCAGCAGTACCATAATCAGAATACACCACCATTTCACTAATCACAAATGTCCATTTTGCTTTCCAAGGACTCATGAAGGAGCCATGGGTTCTCTAACCACATCTCTAGATGTAGGTCAAGCATTAAAACAGACAGACAGACAGTAGGGTAGTACCATTTAGCATGGTGCCTTCAGGGAGACAGCTGGGTCTGCCAGGAAAGCAGGTGTTGCAGCCTGGGGCCAGAGATCTTTTCCAGGCAATTCCCCTGGATCAAGGCCTGCAGAGAAATGAGCCCAGCCTCAACAAAGGAATGTGAGTAGTGACCTGGCAGGAGCCTGACTTCTAATGTAGAGTCTGCCCTCTTCTCTTTTCCAACATATTGGGGCGCCGAGGAAAGTTAAGATTTTTTCCTGGGAGCCTTTGTGGCTTTAAGTACATGCCCCAAATTAAAAATGGGACACAAAAAATATGAACATCAGCAGTAAGTTTCTCTGCCTGATTTTTGCCCATTGCTGTTACACTGCCCATAATCAGAGAAGATATGTTACAGCATGTCCACAGGTTCTGCAGCATCCAGCTGCCACAGCCATGCAGCAGTCTCTGTCACAGAGAGCATGCAAACGCATAGGATGGGAAGAAAGGCAGCATTTGGACCTGTTAAAATCTGAAAGAACAACAGGACATACTAAGCATATGTTCTGGAAAACATGGACCTAATTTCCAGAGGGAATATTTAAAAATATTTCCAGGTCAAGATGGACAGAGAAGGATAATGAGATTTTTGCCTTTGGGGTACAGGTACCTCAAAAAGAAAATAGCAGTGCTTCCTATGGATAGGGCTATTCCCTGAAGAGGGACAGATGCATCTTCTCTGTAATGTAAAAGACAGAAGTTTTTCTTTTGCTGCTTTATAGCAGAGTTGCCATAGAGCAACACAACTGTTTTGCTGAATTGAAAATATCTGCTCTTTGGTTTTGCATAGGAGCCAACTCCAGGCAGAAGGAGAGGATGCTTTCCTCTTCTTGAGGTTTTGTGCACATTGTGGGCAATGTTAGATGTGGCAGGGCAAGTGATCGCACTGATGCATTTTGGTTTCCCTATTTTAAAACTGCAAAGAACAGATGAGTCCATCCTTGACTGGAAATTTTGGCCAGATATTTCTTAAACTATGTTTTCAGAACTGTAAAATATGTTAGGACTGTTCCAAAACCAAATCACTCTTGTGCCTGTCTCATTGATCTAAGTGGCCAATAAAGTTGTGGCAATAGCTAAAGAAAAAGATACAGGTGCTGACATTTATCGGCAGAGAGGAAAACATTCTTTATGAGTTTAATGGTATGCATTTGGTTCTGCTGTTTGTGCACTCGGAAACAAATCAAAAAAGCAAATACATGATGATGATTGTTCTTGAGGTAGAGATATGGGCAGTCAAGTGCATGGTCATAGCAGTGGCTGGCAATGCCTCATTACCCAGTGGAGCTCCATCCAGGGATGGCTCTCCAGAGCTGCTGACTGTGTAGAGAAGGCATAAGCAGGTTATCAGGTAGCATAACCTGCATTTATTCAATTTGATATTGAGGAAAAGGTAAGTGTTGGTGAGTTGGGAGCCGGTGTCTTGTGACCTTTCAGGCACAGGTCTCATGGGACTTGCTGTCAGCTGTGGGAGCACTAGGCAGCATGGTCATGCAGATGCCTAACAGTACAGTGAGGGCTGAAATTATATACTGATCATATTTCACAAGTTACACTTTAATCTGATTATTACATTTAAAATGCCTACTTTACATATCTTGGACTGCTAGATAACTGAAGCCAAACAACAACTTTTAACCAACAACAGAATAATTTTAAGAACGCAATAAGAAAAAAATGAAATTACAGCAGGGCTTCTGCTGTGCCTGTTATTCAATTTCCCACTGAGCATGATCAGCTCTTCCTCTGCTGGTGAAGACCTGCCCTTTGCTCTGTGAAGAGAAGAAGGGTTGGTGGGGCAAATTTTTTCTGGTGACAACTTCTTTAGTTCACCAAAGATAGTCAGATTCAGAAATTTTCTAATTATATAAATGCTGAATTGGAGCACTGGTAGTCCTTCCAGTGTTAGAGAGGGTGTCAGTGTCACCACCTCTTGCTGATTCCCTGCATTACACAGTGCATGTAGATGAAGGCAGCAAAGTATTTCCTTTACCTCAAGCTATGAAATAATTGGAAGTATGACAATTTAAGTCCCTTGGTGCTGGACGGAGAGGTAAAGGCAGTGGAAGGGCTAAAGGTGGGGAAGAGGTGGATAAGAGACAGGCAGTCTCTTCTCAGTCTCAAAACTCATTCAGTTGTAAATCAGATGACCTTTGTGTTACTTTTCAATTTACTTTTCATGGAGAGATTCAGAAAACCCAGTAGCCCAAAGCAAAAACTTAGCAAATCAGACTGCAAGTCAAGGCTTGCTTATTATGACCTTTACTCATGAAGACTTTCTTCACTTTCTGAAATGATTTTCTTTTCCCAATTGTCAGAGACTGAAATGTTATGGTTCATGGCTGAAACATTGTTATGAAGTATCTTTTCCCCATGATGACAAAACTGCATAAAGAAGGTGTGATCACCAAAGCCCTCCCCTCCCCTAAGATGCATCCTAAGGGGAACTTTGGACTGTGAGCTAAGCCACCTAAGGCAACTTGAGATAAGATAAAGGTGACACTATTGTTCAGTCATCTCAAAAAGCAAACAAGGCTGAGGGAGAAGAATGCATCGACAAGAAAGCCAAACACAGCAGCTGTCCCAAAAATCATCCCTGTCTGGGTTCCATGGCATGGAGGAAGACATAGCCCTCAGGCTCTCTGTTGAGGACAGGTTTGCACAGAGTTCCTCTCCCCTCCCCTCACCCCAGGAAGGCCATATCCATGGGACTTGCATGTGAGGAGCAGCTGAGGGGGTGTCATAGCCCATCAAAGACCTCCCAAAGTGCTCCCCAGACTTATTCCCAAGGCTACGACAGCACTGCACATGATGTAAAGCAATTCAACAGATCCAAAGTCTGTTACAAGACCCAGTGTCAAAATTACCTGCCCTCCTCCAGAGTGGTCCCTGGGCATTTCCCACCTGGCTTAAATGTATATTAGTCCTTCAGACTCTATGTTTTTGGGGGGACCCTCACCACCAAGAAGACTGGATGGAGAGAATCAATAGGACATTATTGGAAGTGGTGATATTTTCTACTTTATCTGTCTCTTTCACTCTCTTTCTATCCCCCCAACTCTTTTTTCTTTCTTTCTCTATTTCTCTCTCTTTCATTTACTTTTAAATAAAATCCTTACTATTGACTTTGGAATATGGTTTTGTTTGCACCTCAATTTGAGTAGAGACATTTCTAACAATTTAAAGAACTGGATCATAACACCCATACAGTATGTATTTTCCAACAAGTGGAGAAAATGCAAAACTTGTCACAAAAAGCATAAAATTAATGAACAGTAATTGAAAGGATGCAGTTTACAATAGGCTGCATTTTGGTGCCTGAGCTTGACAGGAAAATTTACTTCTGTTAAGTAGTAGCTTCTGGTTCATGAAACAGTCTTTGATTATATAATTTTCTGGACTTAAGTGAGATTCAAGTTATAGAGGGCAGTATGGTATAAAATGGGACAGGCATAGTACATGGAACCCTTTGTTGTAAATGCCGTGAATGGGATGATGCAAAAAGAAGGTAAACACAGAAATTGGTAGAAAGGTTTCATAAGGGAAAACTCAGAGTGATAGGACGAAAAGGGAGGTCAGCTGCAGATGGATGCAGAGCTGGCTGCATTTAGTCTGTGCCAGGGGGAAGACAAGGCTCAAGGAGGTCAAACTGCACCAAGGCCACCATAGTCAGGATGGGAGATTATGAGCACCTATAAGCTATGATCTAAGAACTGCCTAATAGGATGTGAAGGGTGAAGTGAGAGCTTGATTCCAATTCAGTTGGAAAACTTTAAAATTGCAGTAATAATTCCAGCATCTACTTCAGAATTGAAGCTCAATGGAGCAATACATTATTAATTTCCCTCCTTTTCTGTACATCTTCTTTCCCCAGTGTGCTACCATGTCTGTGAGCTCGCTTTGAAGCATCCTTCTGTTTCAGCAATGATTCTTTTGTTTCTGTCATCTTTCTTCCTCTCAGGCTACTTTTTGTCCTTTTGCTTTTTCCTAGCGCCCATTAATTTCTATTTCCACTCTTACCTTGCTTAGTCCCATGTCCCTCTTTACCAGCTCAGCCCTAATAAATGCTTGCAGATAAAAACATATGTTAGATTCATCACTGACTGTTTTTAAATGCAGCTCCCAATTTCAGCAGCCAGAAGCCTTTCATTGGCATCGTGCTAGAGTAATGACACAGGTGAGGAAAGGGAATTGGACTCCCAATACTTACAGTTGTTAAAATTACAGACTCAGTGTTATGACCTGTCCTTGAAGGTGAGGGTAACTGAAGTTCTTTTTAATAGATTCCCGTGGGGTGGATTAGAGTGAAACAACAGTGAATGATCAGTGTTTAAATATATGTGTGTAGGGTTTATTTTGGAACAATTTGGTTGCAATAGAAAGGAGGTATGTAGCCATTTTGGTTATTATTCTCTATAGTAATATAACAATATAGAAGTATAAAGATATCACTCAAGAAAATATATAAGGAAAAGAAAGAAAAAGAAAGGATAGGAGTAGATTGTGGAGAGGAAAATATCACCACCTGTGGATCCAGAAATAAGACTTGACCATTTCAATTTTGATGTCCACTGGTTGAACTGGTCATTAAAATCTTGATCCATCAGAGTAGGGGAGGCCCATGAAACACAGACTTCAATGGGTTAATATAAATTCTGGTTTCTGTGGGAATGTCAAGGTATCTCCCCTGAGTGGGCAGTTTTACACTGCCTGATGTTACTCTGTAGATCTCTTGCAACACTTGATTATGCACAGTTCTCTGAGGTGGAAAGCCTCAGAGATGTGTCTGGGGGCACTTTGGGGACCTTTGATGGTACATGACACCTTCTATGACATGACAGCTGTCTCTCACACCAGCCAGCATAGTTGAGCCAGTTATGCCTCATCAGAAGGGATGAATACCTTCAGGCCTACATGAGAATGTCTTGGTACTTCCTCAGAGGGGGGAAGTTTTACAACTGAGACAGTTGTGTAAGGGAGGAAATTGGCTTGATAAAATCCATTATCCCACCAAGTAGAATCTGTTTCTTATTGGCTCTCTCCCTTATGTGGCTCAAACCCCAGCTTGGTACTAAACAAAGATTGGTTTTTGTGGTCATCTCCTGGTGATGAGTACTCACCCCCTCTGTCTTATGTGGATCAGAGATTTTGCCACCACACACAAAAACCTCTCCTCCCTGGCTTTTGTTGGGAAATCTGGCCTCACCAAAACACACCGTTGCTTTTGCAAATGGCTGATTGTTTGAGTCATTAACAATTAACATTTCAGTCTCCCAGTCCATAAGGCTCAAAAGGATTTGAAATTCTGCAGTTAGTTCTGCAGAGGCTCAAAGTGCTGGAGGACAGCTGCAGGTCAAAGGGGGAGGACATTTATGAGACTGAGAGACTTCTAGAGAGACTGACTGCTTCCCACAACATGTGTCAAGATGCAGCACTGCAGTAGAATTTGGGGGCAAATCAGGACACCCTAGACTGTGAGAAAGGCTACCAAATGTCTGGGGTAGGCACAGACTTGATCTTTTTTCCAGTCCTCAAAATCTTTCTGGGTGAACAACTGACACATGAAAGCCCTTTGATGACAAAATTGTCTGTACTATAACTTTTTGCCCCAAAGTGATTTCAGGCTGATGCTTCTCTTAGGGCTCTTACACAACCAATAGATCACATCCTCTGCATTTGGCAGCACAGATCTTAATCCTGACCCTAAAGGCTGTCTATCAAGAGTTTCCCTTGGCCAAAAGTGATTAACAAAGAAGAAAACAGTAACAGTCCAGCTGCAAACAATGAAGAGGTGTTCCAGTGCTCCAAGGATAACCGCAGTCTAGGTTTTGGATTATCCAACAGCATGAGGCAGTGCCACAACTGATGGCCCTGGTGCAGGGACAACGCTCAAATTCCTCTAAAACCAAATGCAGAGTGGTGGTAAAAGACTTGTTAGTCTGATCTAACATTTTCATGGATGGTCCAAGTGATAAAAGTATTAAATGCACTGTACATGCTCTGCATGTCACAGAACTCCTGTGAACATCAAGAAGGATGAGACAGCCCCACTGAACACAGAGTCAGCCTATGAGACACTGACTGTCTTTTTCAGGCACAAAGGGCCACATAGTGATAAAGGGTTGCTCCATAGCTGGAGACTATTCATTGGTGTGGAAGGAAATCTGTAAATCTAAAATGCATTGGTTTATTTGTTTTGCTTTGGTGGGGAGTTTTTTTGTTTGGTTAGTTTTTTAGTTATTGACATAATTTTTCTGTTGGCATTGCAAGCTAGTTTCTTGGAATTTTTTAGTACCATGAGAGTAAAACACCATGTGCCAATACACATCTTTGCACAGTAAATACTGCATTAATATAATTCCTACTAATTGCTGGCTCTGGAAAAAGGGGAGATTTCTTCCTCTCCCTTTGGTATGGGCATTTCTGCCAATTGTTAATATTTTTTTAAAAACATCTGTCTTTAGGATGATCCCCTAGACATGATACTCCAAACTATGCTTAAATTGGGTACATTATTTTCAAGCCTGGCCACTTGAAACTTAATTGTATAAATAAAACTGTGGTCAGTGAAACTTCTGACTAGTCTGTTTGTTAGCATTAGTAATGTTAAGTATCAGTTCTCTAGAAGATTAAGGCTCCAATAAAATCATCTATCATTAATTAAAAATGGTTGTTTTAATGACTTATATTGGTATCTGAATATTGAAAGCAAAGTAAATGAGACATCTGCAGAACTAATATTTAGTACATCATACAACACTCAACTGCTGTCCATCAGTTTATTAATAATTATCGCATGCATAGTTAGAATTAAAAATTTAGATTTGCTTCTTGCTTTGATAAATTGATTTATAAAAGACCTGCAACATAATATCAGTGTAAAAACCTTTTTTGCCCTGAGCTCAGAAAGATTTTTTTAACTCCTGAGAGCTTTTGTTGGTTAGCTGTTAGAGCATATGGGAAGACAGGACCAAATGTACAATTTTGGAGAATACAGCTGCCATTAGTTAAGCACAGAACATGAATTAGAGTGTCTGCACTGCTGAAAATGTTCAGAGCCTTTTAAAAAAAAAGCCTCCATTTTATATCAGTCAATTTAAATGCATTAGCTCTGAGAGTTTTCTTGCTATTTGTCATCACAAGAAGCCAAGATTTTTTATGGTATTTTATATAGGAAAAGCATTGGATTATGTTTAATACTGTATGTGTCTGTGTGTATATATATATATATATATATATACACACACATATATTCCATATAAAAGCTATCCTCAGGATACATAGAGACTGCAAAACTAGCCAAAGTTAAATGTGTCAGCACAACCTTTTGCATATTCATTATATGCAGGTTTTTTGAACATATTCTTTCACACTACTGTCTATGGAATAATTTAAACCTGTTTTCACTAGAAAAACCTTCCTGTTCTGTAAGAACCATAGCAGCACACCATCCTAAAATAAGCTTTTTGACAGCCTTACAGGCTGAGTGTGCTACTGCATTCTGAGTTCTTGGTTGCCTACTCTTTGCTGGGAGCTGTTGCCATCCCTGTTTTGCAGGTAGGAATATCAGGGGGATACTTCCCTTTTACACTTGCTGTCAGCATGGCCAGTGGATTCAGTGCACCCAGGTCTCTGGTTTCAGTTCACCCAGATGGCCCAGAAGTGGTGGCATGATTATCTTCCTTTGAAAAGCTGTGGATGGGGACAGGATTACAATGAGCAGCTGGGGTACAATAGTATCTCCAGTCAGTGCAGCCAGCATGGACAGGGAGGGGAGCCCACAGCCTCACTTACAGCAGCAAAATAGTATTTCTGCTGACATGGCTGTTACCAATTCCCAGGACAGAATTAAGGCATGTAGCACTTGTTCATCTGTTTTCTTTCTCTCAATGGAGTCTTTGCCTGTAGAAACCAAAAAATGACAGTGAAATACCAAGAGATTTTAGATCTAGATCTGGCATTACGTCTTTGCCTTGAACAGCATCCAAAATTTTGAAACTGATTACCATATGGATCACAGGTCTTCGTGTAATAATCAGTCTTTCAAAAAAGCAGTGATTAAGATGTGTATCACCAGTCTGCCTAGAAAATCCTTTTAAAAAGCAGAAAGCAGGTCCTGAGGCAAAGCGAATTATTTACCTCTGGAGTAAGGTAAATCTGGTACTTGCTTACCTGAAGTTCCAGCTTTGATGTGGTGGTTTTTCAGTTTCCTCTCATTATTGATTTCCATGACTACCTGTATTAAGATATGGCCTGCATAGCCAATGTTGTAAGCAGCACCCCAGATAAGCAGCTGAAGTTCCCATGTCTGAAGTTCTCTTAGAAAATTCTTGGATCCTGGTTAATCTTAGAATCAAAAAATCACAACTTGGAGTAATGTTTTTGCTTCAGTGACTTGAGAGAATAGCCTTTTTAAGAGGAAGACATACCACAAATCTTATAATGTTTCTAATATTAGTGTTCTTTACAGTCAGTAAGTTCACCTTCTACAATTCTCAGTCATTATATTCCCCTCTTCCAAAAGAATTATTGAAATTACATAGCATGGTTCTGTAGTTTGATACCTACATTGAGAAGGTAGACAATATTTTATTTCAGATGTACCTGAAATACTTGAAATGAACCTTTATTTCTTCTCTCCTAACCTTGACTATAGGACAAAAAAATTAAAACAAGTTACCCCTAAGGGACCCTTTATAATAATTTTCAGCTTGGCTGCTGTTGGTTGCTCATCTTGAATGTATATTTTCACTGTTCTAATAAACACCATACCCATTGGGAATGAAAGCTTTTCTTTAAATAAGACAAGAAGTCGCATTCAGATTTTCTAGAAATTCCCTGACTATTTCAAGAAGTCCTTTCCTCTTGGAAAGTAAATTAGGAGTGCCAGCCCTCCTGACCCAGCCTGCCAGTCATTTCTATGAGACAGAGAAATTTGATCTCTACAATATATTAACTTTTTGCTCCTTCTTTGAACTTGGCCAACAAACTGGGTAAATTAACATAAATGGCAAAAGAGGTTGGACATCTGGGGAATGACACCAAATCCATTTTCCATAAACTTCAAAGTAACCAGATGGCAAATGATTCAAAGGCCTATTTTCAAGAACCAGCTGTATAGTCCACTTACCAGTATGGTGTAAGAAGTCAGGCTTTACAGTAAGAAATTACACCTGCAACTTTGCCAATGACTTTGCATTAAAAACAACAAAAAACCCCAAAATGAAAAACAAAACAAAACAAATTGTCACACTACAGGAAATTCATAAGGAGCTTATCTGTAAATGAGGTATAGGCTATCAACAGTTAATTATATAAAGATAGCACTTAACAAGGAACAGGGTACACATCTTACCTATGCAGGCTGTATATCCAAAACAGATTAATGTTAATTAAATGGTCCGTCAAGCTAGAGTGTGCAAAATCGATGAGCGCTGACAGCAGTATAATAGAGATAAATCTAAGACATTGTCAACTATAGAAGGAAAAGTTTAGACATTGCACATAAGCTGTGGCATCCAAATTTTGCCTGGTACCTCCTCACAGATTCAGTGTTTACTTTGGCTGGGTTTTAGGGTCAGTTAGAGGTATAGAGGGAGAACAGCTTTCAATATTGGTGGCTTTTGGACTGAGATAATAACAAGTCAGCTCTACCGATCTCACATATTTAGGCTGAATTCTCCTCCCTCCACAGAAGGTAGATGAAGCATGACTTTTAGAAAGAAATCTAAATCTCATGAAAAAGCTTTCTGCTGAACATTTACATTAAAGTCAAATTGACATTTGACTAAGCAACATCCATCACTTGGTAATTAATTTTAGCTCTCTTTGCAGAATATGCAAATTTAATTAGCACAGTTTTTATGGCATAGCATTGTTCCTAAAGAAGGGATTTTGGTCCTTCTGGAACTTCTCCTCCCTGTTCTTTGTATTAAAAAGACACTAAAGTGACTTCCAGTTCTGAAACAAAGCAAAGTTTTGAATGAAAATGTCACAGAATTTTAACTCCATACTTCATGAAATGCAAGAATTTTACTTGTTTCTATTTAATACCAGTCTGACCTAGATGAATTATCTAACAATCTCATCTCTTTTTCCTCAGAAGACCTTCTTGATAGCAGGATGTCAAAACAAAAAGGGAACAAAGTGCAGTTGATAAGCCTCTTCCTATCCAACATCTTTCTGTAGCAGCCCTGTGCCAAGCACAGCACTGTGACATAAAGAGAGACCAGAGCATCCCTTGATCATTTACTGAGATAGCTACATGGCAGAATAGAGAGAAATACATTAGCTATACTTAACTTGTATTTTTAGTTTCTTTTCTTCCCTTGACACTTACCAGACAGGAATCACTTTGAAGAACTGCAGGAATACAAACATCTCACTGAAAAACTTTTCTCTGTCTGATCCTTAATTCAGGTTTAGAAACTTTCCACTTTGAATGAATGAATGACTACCATGGTAGTACATGGATATTTTCTCTTCAAACATTACACATACTAAAATGAACTTTGCCTGATTTCTACAACTTGTAAGTTACTTCTGTTGTACTTCTCTAGAAAGGTGCAAGCTCCCCTGAAACTTCTAAAGCCAGCTCATTTGTGTATCATCCTTCTGCTGCTGATTTCCTAGTGCTTAAAAAAGGATGAGCTCACCCAACATCTTTTCTTGAGGGCACGTATGATATCTTCTTTCCCTAAACAATCATCTGTTTTCACAGAGTGCAATTGTCTCTAAGGGCTGATTTCTGCAAGGACAATGAGCTTAAAAGTGATTAAGAAGGGTATGCACATCTGTATGTGCTTGCACAAAGGCAGCATAATTTCATTTCCATAATAAGCCATAAACCAAAGTGCTTTTTACATATTGGTCCATCTACAGAGTTTCCCATAGTCAAAATTCATGAGAAACATTAGCCAGTTATTTTCAATTGACCACTCTGGTCAAATAAAATACCAAATAAACTAGTAAAAAAAAATCTCAAGAAACTCAACTAAATAAAATAATAGCTTAACTCATGACAACTATGGAGGTACATTCATGCAGAGGAATAGAAAACAAGTAGTAGCACTTCCTAGACAAAAGGCTAAGAAAAGAGCATTTTAAGTCATTCAGCCTCATCAGCTACTATCCTGCTCTACTTTGTGCTAGTGCAGCCTCACCTCAAGTCCTGTGTGCAGTTTTGGGTACCACAATTTAAGAAGGATATAAAGCTCTTAGAGAGCGCCCAAAGGAGCCAAAGGAGCACCATGAGGATGGTGATGGGCCCTGTGGGGAAGCCGTATCAGGAGCATCAGAAGTCACTTGAACTGTTCAGCCTGGAGGAGAGTGAGGGGAGACCTCACAGTGCTCCACAGCTTCCTCACAAGGTGAAGTGGAGCGTTTCCTTCTATTTGGTGACCAACAATACAACCCCAGGGAATGACATGAAGTTGTGTCAGGGGAGATTGGATATCAGGAAGTTATTCTTCCCCCAGAGGATGGTTGGGCACTGGAACAGGCTCTCCAGGGAAGTGATCATGGCCTCAAGCCTGACAGAGTTCAAGAAAAATTTGGAAAATACACTCAGGCACATGGTGTGATTCTTAGGGATGGTGCTGTGCTGGGCCAGGAGTTGGACTTCCATGATCCTTGTAGGTGCCTTCTGACCCAGTTTAGTCTATGATTCCATGAACACCACTCTATACACAACAAGCAGTTCCCTGACATTCACATAAAACCCTGATCTACTTTACGTACCCAACATTTTACTGTGTCACTACCATCTTTTGGGAACTCCTCTTCCTTTTATTTGTCTTCGACAGCATATTTTCTTCATTTTAGGGATTGACTGAGACACCCACGAACGTTCACTCAAATGTTTTCTAAGCTCAAATATTTTGATGTTACTTTTGTTCCAGAAACAGAATGAATACCAAAACATTCTGAGAAATTGTTTGAAATGTTTTGGAAAAAAAAACCAGAAAAGATTTTTTTTCCTCCAAATCCAAAAGAATAATTTCAGCATTTTCATATCAGCATATTTAATTTTCTTGCATTAGAACCAACTGAAGAAAAAGTTGATTGAAGGCCACATAAAGATCCAGCAGTCTGTGAGGCTGAAGTGCCTCATGAGACCTGTCATTCTAGAGCCCTCCCTCCTCTGCCTAAGAGTTAGGCAGCCTTTTCTGCAGTGCATGATTGCCATGACAGTATGCCAAAATGCATCATGAGAGAGATGTACAGGCAAGCAGAAGCTCAGACCATGGAGTAAGGGAGGGCCACAAAAACATTTGCACAAATCCATGAAACCATCCATAACACATAAAGGTTGAACTGATTTCAGAGAGAGAGTTTTAGTGCAGTTCAAAAGATTTTAATTTGGATCAAATGTATTCAAGAAGAGGTCCTTTCTCTAGTCTTCTCCTTGAAATAAAAATAACAATAATTTTTTAAAAAGCTGTATTAAAGTATTTATAATTATAGCTTCATGATTTAAAGTAGAATTTGTGAGTGGGAAACAGCTTTGAGTGAGACTGAAAGAGAGCCACGAAGAAAATCAGAGGGATGGAGCAGCTCTCCCGTGAAGACAGGCTCAGGGAATTGGAGCTGTTCAGCCAGAGGAGAAGCAGGGCTGCCCTTATAGCAGTGTTCCAGAGCCCAGAGGAAACTACAAGAGAGCTGGAGAGGGACTTTTTATAAGGGCATATGATTCATCACTCTTTGACCCATATGAAAGTGAATGTTATGGAAATTTCTACAGGAAGTTAGCTATAATTACCAGCCAAAATGTTGGCAACCTAAGACCATTCTGGGGTGATTTACAAAAAGACACTGATCCCACACAAAAGTCTTAGCTTTCCTTGGAGACAAATTTTTTTTTCTCAGAAATGTTGACTGCCATCTGATAGGGTATAACTTTCTAATCTCTTTCTGAACCACTTTGAAAGTGTTAATAATGCCCCATAATTTTAAGAAATAATTCTTCTTTGTAAAAGGTAAGAAGATTCAGGTGTCAGCCTTTAGGGACCTTTGAAAACATTATTATATTCAGGAAAACTACCCATAATCTTGCACATAGAGAAAAAGTCTTAGAAGGGATTAGAAAATACCAGTGTTCTTTGTCAGTAAGTACATAATTCATTCAATTTAGTTACTGCTAATCTTTTTTTCTTTACTTTTTAGAACTGACCTGATGTGTCGAATTTACATACATTTCAATAGAAACACATTCTCTACTCACACAGAAAAGATTAGCTATATATAGCAGGGTCCTTAAGAGTTCCAAACTGCTTTTAAATCCTACAAAGCAATAGTTTATAACTGTGCTAAGAGATCTTTTTATATAATTGCTAATAAGAACATTAGCACCCTTCCCATACTTAAAGTATCAATTAATCTCATATATTAGAGATAACCTGGTGTTAGATCAACAGCATTGATCATTAGATCATTAATGGCATTGATTTCAGGAAGATTTTATTATGTGTATATATTTTAGAAAGATCAGACTATAATAAATTTTGGGTTATAAGTGTCTTTTTGCATTTGCTTATCATTATCAAGCTTTGTAAATGACCCATTCCTCAGTCACACCAGGAGAATTATGGTCAATGAATTTATCACACTGAAGGAAGTGTGATCTGTTAGACTCTGCAGCAACCACTGTACAAAATACCTCCCAAAAATTT
This sequence comes from Melozone crissalis, assembly GCF_028551555.1. NCBI lineage: Eukaryota > Metazoa > Chordata > Aves > Passeriformes > Passerellidae > Melozone > Melozone crissalis. The sequence continues at coordinate 24,553,851 of NW_026535780.1, forward strand.
AAAAAAACAATAAAGAAAAGACTTAATGAAAGAACAACCCACAACTAGAAGAGAGATTGGCCAGATTGACATGTGATTAAAATCTTGGGTTTACAGCTGGAACACCTAAAGTCAATTCTTGTATTTGCCAATGCAATTCATGTTTCTATTCATAGCTTTGCATTTGTCAGATGAAATGAAAGTACTTTTCTACTTAAGCAGCTAATGTATTGGAAAGGAAATGTTTGTCCATGTGTTTCTTTACTGTTCCAACACAACAGCATGCTGGTACAACTGGAGACTGAGCACCATAGAGGCACATATTAAAACCCCCACAGAAATATTTATACAGACTTTAAGATTTCAGAGAAACTAGGGAGTAGGGGTTCTCCATAGCAAAATGAAAATGACCTCGCTAAACAACCTCAAGAGACAACATTTAAGGTCACAGGATGAGGTACAAGGAAGTTCTGAAATCAGTGTGCAGATACCATTTTTAAGCTAGTCATCCTGACTAGGTTTTCTTTTTGGACTCAATGTGCATCTTCCAGTCACACAGAAAGAAAAGGATTTGCTGTGTAGAGGAAGTTCATGAGCAGGAAATTACTTCAAATCTCACCAGGCAGCAAAAAAACATTTCCCCCCCCCACCAAATATGCTTTATTTCCTTGGGTGGATTTCAGGAGGAATTAGGATGAAACATCCCACTGACCTTGTGGGAATGGGTGATGTATGTCATTTGCCAATTCTGTGGGAATTCATCAAGCCCCTTCTCTACCAGCTGAAAATTATTATGAACATCCTATTTTTAGTTCACACAGTATTTGTTTGTGTGTCTTTTTTCCTGTCTCTTCTTCTTCCCACCAGACTGAGGGCAAGCACTGTGGGAAATTCAATGCTTGTTTGATGCATATTAGTTTGTTTCTGTATTTTAACTAGCAACAAAATCTTCCATACATTAGAGTGAACCCTGACCATAATCTTTTTTTCTGATGGACAAGGCTATAGAATATCCTTGAATAAGCAACCACTTAAAACCATGTAGGTCAAAGTGGTTCAGATTTATTAAAAACAATAAAGGTAGTACACCACCTGCAGCATTTGTTGGTTAATTGTTTGTCCTCACCATTCAAACAATAACAAAGAAATAACAAAGGAAAGAAAGTCTCTGGGTTTCAGTTTCTAGACTGGATTTTGTCAAGCACATACTACTGGGTACCAGTCACATCTTCATCTGCAACACTGGAACTCAGACATTCATCTGTTCTCCATCACAGGCTAGCTGGGAAACAAGTCAGCCCTTAGTTTTTTCTGTCACATCAAAGTGAATGTCCCACCGAAATATCTCAGTCAACAATGTATTAAAGGATAGCTTCCAAACTCTTCTCTAAGTCCTCATTTAGTGTGGGAAGAACATAGCCCTGAGACAGCTGTGTGGCATTTGAGCTGTGTCCTTGTGCATCTGGTTCTCCCAGCTACTGTCTGCATTCTTCAACCCTACAATCAAAACTGAGACCAACTCTTCCAAGTTCTCTTCAACTGCATACACAGGACCTGCAGCTACTCTCCAAAATTTCCCATTGCTATTCCCACTCTCCTGCTGTGCTCTGAAAGAGTCCTGGCAGCCAAAGTCCTCCCCAGGGAAAGAGCATCTTCTGCATCAGCTTCCCTCAGGATTGCCATAGCACTTCATTAAAGAGGAACTGCATCCTTCTCTGTAGTACATACAGGTAGGATACACTGAACACTGAACTACAGCACACATAAAAGCAGGTGGAAGAAGCTGTGAGGTGAAAAGTTTTACCCAATTACACCCCTCAGGGCTTGTTCTGCCTTATTTATAGCCTTCTGCACCCTCTTATTCTACCCCTTTCCAGGTAGTAAATCCCAGATATGCTTGGATAAGCACTTCAAAACTGTATATTCAGAGAACAGTTACGATAGATAGCTCATATTTACAGTTGCCATGGAGAACAACTCTATGCCATGCTCTGTCATCTTAAATCTGGTTTAGGCCTGACAGGCTGAACAACCAAGGTAATTACATTTAAAATACATCTAGCCAGAGTCAAGCAGTTATTCTTTCCTAGACTGCAAAACCATAAAAAAGATGAGATGCAGCACTGATGGTAGTAAACCTGGTGATAATTTTAAGGCTAAATGTGCTTCCCCCTTTTCCATTTACATGTTTTGCTCCAGATGGGCCTTAAAACCTTGGTATAGTTTGCTAACTAATTACTAGCTTAACTGACTGACACCCAGTTACAAACAATGACAATAAAACTCCCAGATCCCTCAAAGGTATTTCAGTACTCGTCCTCTCACCACAGTCATCACTGATCCAAGGTGCTGGGCTATCCCTTCCCTGCTCTGACTCGGTGACACATCTCTGCCAGGAGCCGCCGCCTGTGCTGAGTGAAGCCTTGCTGCCCCTAAGACCAGGAGGAATTTGTCATTAGCTTCCAAAGAGAGACACCAAAATCTTTTCTATTAAAGGAATCCTCCCTATGACAAGGATCAAAGGGAGGCACAGCACAGCCAGGTTTCTATTTCTGACATCTACCTGAATCTTAAAAGAAAGTGGATTATCCTCACGCAGATGTTTAAGGATTCCAGTAATTATGGAAAATTTTTTTTTGCATACATTTCAGCATGAAAATATGAAATATATTCTAAAATACTCAGTTTATACACAATTCTTAAATACTCAGTTGTGCAAATGTTTTCCAAAGCCTCATTATAAAATGATGTTACATTAGCTGCCTTCTGGGGCCAAACCATGTATCTATTTTAAGAGGAGAATTTGAAAATTTAAAATTATTGGTGAAGGATTGCATATATCCTCTAGAGAACAATGTGTTGAAGATTAATATATTTACTTAGCCCACTTGATCTTGGAGAAATAATTAGTAAGCAAATTAATCCCTGACTCTGAGCAATTATGGACCTTTAAGTGTGTCTGCCTCTGGTTCCATATCTCAAATTTGAAGTTTACATCAAGTCTACCTCTATTAATAACAGGTCAGAATCATGCAGTCATTTACAAATTAGGAGTTAAATACATTCTTTCCCCACTAGCCTTAACAGGTAAGTGAAAAGGTGATTGTATATGTGTAGGCACACAGTTTGTGGTAATTGGGACTGGGGCTGTGGCCGAGCCTCATCCCCAATGGGCACAGCTGTGCAAAGCAGGTGATCAGCATTGACAGCAAAGAGCCATGGAGGGCCCAGGGGCACTGACCAACCACCAAAGGGAACACAGGGGCAATGCATCAACATGACGGGTATAAAAGGCTGGGCTAAAGAATCAGGAGGGCAAACACTTGAAGCCTTCTGAAGTGATATGATGTTACTCTGTATGGGCAGATGCTTAATGCCTTCTGAAATTGCATGGTGGTCCTCTGTGTATTGTGGCCCTCTCAACTCTGACATATATGTAATCTAACAGTTTTTATATAAGAGTGAGTTGAACAAACATGTCAAATGAGCTAAAATGCCTAGTTATAATGATCTATTGTTGGTTAGTTCTCATTTTCAGATCAAGTACTGTGTTAACTTTTCTACTTGTTACATTATGTAATTTATAACTTACCTGTTCATACTCATCAAAATACATACATGTATGTATGTATACTTTATTTTTAACAGTACTTGTTTTCAGCTATAAAGTTTGCAATTTTCAGGGTTTTTTTATTATCTGCAATACTGGATAAGATTTGAATATAATGCATTGTAGTAATCCCTTAGGTGCTACTTTTCAGGCCAAAGAAGGCATGCAGAAAATTTTCTGAGGTCCTGAACTGAAAAGGTTTTGTGTATGAGGAGGATAAAAAAGAGATTTTAATTATGAAGTGTGGAATTGCAGTATGGAGAGACAGGTTAAGGCTCCCCAGGGGCATTAGCAAAATTTAATTTTACCTCTCCAAGGATGAACACAGAGCTTTGACCATGGGACAGGGCAGAATCACCACAGGAATCTTGTGAGGGTATAGAGTTTGTTTCGTTGGCTGCTGGCAGAGAGAAGGTCTGGGCACTCCCATGGGCCTGGGCTGCCCACATGTGTCCTCATCCTCACATTGTAGCTCCACTTCCAATAGGGACCTTCCCAGTATTGCCACAGGCAATGTAAGCAGGAGGGGCACAGCCTTCTGTAGTGCCATCCAAAGCAAACACCATCTCTGCTCCTGCTCACAGCTGGTGATAATCCTTAATTATCAAGGTGTCCCCATGGCAGACAAGTTCCAGTGCCTGAGTATTGTAAAAGCAGGGTGCCCCTGATGTCTGGGAAATGACTGGCATCTGACTCCATGGCTTTGGAATGATGAAGGCTCACTTTATTAAAACTATATTACATTATATTATATTAAAGAGATACATGCTATATTATATCATACTTACTTCCTAACTTCTAACTAACTTCTACTAACTGCTAACTGAAAAACTCGTGACACTCTGCCCGATAGTCCTGACCCAGACATGTGGATCCAATTGGTCACCTTGGGAAAACAATCTCCAGAATACATTCCACATGGGCACAAGCACAGGAGCAGCAAATAAGAATTGCTTTGATCTCTGTGCTGCTCCAGGAAAATGCCTGAGAGAGAGAATTACGTGTCTCTCTGTTCAGAGAATGTGAATACCACACCTAAGCGCATGGTATCTCCTTTTCAATGGATAAATATTCTTGGAATCGTCATTCCTGAGCGTAGTGAAAAAATATGATCATGAATACGCAATGTAGAATCATCCTCCAAAAGATCATCCCTTGCTGCTTGCCAAAGAAACTTGTTTCAAGTAATAAGGACAGGTACTCAATTACTACAAATTGCTACATGGTACAGACATTCCAAATTTATTTGAGATTTACAGCTCTGTGATAATTTTCATTTTCAAACAATTCACAGAGTAGAGTACAGTAGTTGTAGTTATTTTGTTTGTGGTGTACACAGATGTCTGGAGCAAGCAGGAGCCACATTACACAAGTCAATAGGCAGCCCCCATCTGGCTACAATGCACCACTCATACAGACACTGAGACAACAAAAATCAGGGCAAGATGAAGACAGGGCGAGGTGGATGAGGAAGTTATGTAATAGCAAGACCACGTTTTAGTATCAACTAGTCAGGCATATATGCTATACAAAAAAGAAACCACTGGTAGCAGCAAGCACAGTATGAATGTTACAGCTAGGAAAACAAATATATTTTAGCTGATTTTAGGGTCTTTTCAATTTCCACATTTATTGTCAAATTCAATTTCCTTGAATTTGCTCACTCATAGCTATATTTGCTTTTTAAAATAGCTTCATGAGAATGCCTGGTTCTCTGTTTTAAAATGGCCTATAGAACCAATCATGAAGGGTTTCAGAAGTGGAGTTACACAAAGTTTGTTAACTGTGGTATTTGAGCAGCTAACCTGCTAAATTAAAAAATATGAGTTAGTCCTGCTTACTCAGCTATCATTAATGATACTCAGAATCCCTTCCCCTTTTTAAGTTTCAGCTGACCAGAGATGAGATGCAATCTGATTTGTCATGAAACCTTATTAACAAGAGTGAGGAAATAGCCAAAGCAGAGCAAAGAAGCCTTGGGCTGTTCAAAATTTCTCAGACCTAAATATGTTTTATTAAGAGTTTGCAAACAGAAACAACTACAGACTGAAAAAAAATTTTATGATGAATGGCATGATGGCATTTATTTACCACATCAGCAGGAAAATATTTATTTGTAACATTTTAAATAAAATATTTATAGTTATGAAATAGGAAAACATTCACACTATATAATTGTCTTCTACTTATTTTGACTGGAAACATCTCAATCTTTGCAACAGAAATGGTTATTAATTAACAACACTAATTTTCTAGACTTGTTGAGACTACACTGTTGATTAAATATCCTCAGGACCCAGTAAGACTGAAACAGGAGCGTGTTATGACTTGTCAGTTGCACAAACATGGCTTTCAGTTACCAGGAAAGTCTTTGAGCTACGTAAATACTTACCGCATTTGTACAAAGCACAAACCACATGATGAACTGCCACCACTTAAAAAAAGAAGTCAGCAGAATTGCATGTAAGAAGTCACACTTTTTTACTGCTTGAATTATAACTTCTTAAAAAACAAGAGGAAAAACAGAGATATTGCAGTGGTTGACATACATTTGTTCATAAACCTTTCTGCCCACGCATTTATGTAAATACAATCAGCATTTGATTTTCATGAGTGCCACTTTTTCCCTACATTGTTCTAGTTAATTCCTGCATTAATTTCTGAGAAAAATAACCAATAGGAAAGGAAAAAACAGAGGAGACAAAGAGTGTCTAATTAAACAAGGTATCTGCCTCTTTCCTGGAACTCTATTACATCACACTCCCAGAAAGTATTTTCAGAAAATCCATTTGTTCCAGATATCGCCTCCTCTCCAGCTAATACACACAAAGCTTATCCTGCTTTTGAAGCACTTTAGTCTTAATATTTTAACCAGTTCATATTGGAACATTTGTCTGAATCCTTTCACCCAGGTTAGAAATGGCAGATATCCAAGCACAAATCCTTGCAGCAGTGTGAAGGGTATTTTTTCTGGGACAGGACACCTATTCTTTTTTTGTGCTCACCATTCCTTAACCTAAGCCTATGGTTTCTTTTTATTGGATGCCGGTCCTGCAATTGTGTGCACAAAGACAAAGACTCCTGTAAGAGATCATTTATATTACTTACAAACTCAGGTGCACTGGACCATGGAATGTTCCTCTGAGCCATTTCCTCTGCACTGCCTTTAGAAATAGAGCTTCATCTCCTTCTTGTTTGCCTCATTCTTTTTACCACAAAACAAAACAAAAAAAAATGTACTATTGGTCTTTAGCACACATCAAGGACTTGGACTCCATTGTTTTAGAAACAACATAAACAAGGAAAAAAACCTCCTTGCTCTAGAAAGCTTGATGTTCTGAGAATTAGATATGCTAAGCTGCAACACTAATGGACTAGATCAGTATGGCATTTGCTATATTTTCCTTTGATTTGCTCCTTCTGGTAAATAAGGAATAGAGTCACCTCACTAGAAGCCAAGCTTTAATCAGGGAGCAGGGAGCTGCAACTGAGGTAAATCTTTGAAGGCTGTATAAAAGTCTGTGGAGACCATAGAAAATGCAAAAGTATATTTGCAGGAATTACATGCAATTACTTTAAATTAGTCCTCAGATGATAAAGACTGATATAGCTTAAAGACCAGAAGATGAATATTTACAAATATTTCCTTTCAAACCTACAGATCTCATAAGCATGTAGCCTTAGGACATGATAATGGAAGGAGAGGATGGCTGCCCATTTGTGGAACTGCTTGCAACTCCAAGAAACCGGGTTTCCTTTAGTATCAGGACTGATTAAGGAAATTTCAAGATGCTTTCTGTAGAACTGTAACATAATACATCAGGTTGCCCACTCCCACATCCTGACAGGGTCAGTGCCACAATTAAATCAAATCACAGCTTCTCTCCCTCTCCCTCTCCCTCTCCCTCTCCCTCTCTCTCCCCGGCATCTGCCTTCTAGAAACCATTCATGCAGGGACACTTTCTCCTTGCTGCCCAGCACTTCTGCTACTGAAGACATAAATTAGAGGCAGCTATTACACTCATGCTCCAGGGCTCTGTCAGCCCAGCCAGGACAGCAAAACAGATGGCCCTCGGGACATCCCACCCAGCTGACTGCAGAGCCTGTCCTCCCATCCTGCTGGATCATCAGCCTCTCCAGTCTCCGCCTCCCATCTTTTATTCCTGCCAAATGCAGAGATCTTCTGAGCTGCTACTTGCTTGGTGCAACAGCTATTTCCTTGGAGGGGTTTCTTTGTTGTTATTTTGTGGCAGGTCACAGAGCATGACTATAGAGAGGGCAGGAAATAGAACATAACCAATCCCCACATGCAGGCAAGACAGAAAAATGTCTTAGGACCATCTAAAGGAGAAAAGAATTAAGTCGGACACAGTGCTTTTACTGTGTGCCTCACCAATGCTTTCCTAAGACCTACTTGACTGACAGCCAGAAGTATGACTTAATTCTACATCCCTCAACAAAAATCCTTGGAAAAATCTTAGTAAAACAAGGGAACACTGGCCCTTTTTAGAGGTTCATATGTAAAGACTGCCTGGCACAGGCTGTGTGGTGCCTCCACAGTTGCTTCATACTGACCCCCGCTGTTTGCACCCTGTGAATTCAGACACCTGGGAGAGCCTGCATCTCCTGCTCGTGCAGAAAAGTTCATGTGCAGCACAGCTGCTTCTTCTGCTGGCATTCACTCCACAGTGGTGTTGCTTAGGATTTTTAGCACACAGGCTGGAATACCTGAGAAATTACAGTTTGCCAGGTTGCTGTATGCCAGGAAAGACGGGATACCAAAGAACAGTTTTTAGACAGGAGAAGAATGCATCTAAGACAACCTAGCTATGTACCTGTATATCTAACCTGTAGTCTAGAAGAAGACTAGTTCCACCTTTTAACCCATGCAGAGGACACAAGGGTCACTCAGCCTATTGGGAACAGAGTGCAAATCCTTCCAGCTTCCAGACTTGTCTGCATTTCTTGGTCCCACTAATTTCTTTCCTGCCCCTCTCCTCACACCCAGCTTCTCCCTGGGGTTCATGTACCCGCATTTCTTTGTCTCCGCACATCTGCATTTATTTGCCCTCCTGATGCACACAGGATTCTGCACATATTTCCTACATTATCTCCCCATGATCATCCACACACACCTTTTCTGTCCTTTCTAACAACTGAATATTTTCTGAATTTTTTCATTGCACACAGACGGCACTTCTTTTTATATTCCCACCTTCCACCTATCCCTGGAGTAAAATCACTTCCCCTCAAGAATGTAAGAATCTTTATTCCCTCTCCTTTTTTCTTTTTTTTTTTTTTTTTCTGATTATGTCTCCAATGGCCATTGGCTTGGGGTCAGTGTCAGGGCCATTTGCTCTTCCCTTTGGAAAAAGCTACCCATCTCACATAAAAACTGGCAGGCAAAAAGTCTTTTGTTCCTTCTACCTCTCAATATAGTTTAGGTTTGTAACACTGCCCTGCTTAGAGGACTTTCCCCTTCTATTTTCCTTGTGTTTTTTTTTTTTAAATAAATAACCATCTTCATGCTTTTCTCCTTGTAGGGTAGTGAGTGACAAGCTTTAGCTGGGGTAAGCTTCAGCCATCAGGAAGGACAACAAAAATATGCCTTTATTTCTCCAAATTTTGGGAAAACCTTGACAGAATGTGACAAACCTTAATTAAAGCTATTTTTAGAATGGGGCATTATCCCAGAAACCTTTTAGTGAAACTGCACCAAGTGTGCCTTGCTGCCTGAGGTGCCCCATGCTCTCCCAGTGCCCAGGTGGTTGTCAACTGTTTCCAGAGCTCTGACATTCAGCCAAAGTCTACTGGTGCTGGCACTTTGTCCCAAGACAAGTTGTGATACCAAGGCTAAAGCAAAAGATGAGAGAGAGCTTTAAAGGTAAAGAGAAGGTGAAAGGTGTCATCTCATTTTTAGTGGCTGCTAGTGACAGGAGAAGCAGCAATTATATTGATTTATAACTTCCTTTTTGCAGAGAGGATATAAAATAAACACAGTGAAAGGATGCAAGCATGTGGATATAGCTTGTGAATATCAGCTTGATCATTCCTGGAAATAAATTTTGGGGGTGTTTTTTAGCTAACTTCTTATAGAATCAAATCTCACTTTATGTTTTGTAGAAGATACCTGTTAGAAAAGCTTAGGCTGTTGTCTCTTGCCTCTCCCATGTGCAGTTTAGGATTATGGGCACTTTGGTGTGTTCAAGGTCAGCAGTCAGGCTATGCTGGAGCCTGTTGGCTCCCTACTAAAAACAGAGGCTTGTGGTGCACTGCAGAGCTCATTAACAAGGTCAGCGTGTTCAGGTAAAGGTCTCTTTATCAAAAGGATTGTTTGCAATACAAGCAATCCCAAATGTTTTCTGCTCACCAAATTTATTATAGAAGTTAATCTCTGCATATTTATTTCTTTCCAGTAGTTTAGATACAATAAATACTAGGATGTTAAACCACAATTGAAAAAGAGGGAATTTTTTTTAGTCTTCCAACATGGCATGTCTGCTGCTTAACTGGAAGCCCAAAGGAGCAGAAAAGCTCCTGAACTTCAAATAATACCAAATGCAGACAGAGATTTGCATTGAGTGAAAAGAAATACAATGCACATATGAAAAGCAACCACCCTATTTCCCATTTGAAAATTTTATGTAATTTTTGAGTTATATGACCAAACTTAAAATTAGACATCTGTTTAGACAGACTACTTAGCACCTTGGCACAGATGTTCTATGTTTTTTATTACAGCACTTTAATTAAAGATCATTCATCAGCATTCACTCAGCACAGTTAAGTGCCATTTTGAGTAGAGCTGCACAGGGAACGAGTCCTGTGTGCCATTTGTAATAGCAGCTTTAAATCAGGTGGTGATGGCAAATGATTGCCACAAAGCCAGCCTCAACCTTTTTGCCACTACTGAGTGGGAAAAGAGGTCAGGAGGGCATTCAGACTCTCACATCTGTGCAGCAGATGCCAACACACCTTCCACCCCTTGCTGTCCCCAGTGTTCCTGGAGGGGAGCAGGACAGGATCCTGTTATCCCCAGTGTATCTAGAGGGAGGGGAGCAGGCACTGAGGAAACCAGGGGCCTCCCCTCTGGCATCTGCTTCGACTCTGCCCTGTTGCCTCCTCTTGCTACTCACTGGTCTCTTCCTGCTGGTCCCCAGCAACAAGTGTGCTCTACCAGTAAGGGGGTTCCTAAGGGGGTGAAGGGAGAAGGTGACACAAAATCTGTCCTAGCTAGGCAAGGTAACTGTGAGTCTTTCAGGCTAGACCCCAGGAAAGCTACAGAAAGACAAACTTGGGAGGATGTGGAACAGTCCTTCAAAATTATGTGCCAGGTGACGCAGTCCAAAAGAATAAATTTAAAACACTGTGAGTGAAGGATGAAAGTTTACAAGTTTAATGTCACATCCCTGCAAACTATTTCTGCAATTCAGTGTATTCACCTTGCCAGTATTTCACATCAGCCTCTTGTAGGTACACCATGCCTTCCACCCTGGTCTCTGCCTGGCAGAGACTTGCAGAAATGACTGCTGCATACCACAGAAATGTGCTAGGTGGGTTTGATTTATAGAGAGCCTATAATTTGCTTCCTATATATTTTTAAACCCATTACATCCCTAACAATGGAAAGTGTCAGCTGAAGTGATTTTGTCAGCCAAATTTGAGAAGCTGCACATTTTATGACCATTAAAGTTTCTGTAACGTCTCAAATTTTTCCTTGCCTAAGAACAGGGGTATTTTATTTCTCAAATTCCAAAATAAGCATCAGAAGTGATAAAAACTTGTCAGCTCAATAGGAAAGGAACTGAGAATTTGTTCCCTGGGTTACTTCTATTATTTTAATCTAATGAATGTTTAGCATAAAATGCACAGACAATTACATAGTTACACTTAACACCATTCCCATTTTTCACCACGTGGGTTTTGTTTGCGTTACCCACAGAGGCAGTTCTTCAGCAGTAGGAGGAGAAGTATGTTTCCCAAAGCTTAATTTCACCCCAGTGGTTGCAGCAGTTTTCCAGGTCATGTAAGGTGCACACTTGTTTCAGACCAAGAGGGTGCTGAACTTCAAATTCCCCTAAGGCATATTCTCACCTTCAGCAGAAAATGCCCAGCTGGGTCTAAGTGGGAGGAGGCTCACAGCAGCCTGATGTGTGTGCCAGCTTTCACTACCCACACATTTTCAGTAGACCAATGGAGTGCTCTGTTGGGAGGGAGGTGGCTCACCCACCAGGCAAGGAGAGCAGCCAGCTAATATGTATCTTGAGATACACCTTGCCAGATGGGATCCCAAGTGATTTGCTTTCATTAAACCCATAGTTTCTTCAAAAAATCACTCTTAGATGGACACTTCCCTGCCATTTGTGTATTTTTAAACTGTCAGTGTCTAAGCATTAAGGACAGCATCCTTTTCCTCAGTGCTAAGCAGAGCACATAGCAGAGGCTTGGTCAAGAAGCACAAGGCTCCCTAATGATTCTGCTGGGGCAGAGTGAGTAGATGATTTGATAGAACTTTGGGGCAACATACAGAGTAACTCTTTTTAGCATTGTTTCTAAAACAGTTTTGTAGTCTCTTTCTGCATATGTCCTTTCTCTGTACACATCTTTTACCTTTCTGAAGGTTTCTTCTGTCCTATTTGTTGTCAGTACAGAAATACAGTTCTGCTGAATATGCTTTGATTCCTGTTATATGCTAATATAACAGAAAAACAATTGAATGGCTACAATAGGTTAATCCCTATTCTGGTTTTGTGGATGTTAAGAAATCTGGGAGATTGTATTTTGTATTTTTGCATTTTGGAATGCATTTCTCATCCTTCAATCCCTACCCTACTTTTCATAAAGTAATTTATGGGTAAAAGGCAAAACTATGCATGCCCTGCTTCAAATGCTCCTTACCTTTCATAACTACATGCATCAGCAAGTTGAATAAATATTTTTTTCCTGGAGTAAGGGATGAAAGATAGAAAGATTTACACATGACAAATCTCAGTGAGCTCAATTAATGCATAGTGAAGGCATTCAGGTACTTAGGAAATCAGGCAAAGAGGAGACAAGGATGAAGTAAGAAGCATTGAGCATTCATGACCAAAAGGGCCCCTACTGACTTGCTTACAGGCAGAACAGGTTATTTTGTGACTACAGCTACTTAAAACAGGGTTTGACAGGATCCACTCTTCAGTTAAACATTGGTATGGCTCTACACTAAGATTTGTCAAATTGCAAGAGTAAGTACAATTTCTCATCAAAGTGCCCTGTTAAAAAACAAAGCAGATAAGAGACCATTCCCATCTAATGTAGTTGAGAACCTGATGTTACAGAAAGCTGGCCATTTTGAAAAACTATCAACAGTTTGATTTTTTTTCTTTCCAATTCAAATTTTTTAAGACTAGTGTCATATTTCTGACTTGCTCTGTGCTGTACAGCAGAGTTGTACATTGGCTTCCTTTCAGATGCCAGGCTTCCTACCCCTCCCACCTTCCTAGTTAATAAATTATATATATATAGAAAATACATATATGTAAGGGATAGACTGTTTTGGATAAATTTCCTCATTCCTTTAAAGAAATAAAGAAAATATATTGATTAAAACATTTTGTTTGTTTCTGGTAGATTTGTAGAGTCACAGAACCAGTTAGGTTTGAAAAGACCTCTAAGACTGAGTTCAAATATAAACCCAGCACTGCTAACTCTATCAGTAAACCATGCCCTTAAGTGTCATATCCACATGTCTTTTAAATGCCCAGGGTATTCCCTGGCAGCCTGTTCCAAGGCATAACAACCCTTTCAGTGAAGAAATGTTTCTAAATACCCAATCTAAACCAAGGAGGTCAGTCCCCCTCAAACTCACCTGTTACCTGGGAAAAGAGACTGACTTCTACCTCTCAAGTACTTGTAGAGAATGATAAGGTCACCCCTGAGCCTCCTGTTCTCCAGGCTAAACACCCCAAGCTCCCTCAGCTGCTCCTCATGGGACTTATGCTCCAGACCCTTCCCCAGCTCCGCTGTCCTTCTCTGGACACACTCCAGCACCTCAATGTCCTTCCTGAACTGAGGGGCCCAGACCTGGGCACAGGATTCGAGGTGCAGTCTCATCAGCGCCCAGTGCAGGAGGACAATCCCTGCCCTGGTCCTGCTGGCCACGCTATTGCTGATCCAGATCAGGATGCCACTGGCCTTCTTGGCCACCTGGGCACTGCTGGCTCATGTTCAGCTGCCATCAACTGTCGGATTTTGGGGCTGTTTAGATGGTCTGGAAAAAGCCCAAAGATGGCCTTGGGCCCCCGGGTTCGAAAGGACGAGAGGAAACTTCAGTTTTTTTCTCGGTCTTGGTGTTTATTAATTGCTTATCTAAAAGATTTTCTCTTGGCCTGACAGAGTTCTGCTCAGCAGTCAGCCATGGGCACACACTGAGAGCCCCTGGGGCGGTCACCTATCTTTATACTTGGAGTTACGTATACAATATTTATCATTTGTCTCCAATACCCTCTACCCTTATTAACCAGTGTTCCCCTAGTAAGGTCCAATCTCGGAGTGCCAACATCACCACAGAAGATGGAGGCCTAGAGGAAGAAGAAGAAGGAGAAGGGCACGCCCCAATTCCTCCATCTTACTTCTCTAGACCCCCCTGTACAGAAATCTTAAACCCTGTATCTCACACTCCAATTAACTTATCCCTTCACCATTCACCCCGGTGAAATCCTCCTATCCTCATACTGATGTCATCTCCCATGTGGGATCAAAGTCCAGCCACCAGACATTTCTGGCAACATTCCAGGACTCCCGAGCCCCCCAGGGGTGGTCTCGTTCACCCTGCACCCCAATTCTGAGAGGCTGAGATCCCACAATCAACCAGCACACTCAGGTGCTTTTCCACTGGGAAGCTTTTCAGCCACTCTGTCCCCAGCCTGTTGTTGTGACCTGAGTGCAGGAACCAGCACTTGGCCTTGTTGAACCTCACACAGATGGCCTCAGCCCACTGATCCAGTCTGTCCCCACCTCTCTGAAGAGCCTTCATTTCCTCAGCAGATCAACACTGCAACTCAACTTGGTGTTGTACAGAGAAAAAAAAAATAGGCTTTTTTCTCTAATTTCATGTCTATTATTTTATTTATTTTCAAGACAGCAATTCTGAATTCAACAAAAATCAGACCATTTATCAATATTAGCTTAAACTGAAATCTGAAATGAAATATTTTATTCCATCCCTACCAAGTGTTCCCTATCTCAAAAGTAGTCCAGGGCTGGCAGTTCAGATCTAGTATTCTCACATACACAAATTTCTTTTTTATCACCTTCCTTCTTATATTGCTTCACTATAACATTCCCCTGTGGTTTTGCAGATGAATCTTTGAGCTTGGGCTAATGAGAAAACCAGGATTAATCACCTGAAGGACAGGATTCTCTCTTTTTCTTCCACTCTCAGGAGTAAAGACAGCTTCTTTGAAAGAGTGGATTGCTGTTTCTGATCCCTTCAATTTACTTTGTCTGTGATGATGATCCTTCCAGCTGTGAGAAATAGTCATTCACTTGCAAAACTGAAAGAGAACAAAGTCATCAAAGCAAAACTATTTATTGATATCAACAAGTAAGCTGAGTCAGGCACATCTCACTGAGGAGGCAAACTTCTCTCTCTAAAATGCACAAACTTTTAGACACTTCCTCAACTTCTGGGGTCCCTGACCCTTTTTCCCTTTGGCTGACTACTCAGGAATTCACATTCTTTCCACTGCCTACCACCTTCAAACTGATGCCTCCTTTCCCCTCCCCTCTCAGAACTAAGAACTCTGAAGTAACAAGCATCATTTCACTCCTCTTTTTCTCCCCTCCATATTCAGGAGGCCTGGCCTCCTGCTAGCTACATCTTTGCCTGCATGACATAAGTACACATTCTTATGGCTGAAACAGTGGCTGAAGCAAAACATTATTTTATCTCTCACACAAATCCATGCCAGAGTTAATTTCATTTTTTTTTCTGCTTTCTGGCTTAGTTTAAAAAGTCTTTTAGGCCTGTATGGAGCATTAAAGTTACTTCAAGTTGCAATCTTTGTAAGAGAAAGCCTTAAAATAGCCTCCCTAGAGAACTGGCCACAGTACCATGCCTGCCAGGGTTTGGCACGAAACGTTTGGACAATGCTGTCAGGTACATGCTGTGATATTTGGGGTTGTTGGGTGCAGAACCAGGAGCTGGGCTAGATGATCTTCAGGGCTCCCTTCCAACCCAGGATATTCTCTGATTATATGAAGAATAAAATGCAAAAGCCCCTCAGAAGTATTTGCAATGTGAAAAGAGAGAAGAAGAAAGCTGTGGTCCCCGTCAGTTTGAATGAACGTAGAGCAATACATAGACAAGATTCTGTTTACCTCTCCCTCCTAGAAACCAGAATGGTCAGTGAGATAAATGATGACAGATACTGGAAAGGACAAGCGGGGCATAGGTAGGTAAGCTTCACGGATCTTCAGGGAACTTACAGACTTCCAAAAGCAAATGCTGACATGTATACCTGTGACCTCCTTTTTGACAAACTTGGGAGCAGACAAATAATACAGCAGCTTGCAGAGTTTTGAAGAGTGTTTTCCCAGTGTGATTTAGTTATTCTTACTGTTAACATAAGAACAGAAAAAGATACACACACATCTAAACACCTACAAAGGACTAAGGGTGCTGTGCATCCAGATACTGTTAGCAACAATAGCTTTTAATTGCACAGTAGAAGCAGTTTTCAAAGCAGAGTTGTGAACAGAGATAATTTTAGAAGCAATGAATATCCCTCAGCACCAGCAGCAGGAGGTATCTCAGTCAGCAAAGAGTGTCATGGTCAGAGCCTGACCCCAGAAAGAAACAACAGGCTGAACAACAGAAGAGTGGCTGAAAGTTACAGTCAACTATCCCTTTCTACCAATTCTGATGCCATAATGCTAAGATTGTGACCCACATTATTATTTACTGAACAGACTTATGTCATTGTAAATGAAAATTCGGAAAATTAATGGATTTACATATGTGCATGTGTGTGTGTCTGTATTCAGTGTCACAAAAATAATTTATGGACTTTTAATTCAAAAAAGAAAGAAAAGGGGGTTATCCAGCTTTTTAAAATTAAAAAATGTAATTTTGGAGCATTACTGCACAGAAGCAATAACATGTGCGTTAGTGTAGAGTTCACTCAAAATGTGTAAATAATCTTGGAAAAGTTGGTGCCGAAAGAATTTTAGTCTGAAAATCAGTTTTCATAACAGTACAAATACAGAGCTGTGAAGGTTCATATATTAGAGCTCAAGCTGACCCCTTTAAGGAAAAAACAACCACGAATTCAAGCACACAGGGCTGACCAGCCAGATTTGTATTGCAGAGGGAAGGCCTCTGCCTGATCAGCCCTCAGTGTTCACAACACAAGTGTCCACAAGAGATGTGCAAATATCCGGATATGGAGCTGTGCCCGTAGAACAAGAGTCACTGATTCTTGGGCCACCGCAGGGGAAGAAAAGTATCAGTATGCAAGAGTATGATCTGTACATAATAATAGATAATAGAATCACAGAATTGTTTTGGTTGGAAGAAACTTTTGGAAGTCCCGTAGTTCCAGCTCCCCTGCCATGGGCACGGATACCACCTTGCTCAGAGCCCCATCAAACAGGGCCTCAAATGTTTCCAGGCAGGGGAAATCTCTGGGCAGCTTGTTCCAGGGTTTCACCACCCTCATCGTAAAACACTTCTCACTTTTATCCAAACGAAATCGACCCTCCCTCTGATTAAAACCATGATGTTGTAAATCCTACACTGGCCTGATTTAAAAAAGTGTTGCCTAATAACACCTCTGGTTAGAACTGTTCCACAGGCTATACCTGTACTCCATATCTTTTTTAACCTGCCGGGGGTTGGTTCTATAAAGCTGCTATAAAGAGCGGTGCCACAGTTTACCGGGGCTCCCGGGAGGCCGCGGCCCGTGCCCGCCGCGCTCCGCCCGCAGCAGAGCCAGGCCCGGCGGCGCCTCAGCGCCGGCGCCACAGCGCCCTCTGCCGGCGGCACCGCGCCCTCTGCCGGCGGCACCGCCAGCCCCGCCCCGCGCCGGGGCCGCGGCGGGGCCAGAGCCGGGGCCGAGGCCGGAGGAGGTTAAGGCGCCGTGGCGGCTGCTCTGCGCTTGTTTCCTGACACAGGGAATTACAGCCGCCTGCTGAAACACTGCCGTCCGCACCACCGACTGTGAACTCCGCAGCTCGGTGGGTGCTGCGAGCTCAGGTGCGCTGCTGGGAAACCAAGCCGAAGGAGCCAGGCTGGTGGCGCGGGTGCCCGTGGCCTGGGTCAGGCTCTTCCTTAAGAAAATCGTGTCCATCCGATGTAAAGCGCCGCTGCTTTGGCCCTATTCAGCAGCCTGTCCCTGTTCGTGGTACTTATGCCAGCCTGCTACTAACTTCTTGTCACAGGCGACAATTTTCTGTAAAAACCCAGCACTCCCCATCCAGAACTTGTCCTGAGGCAGGTCCGGCTAGGGTGTGCTCACGGTAGGTAAAAACAAGAGAAACAAGAGCTGTGAAAATGAGAAAACTTGCCGGGGCGTGTGGCATCATCAGTCAGCTGCTAATCTGCCAACAGCTCATCTCGAGACTCAGAGTAGTGTCCTTTCACTGATGCCAAACAGGTATGTCCACATAAATGAACAGATAAGCAGTAAAACATATTGTATGTGTTCTGCCAGAAATCAAGAAAAACTGTGTTTTCTCTTTCACACAGTTTGCATTTATCTGACCAAATTCAGACTGTGTGGAACAAATGCTGATATGTAGATCTGTGAATCCTCTGTGTTTAATTAACACTTTAATGTATTAATTTACAATTTATTGGCCTATTCAGTAAGTGTTATTTGCACATTCTGGAACAACCCAAGCTGCAGAAGTGGTCCTTTAGAAGTAAACTTGGAAGTGGGTTCTTCCACTGACAGAGCACATCCTGCAGCATAGCAACACCATCAATCTGCATGAAAACCCATGGACTGGCGAGTTCTGGATCAAGCCCTTGAGGTATATTTCTCAAAATCACTCCTTTGGTCATCTATATTAGCGTAGCATCCAGTGCCATTTGAGCTGGTAGCAGGGTTGTGTGATGCTGGAGATTGAATAACCTTTCAATAAGAATGATATTTTGTTCTTAAGATGTAGAGAAATTGAAATCAAAGTGATTAACATGTGATACTAACACCAGAGGCACACAGACTGTAGAAATAACACAGTAATAACTGCACAGATTAAATGAACTACCATAACAATCCTACATCACACCTGCACTGTCAGGATCTAGAACTAGACCACAACCACAGTTTTTTCCAAGCTGACAGGCCCACCTAGTTAGACTAAAGTGTTGTGAGAGATACTCTATTTGTTATCTCTTTTGCACCATCTCTGAGAGATCCTCTGTTTGTTGTTACCTCTTTTGCACCACCCCAGTTCCCAGCCTCAGGGGCAGAGGGTGTACAAAGCATGATTCCCGCTCCTATGCTTCAGCCACAGTGACTGCAGGCAGTGCTACACACCTGGGGAAGGGTGGCTGGAAAGCTGTCCAGGGGAAAAGGACTTGGGGGTGCTGGTCAACAGCCGGCTGAACGTGTGCCAGGTGAGATTCAGGTTGGATATCAGGAGGAATTTCTTCACGGAAAGGGTTGTTAAACATTGGAATGGGCTGCCCAGGGAGGTGGTGGAGTCACCATCCCTAGAGGTATTTGAGAAATGACTCGTGGCATTTAGTGTTGTCTAGTTGACATAGTGTTGTTGCTTGGTCAGAGGTTGAACTCCATGGTCTCAGAGGTCTTTTCTAACCTTAATGATCCTTTGATCCTCTGATTCTGTAAACATGGCAGTGAAACTTCGTGGAAACAAGAAGAGTGACCTGGGATAGGTCTTGTTCAATAATATGCCTTTGGCATGCTGGCATCTGCTTTGCCTGTCACAAGTTGACTGATAGCAAATTTTGGTTTTTGCTTCCGGTAGTTCTGACAAGCCATTCCTGACAATCTTGTACACTGTATAAGCTGAATCATAAAGACTGTAAACAAATACAGTAAACAAAACATGTTTATTTGATTTATTTAATATTTAATTTCCAATTTTGTTTCTACTTTCTACATCGCCTGGATACGCCAAACAAATCTCTGAAAAATATTTAATATTTATAAAAATTCTTCAGAGTTCAAGTTCCTGAAGCTGAGAAGTTTCAACCAAAGTTGTGCAGCCATATCCTGGATACTTATTCTGCCCAAAGAATTTTTTCCAGAGAATTCTTTCATATGGGCCTCATTTTTTGCCCTGGACTTTTAAAGTTAGTAACAAGTAATTTTTAGTAGTTTCAGCTCATGGGTCTTGGTGTATTTATTCAACAACATAAAAGAGCCTCTCATCATCCAGTTTTGTTAGTGTCTCATAGCTCTAATCTTGACCTAGTTTGTGAATGTTTTATTTATCGACAGGAGGCTGCACAAACAGCCTCCTCTCGGAGGGATTCCAAATACAAGCTCAGTCCAAGAGGATGCAGCTTCTCCAGGGCATCCCTACCTCCCCCATTTTTATTTTTGTCAGCTATGCCCTCCCTCCTAAAGGGCCTTTAAGGCCTCATTTTTTCCTGACAGTATTTTTTTTTTCACTAAGAAACATTGCCATGACGCATAGTTATAAATTAGTTTCTCCTTTCTCCTGCAAACTATGACTACAAATCATGCACACAAATCTTGCAGCATTATTGGGAAGCGTCCATGGTGGTATGACTCATTTCTCAGCTGAGATTGTAAGCTGGGGCTTTGCATTTTTCTCATCTTTCAGTAAAAATAATTTAGGAAAAGAAATAGTCTAAAGCATCAAGAAAGGAGGAACAGAAACCCTTAGAAGTAAGTTGAGCATATATCACATGTAAGAATACATTTGTTACATTGGCTTTTATTGAGCTTTGTGGCACTTCTGTTTTAGAGAACAGGCAGACATACTAAGTGGTGGACAAGATGGATGTGACCAGCATTCTTCACTTGTAGCCCAGAAAGCCAACATATCCTGGGGTGCATCAAATGAAGCATGACTGGCAGATCAAGGAGGTCATTTTGCCCCTCTACTCCACTCCTGTAAGGCTTTCCTGGAGTACTGTGTTCAGCTCTGGGGAGGGAGGTCATGGACCAGTCCAGAAAAGGGATATGAAGTTGATCAGAGGGCTGGAGCACCTCTCCCATGAAGACAAGCTTGACATACTTGGAGTTGTTCATACTGAAGAAGGGAAATCTCCAGGCAGATCTTGTAGCAGCCTCTCCGTATTTAAAGGGGTTTATAAGAAAGATGGGGACAGACTTTTTAGCAGTTGCAATAGAACACTGCAGAGGTAATGGTTTTAAACTGAAGAAGGGTTGATTTTGGTTGGGTGTCTGGCACACATTAGTATTATGAGAGTGGTATAACGCTGGCATAGGTTGCCCAGAGAGGTAGCAGATATCCCTTTCCTGGAAACATTCAAGGTCAGGTTGGACTGGAGCTCTAAGCAATCTGATCTCATTGAAGATGTCCCTGCTCAGTGCAAGGAGATTTGGACTAGATAACATGCAAAGGTTCCTTCTAATGAAAACTATTCTGTGATTCTATGATTAAACCCTTAACATCAAAGCATTCACCAGCCAAAGAAAAAAAAACAAACCCAAACTAAAACCCACAAGCAAAGAGAAAAATCTATGTAGACCCACAGAAGGATTTTTACCCATTTAATTCTAAAAAATTACATGGCACTTTGTAGTTGCATATTGATAAAACCTAAACATTTATACTGTCTACCTCTGCTCAGGCAAGTGGGCTTCCAGCAAATTCTGAAAGTACTTGGACAGAAACTGTTCTCAAGATAGCTGTTTCAAATACCAGTGTAATGCTGTACCAAAAACCCAGTGCCTGAGAAAAACAGTATCAAATGAGAACAAATAGAGATTTCCACTGCAGGAGAAGTTATTTCAAGGGCAAACATAACAGACTTCAAACAACGCAAATTGACCCAGGAGAAGTGAAATTCTCCTCTTGGCAGAGTTTCACAGGCCTCCTGTAGAGAGCTACAATGCCCCGTGGACTCTTTGGGGAGGTTCAGGCCAGCACCCTGAGACTGTGGGTGAGGCTTGACGGCAGGGGTACCCCAGAGCTGCTCCAGGTCTGAAACAACAGCAGAAAGGTTGTATGGTTGCTACAAATTCCCTCAAGGGAAAGGAGCCATGGCAAGAAATAGGCAGAACTTGGGGGTGAGGCTGGAAAAAAAGGACAATGCCTAAGCTCTCTAACCTCTGTAATTGTCTCTCTAATCAGCTATGGCTATTTCAACTGCTGGCTCACTGTGTGGCCCCAGAGCAGGTGCTGCCTCCCTCTGCTCCCAGCATATTCGCAGATTGAATTTATTTTAATATTTTCTCATCATATGCCCAAGGTCCACCTTCTTCCCAGCTCTTTGTCTCTACCTTTTCCCCCGCTGTTACCTTTTCAGCATCTCATCAGCATATACTTTCAATTCCCTTTGAGACCATTTATAAAGGTGTAAAGGAACATAAATGCAGTTTTCTCCCAAGTACATTAGATATTTGACTGCTCTGCAGCATACTAAAACTGGACTCATACAAAGAGGCTTTGAAAAGGTCAAATTCTGTGAATATTCAGTTTCTAGCCACATTATATGCAGCTGTGCTTATACTCGTTTTGTGTTCATTTTGTCAGGCTATACTAACAAATGAGTTTGCTGATATTATTTATGGGCTAGTAAATCTTATGTGCAACAACATAAAATTCATACTAATGAGCAGAAATCCATCACTGATCTGTGTGTTCAGTCAAAACAAAAATAAATATCGGAGACTGTGAATACCAAATTCTTAATAAGTCCTGGAGATACACAATTTAAGGATTAAATTATTCATAGTTTCCACTGACTTCAAATAATAAGTGTATGTGACAAATTTATAACTCATTTGTTGTTAATTTGTAAAAGGAAAAAAGGTAAAAATTGCCATATATATGATTCTTGCAGTTTATGTCAAATAATAACCTCCTAATTTTAATGAGTCTTGAAAGTTTCCTAATGAAGACCACTTCAATTAGTTTCATGAAGATTTTATCACAGTCTGAATTGATTTACATTGATATGATTTCCCTGCAGTCAGTGGAGCTAATCTCATTTAGTCCTCATGAAGATCTAACCTGAAACAAGGTACCAGAACCAGCTTGCTCAGAAAGTGTCCAGAGGTGAAGGTGCACAGAGTGGAGGAGCTCTGCTGGTAGAGAATTTGTGCAGTTTTTTCCATCACACCCTGGATTGCTGCTCCTTAGCACATCCAGTGGAAGAAGGGTGGATGTAATTGCAACATTGCACAGAGGTGACACAGCAACATTTAATTGTACCCTTTTTTCTTTTTTCTTCTTTTTTTTTTTTTTTGAATATCTGATAGTCCCTGAAATGGGATCTGTGGATTTCTCCACACTCCACCCCTTCAGCACAGAGAGATCTGGAACTTTACAGCAAAGATCATTCCTGTAATACATCTAATATGGACTAACATGTAATTTCATTTTATCAGGCACTCAGTGAGGGATGCTTTTTTTAAATATAAACCTTTTAATAAAATATTTCCAGTCTGACAATTAATGGAATTTTAAAGATATGGGAAAGTGAACAACAAAAAGCAAAATTAGAAAGAGAAATGAAGAAACAAAATCCAGGAGGAAAATAACAGAGGAAAAGGAGATAATTACTATAATTAAGTATGACTTGAAGATCTTAATGAATATAGTGGCACCGTGGTCATCAGTATAAGGCTATAGCATTCAGTAGAGAATGTCAGCTTTTGTGATTAAAGTCTTCTGGAAAGAATTTGTCATCAAATGTCTGCCGTTGTTCTGCCCTTGCATCATCTTGTTTCTCATCCTCAAAGGCCTCAACCATGCTGTCATTCAGTTCTGTGGGCTTTTGCCTCCTGTCCTCTTCTCTGCTACACCCTCACAGCCCCTTTTCTGCATCTTTTACCATCACTATGACTCGTGCACAGGCACAGCTTGCCCAGCCAGGCCTTCTGCAGCCAGCAGTTCTGCCTCTCTGTTACTCAGAGGTGATAATGAAGAGAAGAGCAGGGTGGCTTGAGCACCTCCTCACTCCCCCAGTTCTGCACAAACTGGCTGCTGAGGGAGAGGCCCTTCCTCCTTCTCCTGCAGCTGCCCCTGTTGGCTGCAACACTTTCAGAGGCAAAGGTGGGGAGAGTCATCAGGTACTCAGTGCTCCCCACCACACCCCATGTACTGGGAAATCATGAGCATCCCTCGGGCACCCATCCAGGGGCCGCTGCAGCCTGTCACACACACGCTTTACCTTGGATTTTATGATTAACAGTAATTTGTAATAATAATTAATTATTAATAGTAATTAATAGTAATCACTGTAAGTGATCTTGAGAGATTGAAACCTCTTTTTGACGACATGCTATACCCTGCCACCCCAATCTAAAAGCGCAAAATGTGGAGGGGGCCAGGAGGCAGCAACAGCTGAGGTGATTTACCCAGCACAGCTCAGTGGTGGAGGCAGAAGCAAAATCCAGTTCTCCTGCCCTCCTCGTCTTCTTACTGAGATTGTCCCTCAGTAAACCAAAGTTTCTAGTCCTGTGTATTGTTAGGCCATTACAGCTCTGGGCTTTTACTCTGGATCATAAAAGTACTTCAGAGGCTTGAATCAATTTTATTAAATGACGTTTCATCTGAAGTCTTTTGTGCCAACACTCTCTTCTACAGCACTGCCAATGGCTGATTTCCAGATTAAGGGAGAGAAAAAGAATGAGGAGGGAATGATAACATTGCGTCTTCTGATCCTAATTACTGATGCAGATTTTGTATTTGTTGTATGGATGATGTTTAGCTTCTAGCAAAGTTAGTACTACTGCTCTACATGGATAAAAAGGAAATCAGATTGACTGCACAGATCAATGGCCTGACACAAAAGCCTTCTGCATGCAGACTAAACAGAGATCTGTTAAAATGAACCATGTAGTCTATGGTCAGAGTGCTGACATGCTCAGAAAGAAAAAGCTGGTATTTAAACCAGACTCTTGTGAATAAATCTCAGTATCTTCAGCTGGAAATGACAGAAAAGATCTAGTGGATTTCCTAGAAAATTGCAGTCTGCTATTTGTGAGCTGCCAGAAAATGAGGATGTTTCCTGCATTGATTGATGCTAAAAAATACTCACCCACAACCAACTCAAGGGTACTCCTTCCAAGAACACAATGCTTCTGACTTTAGTGGAAATGAGAGATAAGGAGAAGATCCTTCAGGCAGCCAGGAAAGAGAGAAGCATTGAATTCCAAGGGCAAGTGATAACAATTTCTCCAGACTTCAGCCAAAAGATACAAGAAAGAAGGAGTTGGTAGAACTTTAAAAAGCCTTTGTAGATTTAAAACCCAAGGCTGTCATCTCTTCTGAAACTGGGAGTTCTATATGAAAATAAAGATTACCTCCTCTGGGATGCAGATTGAGGGAAGCAGTTTGTGGAAGATGCTACCCTTATTTTTGCCGCACGGCATTCAGATGGATTAATTCCTTGTATTTTTCTGGCAGAGCCCTGGTACATGGCCATTCCCAGCAGTGTATGGTCTGTGCAGAGGGTCCTATGGGAGTTACAAGCAGCCCACCAAGTCTACTCCATCTTGGGGACTGAGACAGATGGTGCAGCTGCCAAAGCTGGCCGGGCCGAGCATCTGGTGTGTTGATTTAAAGCAGTTCTCAAGCAGCAGCCGCTGCTGTGGCTGAGATGAGCACAGTTCAGAGGTGTTTCCTTGTCTGGAGCCTGTGGGGGAACAGTTTCTTCTTGGAAGTGAGTACCAAATGTTTTGGAAGATGAAGAAAAGGTTTTGGGTGACCTGTTAAGGATTATTGATATCAGAGAAGGAATCAGCTCCATGGAAGGTTAATGCTACCACTATTTCACAATGATATTTGGTATTTAGGTTCCTCTAGGAAGGTTCTGGTCAGGATTGTATTTTATTTCTTGCCTTTGTCAGTATCTTCTGTCTCTCCCACTCTGAATAAACAATGTCTTGTTTAAATATTAAACTGTACTTCAGTTTTGACTACTGATAGCCAGAGATGAATGGTGATTTTCCTGGGATACAAAGAGCACAAAGGGGGTGTTTACTACCCCAAAGCTGAGACTACAGCTTTGGTGATTGCGCCCCAGCTAGGTTTAGATTGGCAGTGTGGAGGCCTGGATATATTGTTCTCTGTTTTTTTTTTTTATCTGAGACAGCTTTTTTCCCAAGTTCTCTATCATTGCCTTGGTACCAGGTGACAGCACACTGCTTAAGGGCTATGTAAATACAACCTTAATGATACCAAGTCATCAGAAGGAGACTGGTGAGACAGGACTGAGGAAAAGCCTACGTGCTAGGAAAAACTACTGAAATTTTTTAATCTGCATGGGCAGCCCCAGAAAAGTCTGCAAGCCTACTATTAAATGCTACCATCATGCCCAAGAAAGAGAGCACACGAGCTGTGAGGAAACATCAGCTGTGAGGAAACATTACCAAAGCTGCAATGGGAAACTGCTCATCAAATTCACTGATACTTTTGCAAAGTTACTGCACCACTCTGAAGACATATTTATTTCTAAAAAGCATTAAGTAGAAAGCAAATACTTCTTGTGTGTGTCAAGGGCCCGCAGTGCTAAGAAATTACTGTTGACAATGCTGTCAGTAAAACTGTCCCAGTACATTTCACAAAAAAATCTAAGTGAGACAGCATACTTGATGGTTCGATACTGATGATACTGGAGAACTGATTTATAACCATAAACCTTGTCAGTTTTTATAGTTGAAAGATTATTCACCAAGAAATCCATGTGAAGTTGCCCTTTCTTTGATAAAAACTTTGCAAATGAGGCCAGGGTTTGTTGTACAGTCCTCTCTAGCCTACAGGTCCCTTAGTTTCTGTGACTTTTGTTTTGCCTAAAGAATTAATGCTTGATATATTAGGATGTCATTTACACCTTAAAAATGGAGAGAATTTCTGTGTGTTGATAAAATTTGACATGCTTTATCTGTGCCCTACCATCAGAGTCCTAATGGGAATCCAAATGTTTTTAGAACTTTTTAACTGTCACACAAGCAATCAGGAGAGACACCCTATCTTTGAATCAGAAAATAGCTTCATTCCTGCTATCTTATCAAACAGCAGCACGTAGTCCCACAAAAAGTATCCCCACTGAACTACTAATGGAAGGGTGTTTACATACCAGACAGGAAGCCATACAACCTGTTTTGGGTAATCACAGGAAACGAGGGAATCAAAGTGTGGAGAAGGAATTCCAGAACTGATCTGAAGAGGACAGAAGTTTGGATAGAAAGGCTGCTTTTAAAAGCATGAGGAGCACCGTTAATGAACCTTGATGAATATGGGTGCAAAAGATGCATTCACCACTGTGAAAGTGATTATTTCACTGGTACATAAAAGATCATGAGAAATTTATTAATATTCATTTTACTTGTTAGTTTGCCATTCCTCCATCATTTATGTTAAAGAAAAAATTTGACAGTTTATGTAAGTACAGTTAAAGAACAGCTATTAGTGAATTAAAGGAAACACACATGCACTATATATATTTATGTGCAATTATATTGCTTTACCCAGAACAATGGAAAAAGTCAGCAGATTTGGCTTAAGAAAATTAAAGAAAAAAGAAACTTCTAGAGATATTTTTGCTTCTAACAATCCAAGAATGTTGGCATATAGTATATAATTATGTATGAATTTATAATTTTCCAGTTACTCTTTGAAACGTGTAGTTGATTCTTACTATGAGAAAGAAATAACAGCATTAATAGCCAAAAGCATGTCTCTGATCCTCAGCCCTTGGTGTCTTGAGGAATAAAGACACTGCTCTGCCCCATAAAGAGCTTTACCTCTCTCACCTCCTTTTGCTTTTGTGTTTTTGTCACTTCACTGCTCAGGTATTCATTCTCTCTCTCATCCTCCATATCTTGCTTTGGTTTTGACATGGTTGATTCCAACCTCCTTTTGCCCTGTGAGTGCCAGCTGTTGTTTCCTAGTTTTATCTTTTCCCAGAAGCATCTTACTTCTTTCTCCCACACTGGCCCCAGGTTTGGGAGATGTCTAAAAGATTATTTTCCTTAACCTCCATTTCTAAAATGTCTGAGGGAATGGTGTCCTTAGCCTTCATAGTTAAAACACCTTTGCCTTGGTGTCTGCAGGACAATCTGCCATTGTTGAGGTGACTGCTTTGTGGGTAACTGTCCATCGCTTACAAGAACTGTCTTGTTCTTTCAAGCCTGTCTATGTCCATCTGACTATTAGGGCATGTGGGGTTCACTCCTGCTCATTCTCTTGCATTTGTGCAGCTCCTGTAACAAGCCTCTGAGCAAAGCTGGGAGGCACTACCACAGTGTGTATCTGCAGCAGGAGTATGTGGTCTTCATGTGTTAGAAAGCCCACTGCTGCTCTGAAAGTTTAGATATAGAAAAGACAGACTGTTTTATCCTTGCCTTTCAGAATATCCTCTTGGGTTTAGGAGCCAGCTCAGAGAGCCTTGTTCACTCGCTGAGTTCAGCATGGCTGTAATGTGCTTAGTTACAGTCCTGATCTTGAAAAATTGATTCCACTTTCAGAAATATTACCAATTCTAGGGGCATTCACTACTGTAAATATAAGGGCTATTGCAAAAGCCTGGAAACCTCAGTGATCTTAAATGTCGCTTCCAACCTAGGTATTCCTGTGATTCTATGAAATTGTGAAAACCATGGGCAGCTTTATAAATGTGCCCATCAAGTGTTTCAGTTCACAGGAAGAAAAGAAGCACAAGCCTCAGGAAGCTGCAGGCTCATTTCACCCAGACTGCTCTAGTCCAGGAATATCTCTGAGAAGACATTTTCTTACATTTTTTTGTATACTTGTTACAAACCTCTTAGAAGCAATATTAAACCCCAGCATATTTTAGCATCTCAGCCTTTTGTGGTTTGTTTTTAAGTACAAAAGGCATGCCATAATGCTCTTCCTTCTCCTCCTGAGTTGACTGTTGCCAGCACTGAAGCTACATCCAAAACTTTGCACCTGAGAGTGGCTCTGATCAAGGCACCCTGTGCCCTAAGACCCCTTTATCCAGGACCACAGAATGGAAGAGTGACAGCCCTGGGTTTCCATGGATAAACAAGCCTTTGCAGGGCTCTGCCTTGCACTCAGGGCCAGTACTTTTGGGTGTAGCTGATTTAGAGCCAGGCTTGAGCAGCCAAGAGGAGCGTGCATCTTTCCTGTGCACTGCTGAGTCCATGCAGCTGCTTCTTCCCACATTGCTAGCTAAAGGATGCTGGCTGAGATATGTAAAAAAAATTAAAATTAAAAACCATTTCCTACTCAAACTATAGGAACCATAGAAGAGTAGAACAAGAATGAGGAGAAAAGGGGGAAATTCTTCCCTTTAACTTTAAATGGTCTATTTAAAGACTGCTTTTAGTGTGTATGATAGGCTTGGAATAAATATTAGGAATTTTTATTTCCCTGGTTTTTGTTACTGTGTTACCGTCCATTGGGGGATCAGATGTGTGAACATCCCATGACTATGGGATATGTTCACATAAACACCCTATTTCAGTATGATTATTTCTATGGGAAGGGAATGTTGGGCCCAAATGGTAGCAGCAGAACCCAGGTTCTCAAACTGTCAAACTTGCTGCTGTGAGTACTCAAAAATTTATTCTGATCTTGCTTTTTATGGCAAATATTCTGACAAATATGTTCATGTGCAGTGACAACAACAGCAATAACAAAAAGCAATTAACACAAACCAGTTGGACTCAGAGCCACTCTTCTCCACAGTGTACTCTAGTTAAACATATCCCTAAAAATAATTGCTACTGAAGAGAAGATAGAAGAAAAATACATGAAGTGTCTGTCATATCTACATATGCAGTGTACCCTTTAAAGATACTAATAAACAGTTAAGAGGGCAGTAAAAGGACATGAATGGACTAGATTAAACTAGAAGTGATTTGTGAAGTGAAGAAAAAGTGAAACAGTGGCCAAAAATGATTTTTTTTTGCTTTGTTGGTGCTTTTGTTTGTTTGTGTGTGGGTTTTGGTTTTGATTTTTTTGTTTTCTCTTGGTTTGTTTTGGTTTGGTTTGGTTTTTTAATTTAAAACCCAGTTTTCAGAAGGTTCTGTTAATCTTCATGTAGACGCTAGATGGGGATCTTGAGTCAGTCATGCCAGAGACTCCTTTATCCTGCTTTTTCTTTATTTTAATCTGTTTTATCATGGACAGAGTACATGCAATGCAAGTTTACTCTTCAGGCATTTATATTTATACTAAGGTTTTTTGGGGGGAAGGGTAATCTACAGTAAATAAATATTTACTTTTAAAAATGCAAGTTTAATTGAGGCTACATTGCATCTTTCAAAACAGAAGGGAATGCATCTGGAACTGTAGAGCACATGCTCTTCTTCGTCCTAATTATTTGTTTAATTCCAATGGCACACTGCAATTGTTTTCTCACTTTTCAGTGAGGAATGCAGTTTCCAGTGACAATTGTCTCACCGCTGTGTAGCACAGATTATGACAAGGGGAGAGGCGGCAGAGTCGCTCGTTTGCGGCAGTACTAATGACCCAAGCATTGTTATTTCCATAAATGAGATCTTTGTGTGCTAACTAAACCTGAGCAATACAACTGTGAAAGCTGCTTTCCTTCAATCTTCCCCAAATCTCCATATGACTTTTATACATGATAATAAATTAATCTCTCTTGTTATGTTACCATGTTGTTTTTTGTTTAGTAAGTATCTCTTTCTTTCATGTGATGTCAAGCTCAGCCTTAAAATGTGAATCATATTCTTAGCCATTGTCTCAAATAGTTCCTTTCTCAAAGGATTCTTTCTTCTTCAGTAAACTGAGCTTTGCAAATTGCATTGTAAAGAAGCATATATGGCACCAACCTCATGACTCTGCTGTGGACTGGTCTTGGATAAAGTGGCTGTCTCAGCTCATTTTGTAGGGACACACTAGCCTACACTATGTAACATGCAGTTTGGGATTATTGCCAGTTCCTTCCCAGAAAATACTCAGGAAGGAATTAGTGAAAGGACTGAATGACTTCTTGCGGTATCTGTGGAGTCAGGGTATATCCAAGGTGAAATGGGATCATTCCTTGGGCATCAGAAAGGAGGGAAAATAAAACAATCAACCCTGCAGTGCCCTGTTGTTATTATGCCTCATGCCATTATTGTTGGAACACTCCAAACTGAAACATGCCGGTGAAGGAATAATTCATGCTGCAGAGAAACAAGCTGAACACCGAATCAGTTCTTTTAAAAAGGATCAATTTTTAGAATGTATTATAAATAAACAATTGTTTCTCGATATGGAGAATGATTTTATTTGATGACACACAGTGCTGCTTCTGCAGAGCTGATTGCTCTGTCAGAGCAAAAGGAAAAAATAATATATTAAAGACATGAGATGCATGAAAAATGTCATTAAATAAGTCTTTACTAGCCTTGAAATGGGGATGGTTTGCATAATTGATTAATCATAAGGGGACATTTTTGGTCACAGAAATTATCATTAGTAGAGCTCCAAAGTTAAATAATCTCTATACTAATAAAATTGCCATTTTCACTTCAGATCTTTCCAAGATCTCTTCTTTCTTTTAGTCTTTCTTGCTTTTAAAGGCCTTAATAATTGAACGATATTTGACTCAAAGTGTGGGTGAGGAAGCCCTTGTGAGCCAGTCTCTCCCCCCGGCACTCAGCGAGAGCAGCGGCGCCCAAGCGGCGCATGTGGGCCCAATCCTGCAGCTGTGCTGCTTCCCCTCCCTGCACCAGCAGTTTGGGTCTGGGCTTTTCCTTCCGAACTCCAGTCAGTGAGGGCTCTCTGAATTTTCTTCCTAAATATAATCATGCCGAGCAGCATTTTTGTGCACCCTTTTCTGTTCCAGTATTAAAAAGCAACTGTTTGCTCTGAAAAATTTCACCTCTTTGTGAAACTGTGGGCTTGAAAAACATGCACACACTTTTTTTGTGAGATAGCTTGTGGTCCTTTATGATGGATGTCACCAAATCTAGTTCAGAGATATAATAAAAAATATTTTTTTTATTGCCAAGGATTTAATTAAAGGAAATGGCTTTTGACACAAAGCTCTGAGAAGGATTTTCTTTTGCCTGCTTTTTTTTTTTTAAAAAGGCTATTTGACATTGAATAAAACAGGGATTTCCTGAAGCAGGAATGGGTTAAACAAGGCTTGCCATACCTGATTTCATTAATAAAAAATAAATGGTGTATGGGTTCAAGCCTGGTCCCACACCACAAACTGGCAATCTTCTCTACTTCTCATTTATTGTTAATCCTTCAGGAGGTACAAATGGTTGGAAATCACATCTACAACAAAAAGAAGAATGGAGATGTTTGGCATCATGCAAAAGACTTTCCTATTTGTTATTTTGCTATGAAAAGTTTAATTTGGTTCATTTAACCAGGAGATGATCCTTAAATTGAGACATACAGTACCTTCTCATCATAAATGTCCTTCTCAGGAGATCTCTGACCGAGAGTTGCAATACACT
This sequence comes from Melozone crissalis, assembly GCF_028551555.1. NCBI lineage: Eukaryota > Metazoa > Chordata > Aves > Passeriformes > Passerellidae > Melozone > Melozone crissalis. The sequence goes on from NW_026535780.1 coordinate 24,586,032, forward strand.
GCAGAAAGAAAAATGTGTTCAAAAGCTCATTTATTACTCCATTTTTTAAAATGTGAAAATAGGGCAATACTCATGTATCTCAGAAACATATTGTAATGGCTTCCAAACACGAACATAAAATTGGTGTAAAAGTAATTTCAATCTGTAAAACTTTTTGATTTGTGTTTATTAGTATGTGGAACGTAACATACATGTTAAAACAAGCCACTATTCACTGTAGCTTGTGCATGTACTGAGATAATTACACAGAATTGCATGGTGATACATGTGGAAAATATATTGTGTAAACATTTAAGGGATGGAAAAGATTTAAGAGACAATTTCAATGCAGTTAGATATTAATTGTTGTACAAAAACAAGATTTCCTTCCTAAGTTATAGTAGTCCAATAGTAGTCCAATTTATAACTGTAATGCAATGTGAGGAACTGTTTTCCAAATCTCTAGTTATAGCTAGCCAAATTCAAAAATTACTCTGAGGATTTTGAAGCAAACCAGTTTGTCAGTTTCTTACCAGTTTTTTTTTTAGCAGAGGAGAGCCAAAGCCATGCAGACATTTAAAAGGTTTACAAGATTAGGCCAATATATATATACTTCTGCCAGTGAAGAATACAAATGTTGATTGATGAATACTAGAGCTAGTATTTAAAAAAAACTCCTACCACTTTCCTCCAAATTTTTTTTCTATTCTATCAATATTTTATCTCAAACTCAGTTGTATATATTTTTTCATGTCTCAAGATTTATTTCAATATCTCATAGGTATATAAAGCAAGTGCTTTAAAATCCTATTTTAAAGAATATCTATCATAAGCAAGGATTGGCAACTTAGTAAAAAAGTTTGTGTGATTTTTATCAAGATTTAACTTGATAATATAACAATAATGGTTGTATTGAAGATATTTTCTTTCTGCTTCTGTTTTGATACTCTGTTTTTCTGCATCCGCCTGCATTGGATGTTCAGTATTATCAAATATTTGTATGAACAGGATCACATTACAATGCTGCAATATGCTCAACCAGTGTGACTTTTTTTTTTTGTGTGTGTGTTTTGCATCTGAAGTTTTGTAGTAATATAGTCCCTAGACCAGCAGCTGAGATTTACAAGCATGGTATGACTGTATTAGAGGTGCAGAGACATCAATTTCTTCTGAATCCACCTGCCAGTATATTTTAATAACAATCTTAACTTGAAAAATCTTCCCCAAAGATGTTGTTTAATAGAGATATCTTTTCCTCCACTTTACATTTTCCTTGTATGTGCCAATTCAAGAAAGCTCCCCACCTTCCGTATTTAGGCACGTTTTGAAAAGCATATCTTAACTTTGACAGGATCAAACATTTTTCTTAGGCTACTGTAAATATTCCAAGGAAATTAATTATTTGATATTTACATTTTGCATGCATGATAGTACGCATACTATCCTGATATTTATAAGAATCAAAAATTTAAAAACACAGTAGTCGTTTTTGTTCAGTCCTGGAAGAAACTGGAGTTTGGCCGATGTGAGGGGGGAATACTTTCTCTTAAAATATTAAGTTAGGATGATCTTAACTAAGTAGAGTACTAAAAATACATTGGACAATAATGACTTTCCATCACAAAAAACAGCTTGCTTTTAGAGTAGTGACCTAGATAACATAGGGTCTGTCTGTATTATTTTCTAACTCCCTAAACTACCTAGCCATGCGTGGAACTTTATCACCTTTCATATGCCAATTTGCTGCTAGATCATATAGCCCAGGATACCACATGCTGATGTGTTATTCCTGTATTAATTATGCTTTATGTTCACTGTGCCCTTATGAAAGAGATCTTTGGCCTATTGATCTTGCTGCAAACTCTAAGAAAAGTAAAAATAAAATAAAATGAACTTTTCCTGAGACAGTACAATTAAATCCTCACGAGAATGAAATTTGTCTCCTCGACTCCTGGAGCTCCATATAGTGAGACAGGACTGACTCCCCATCTACTTCATCCTGCACTTTCTCCCCGTGTGCATTGAACGTACATTGACTCAGCTGCTAATTCAGGAGCATGAGTAAATTGTACAGTGAAGGAACAGAATAACTCTGCCTGGAAAGACAGGTGTTGTCCACAACCTACTAGGTTAACGTGTGCTCAAAAAGCCCACGTTATTTCTGGAACAATTCTGTTCAATATAGATACTTTTCACGGAAAATCTGTTTCCAGTATTGTGCACATGCCACTATCCCCCTCTCTTGTTGTAGTTGAATGCTGACATAAATCTTTTTCTAATAAAATGAACTATTCAAATTTTTTCTTTACTGAATGATGTCTGAAACAGATGTATTTTAATCTGCTGGGCATAGAAAATGAAATTTACATGTCAGTGAGGTCTTTCTGGTTAATAAATGTTTTAAAAGAGAGAAAGCAGGAAGCTAAATATATGTAAAACTGCACTGCTTTGCATATGGTGCTTTTAGCAGAAAATACAGTATTCTAATACTAAATTGTATCTTATTTATGAGACAAAAAGTATACATATTTTGTGACAACACATATCTTTCATATAGGGGTATCATATAAAAATGCTGGAAAGAATTCTGATTTCACCAGCAATACTTCCCTTATGCTAGTCCCAATAATTCTTTTTTCATGCAGGAGCAGCATCTGCATGAAGCATTTTGTTTATCTCTGTGTGTGTGCAATTTTGAACTCGTTATGTTTTCCTATTATTTTAGTTGTTTACGTAGCACCAGTTTTAGTACATTACTGCAACTTTCTCTGAGTGAGCTGGTTCCAAAGCCCACTGAAATCATTGGAGGGGCTGTGTTAGCTGAAGTTGACTTGCCCTTGGGGATGGAGATTAAGACAAAGAAGAGTTGTATTCAGTGTCCCCTGGAGGTTCAAACAGGTTTTCCAAATAATCCTGAACACTTCTAAAAATAGCAGGGTATGTTGATGAAATTTTATATTTTCCATCACAATAATGTTACTAATTTTGCAGCATTGTTGGGGGGCGAGGTGTCAAAGATAATAGTTATTAAAAATGAAGCTTTAAACTCTATTTACTGTCTGAATAGTTGCCAAATTTGATAGAGATGTAATAGCAGAGTTAGCCTGAATTGCTTCTGTAGAAGGCCAACAGACAGCTCCATGTGCTGCTTGTGCCATGTCCTGATACCCTCAACCAAGTCTTTCTCCCAGCCCACCCCCCATCCCTCCCTCCGTTCCTCCCTCTCCCCCTCCTTCTTTCTCTTCTCCCCCCAGATTCCCACTTCTTTCCTTCCAATATCAATAAACAATAATATTATTAATAAATAAAAATAACTAAACAATGTAATTAATAAACAAAATATTTCATTAGCAATATAAAATAATGTCCCTGTGCTCAATATCCAACAAGTTTGTCCTCTGAAAATATATTGATAGCTGAAGTGATGTGAATTTTACCTCAAGGAGAACAATGGTCTGAGAGAGTCTTTTTTCATCAGAGTCAATGGTTGGACAATGCAAGAATTGTCTCCTGAACATTCCTATCTTAAAAAATGGGATTGCAGCACCAAAGTAGAAATAATTCCTTAAGTATCTCAATTAAGAGCTCAGTTGTTATCTTATCCTGATTAAAAAGTGCTTGAATTTCTACAAGTTTTCAGCCAGAGAAACTCAGGAATGATGTCCAGGTTCATTTTTTAACAATTAGCAAGTCTGAGCCTCAAACTGACAGATTACCGCCATTTGGCAGTATCACCAATAGACAGGGAGTTGTGAAATTGTAAGATATTATTGTATTGTTGGTAGCCTGAGTAAATCTAAATCTTTTCAAGCTTTGCTTCAGTGGGTTAATTCCAGGACCTGAATTACAAGTGCAATTTGAATTACATTGCAAAGACTGAACTTACTTCACTTAGCAAAGTCCTTTTTCTTAAGACTTATGAATTCCAGTTATTTTGAAATCCTGAAATGTTGAAATCTTTTGATACCTTTCTTATTATTTCTAAGAAGAGATGGGTAAAGGTTTTTCCTGACTTTCCTTGCCAGCACCTCTTTATTTTGTTAAATGTGTTTCTTTGACTTTACCTTTATTTTGTGGTATCTTAGCAGCTGCTATATGCAATATACATCCACAGGGGCTTTTGATTCTTCCCATCCTAAACCTGAGGTATTAAAATAGCAGAAAGAACAAACCTTTCCAGAATCAGAAAATAATAAAAAGACCCAAATACACGTTCTTTATCTATTTAGGGCAATTGAAAAGACCTGCAAAAAGCAGGGGTGATTTCAGTTTAGCTCCACATATTTTGTTTGAGAATTTTAAAACACTTAATGGATTCTAACTAATTAAGTCTCAAAGCTTGATGCTGAGCTATATGAGGCAGGGCAGAGGACATCACCCATTCTGTTGAGGAATGAGGGGAAAAGTGATTGCATGATTTGCTGGGTACAAAAGAGCATTAAATATTGGATTTGTGAATAAAGATACATATTCCGTTGCAGTTTAACCATTAAGATTGATTTTTTTACCAAATAACAACATCTGTGACAATAGAGAAAAAGTATGCTGTAATGAAGTCTCTCATAAATAATTTGGTTCATCAGTAGCTTGTTGTTAAATTAAAGCTGTATCTGACAATAATACATACAAAATTTTATTTAGAGTAAAAGGGCTGTTACTGAGTACTGGCTTGAAACTATAGCTTTTCAGGTTGTGGAAGCATTTATTATGTATTCTCCACAACAGAAATGCTCACTGGATAATTGCTGCAGAGGGCAAAAAAATACATGTTAATAATAGCAGTTCCAAAGCTCAACAATATTTTTAAGAGAAGCAGCTAAATGGGGCTGTGGCCTTGCATTTGCTTGCAGTAATCAAGGACTTTGAACAGACAAATCCTTTTTCAGTTTCTAACAACTGTGTGGATCTGAGTAAGCAGACTGGAAACTCTGTACACGCTGAACTGTGTTCAGGTTTCAGCCTAGTTTCTGACAGCCTTGGCTTTCCCTGCTGTAGCACCAGGATTTTAAAAATCTTACTGGATAAATTCTGTCTGTGGAAAGTAACACTATGCTGTGATGATGCGTAATTCTGCTTCTCTGTATTTCTCACGTTAATATACCAAAATCAAATGGGAAATGGAAAAGATCTGTTGCTAGAAATGTTTAGTCTTCCATATCTACCAGTTGCAATTTTTTCCTCCCAACGTGTTTTACTTAATCCAACCTTAAGAGATTGAGGTGATGAAGCTTCCTACAGTTCCCTTTGGAGAACATTGCAAAATATAATACATAACAATGCTCAGTATTTTTAATGAAATTATGGTTGTATTTGGCTTCCTATGTGAATTCTGTAAATCTGATATACTACCTACTCTTTGCAAGAACCCCTCATTATTCAGGAAAAATATATAATATTAATATTTCCAGCCAATTATGCTAGTCTCCTTTAAGTATTCTTACTGAAATATGTTTCCAATGATTTTAGAACAATTTAATGCTAGGAAAATATTTCTGCAAAGTGGCATTTTTGTCAAAATATCTGAGGAGAGTATTTTTACTTTATTCTGTCCAGAGATAAATTTAAGATTTGGCTCAAGTTGAATTATAGGTACAAATGCCTTACATGAATTTGCAGGTTGTGAGACTGTGTGGTATTTGGTCTGCTTTTCTGTGCTGCTCTCTTTGGGCTGTCATATTTCTCTTATGGTAAATTCTTGATCATTTTGTGATATGATACAGAGGTATCAATAGAGGAAACCAAGATTCAAATAAATAAAAATTTGGTTTATGTTTTTCATAATCTAGAATTTTTCAATATCTGTAACTCTGTATGAAATCTCTTTCATATTTATTTGCAAATTCACTTCTTCCCCTGGTTCTTTATTATATGACATGCCTTAAATCTCTCAGGGTAGTGCAATGCAGAGACCAAGGTACTGCAAGAGATGCCTTGTGCAGACTCTGAAGAATATATGGCACTGGCTCACAATTGCATTTAAACACATATTATTAGATCTCCCTCATATTGCATATAAAGTATCTCCTGTAACCATTTCTCACGTTAATATAATGTGAAGCTGGAAGGGGAAGACTGCCATTTGATTACAGTGGGATTTAGAGTTACAAAATCCTAATGTGTACCAGATATGAAAGGAGGGAAACTTTAGACAGACTGGTGAGTGGCTGACTGCCATATTACATAATTACCCAGAAGTGGAGAATGTTCATCACAAAGGACACCCTCAGTGGGGAAAGGGAGAAGGTGGAAAGCCATTTGAAAATTCAGTCTCCACAACATTATTCAAATGCTTAATGTCCATAAAATACATTGCAGAAACAGCAGCAATCTATATTTTTGATGCAAGGTTTTTTTAAGAGCTTGTTTCAGAATCTGTTTTTCTCAGTAAGATTTTAAATCCATGGCTTCTAACTTTGATCTTATTGGTTGACATTAATCCTTATTTTACCTTGTCACTGTTTTGGGTTTACTTGAGAGGGGCTCCATCCCTCAATCCAAGACATGTAATACTACTACATCTGAGTAAAAAGCAACCATTTCCCACGAGCAGGCGCAGATAGTTCTGCTTTCTCCCAGGCAGGGAGGGAGGAAGCCTCAAAACCAGAATGAATTAGACACCACCACCACCACGTGGACACCACCCTTTGCTCCTGTATTTACTTCATTGCATCCTGAATTGCACATAGGGCAATAAGAGAACAAGCCCTCTGAACTGTCCAAGCCCCACTTGCTTTGGTTGGCTCCACTCAGCACTGCAGTAGATGTGTGGGTTTGAAAGAGAGAGAGAAAGGAACTTTCTTCCAATTATGTGGGCTTTGACCACTGAGTTTTGTATGTGAGTGTCACAAACATTTCACAGCAGGTCATATGTGATGCATGTTCTGGTGTAACCCTGGCAAAAGAGAAGTATGCTGAGAGTGGTGGCATGTGCTCTGTTCTAACTGCAGAACAGAAACATGTACCTGGATCCTTTTCATTTGGGAAAACAGACCCAGGTTAAATTTGGCATGATCACGTATCTACACATATCCCCTTATAAATGTAAAGGCAGATACTGTTCCTCAGTGGAGAGCTTGTAAGTTTTATTTTTTTGCTACTAGGCTTTCCTTCGCCAGCATTGCCTCCATGCCAGCAAGACCTTTACCTGACAGTATTTAATTCAGGGCCAGAATCTGGAAAAAAAGGAGGCCAAGTGGAATATCATCAGCTCTACATTTGTAAATTTGCCCAGTTTTGTTTAAATGACTTTCCTGCTTCCTAGTTTGTCTTCCCCTCAGCACAGAAAAAAAGAGGATTAAGTCTGTCAGGGCTGTACTTCAGAGGCAGCCCCAGCAAAGCCCCTAAAGAAGAAAAGTGAATGATCATAACCCATCCTCTGGATCCTCTCCAGCATAAGAAAGGATAAACTAATTTTTTTTAGCATTCGTTAGGTTCCGCAGTCAAATAAACAGCATATGGCAGTCTCTGGAATTGAAGATAGAAGGTCAGTGAGACCTGGATTTATTTGAGGACACTGAACGTTGTCCTAGTGACATAGGGAGTGTTTCAATCACTGAAACTGATGCCCTTCAGATGCCATATAGAAATCTGAAACCTGACTGATTGATGTCTAAAAATTAAGAGGGAAAGATGTTAGACAGTACTTGCTATTTATCATCTCTTCAATAATCTTGCCCAGAAGTGGGAGGTTTAGCAATCAGACAATTATTTTTTCACAAGAAAATTAGTGTCAGAAGAGGATTTATTGAGTAAGGACCAAATAAATGCATGCTTGAAAGCTTCTGGCAGTCTGCCTTTTCTTAATAAAAAATTACCAGGAGGAGGTGTTTTTCCCCAATTTTCACCATGGGAAACATGTTTCCCCTCTGTGGAGTCTTTAAGCAATTTTCCTTAGAAGATCCAGAACCTCCAATTGAAACTGGTGAAAACTGAGTTAATTGAATTATCTAATATCTTTATTCCTTTTTGATACTTTTACAGTGACAAGTCCACACCCAGAATTCACATATAATGACAGCTTTATGCAGCATGAAACAGACCGAGCTTAAAAGTTGGAGGTAATCTTGGCTAATCAGATATACTAGCATCCATAATTGTTTAGTTTTAAGATTGGCATTGGCAATATTAAGTCCAGTCAGGACTGGACTTTCATTGGGAGAACACACAATCCAGATGCTGTGGTCCATGCCCTGCACATTTTCTGTTCATTGTAAAGCCAATGCAACATGCAGTAGAAGAAAATGGGTGTTAGAGGTGCATAACGATAAAGAGGTCACATCCTTTAGCTGATGCACTGTTTGCTACTTCACAATTATTGATGATTTATGGCTCATTGGAGGACAAAAAGAGATTGAAAGGAAGGCACAAACAAAGTTTGGAAGGCTAGACTTTGCATTCATTAGACTTGATAAAAAATTTCTCTTTTTTATCAAAACTGTGACACCTTCTTTCAACAGCAGAAGAAAGAACTTCTATTAGGTAGTTTGAGTTCATTTTATATGAACATAGTGAGCCTACATCAAGATATACCTATCAAATATAGCCCCAGATAATCATTTGGGAAACTAAATCAATAATTAATTTTTAAAATCTAATTCTAAGCATCTTATGCCCCATAGAGACCCACTTTTAAACTCTGCAGTCCTAAGGCATCCTGTTGTTTTGATGAGAACTAACCATAATATTTAGTTGCAGAACAAAACAAGAGCCCTGAGTATCTTTGGCTCATGCTTTTTATCCACAGCTCTTTATAACAAAATCACAGGTTCTATCTCACATAGTTTTAAAGGCATGAGAAGGATGAGGAGAACAGCTAGATACTAGCTTTAAGAGCTGTAAGTTACTCATTAGAAAGACTTTGTGTCAAATTCTGTACTTTCTTTGTTTCAACAGTAGCAGTTCTTTCTATTTCCTTTAGTCTGCTATTCTACATTACACTTCTGAGCTTTGTTCTTTCTCATCTAAGTGAAGTTGTATTTCTGGGTATGCCAATAAAGCATGTCTTCTCCAGGCAGAGAATTTGTTGTTGGAATATCTATATTGGAGTTCAAAGACAAAAGCCCCATTAATGCAATTTCTATTCTGAATTTTGAAACTGTTACCAATTCTCAGTTTTAAAAGGATTTGTGCATTTTCACTTTTTACTTAGGAAGTCCAATTATTAATCCTCAAAATAGTCTGCTGTGACCCAGCTAGTGCTCACGAAGAAGTAATGGCTTTAGTGGCTCTTCTTGATGTCAGCTGTGTCTGCCTATCCCTGGTATAAACCAAGCAAAGAAAAAATGGATCCATCCTGATGATGGGGGGCAACAAGAACAGACTTGTCTGTACAGTTACAAGAAACAGCCCAAAAAATTATGTCAAACAATAGGGCTGAAATCAAGCCAACATATCTCAAAATAAAATGGCTGAAAATTTCATCAGTTCAGGAGTGAAACATCCTCTTGGAGCAAAACCAAAAGTACAATTTGCTCAAACAAAAATCTGGAACAATGATACTAAACATTTTTTAATAATACATGAATTTTTCAAAATCTCCTGGATAAAGGTTTGTAAGGTAAGAAAGTCTTGGTTCTCTCACATTTTCACTTGTTATACAACTATGTAACTTTGTAAATTTTGTGCCTCTGTAAGGGCTTCATCGAAAGACTACTTTATCATTGGAAAAAAATTGATTAATCTGCACATGCTTTAGATAAGGGCATAAATGAAAGATTAACTTTCTGAATAATTGTGCTTCATTATTTCTGTTACAATTTTGGCCTTGGTCATCTTGGTCATGCTTGTTCTGACATAGGGCATAAAAAGGACATATCGTCCAAACCTTTATTCATATGAAACCAATTTGTAGTAAAAGTATTTTTAAAATAATATCAGACCACAAATATTCCAGACCTATGTATTCATTCATCCATTAAATTATTTTCATTAAAGTCATGTGGGTGTGGATGAAGAATTCCCTGGGTTTTATTCTGTGCCCATTGAAACACTGAAGAGTGTTGGCTGACATTTCAAACAAAATACCTGAAGGTAGGATCATCTTACTTGATGTTGTATTCTGCCAAATTGCATTTGGATTTCAGAGTAGATATTTAATTTTTGCAAAACACACAGGGAATAAGAAGCATTTTCTACTTATAGAAAGTGATTACAGCTGAAGACATGCAAGTTGTCAATTTATCTCCTGCAATGTGTATTGCAGTACATCATAAATTGTGTTCTTCTTGGAGGAAAAAGCCTCTTTTAATTTTAGCAACTAACGTACAAGAATCACAAAACCATTCCATTATACTTAAAAAATAGATGTCTCTTGATAGTCAAATGTAATTGTGAAGAAGGAATTCTGTAGAATCTCCTAAGTATGCAGATTCTCTTAAGTTAAATGCCAAACACAAATACTCCCTGGGCCAGTTCTAACTATGCCATTGCAACACATTTAATTTTATTTTGTAAATAAGTTCATTTTATTTAACTGAACAAGAAAGTTTTGTATTTGAGAATAAGTTGTAAGAAGAAATTAATTGAAAGGTAAAGTCATGGCTACTTTTGCTTAGAGACACAAGCAGTTTGAGATATATTTTTGGAGGCTGTGAACCAAGTAGAACTCAGCTGAGGAATGTATGCCTGCCTCTGAAGGCTCTTCCCTCAGCCCCATCTATGGTGTGCCTGCTCTTTCATGACAACCTGCACAGAATATGTTACTGGTTTGTAACATATTTGTTGGTATGGAGCAAGCCAGTGGCAACATGATGCAATTCTTCACCTTGTTCAGCAGTAGCAGGGTTAATGAGTTTGGCAAGTATAATGAGTTTGGCTAGCTCTGGAAACGAATATTTATTACTGAAGGGCTGCCACAGGGGTTCCTGGGTTGGTGAAATTTGTGGATTGCTTGGTAGAAATCGGAAATAAACATTTCTGAAAAAGTTGAAAATAGCATTTGACAGCAGGTGAGCTTGTATATAGATTCTCTGAAGTTGCCAAATGGGGACAGAATTTCTTTAGCAATGGTAAACACAGAGTGGCCTCTGCTGTGGCACGTTTGAGTCGCTGTGCCAGTGTCTTGCAAGTTTTGAAGCCTTGCACTTCAGTTTTGTTAGCCTGTTGAAAGAAATCTCATTTAACTGGCATTTTTACATCTACATTAATTCTTTTAAAACACTGAAGTGAGTGTTCTACAGCTATGTAAAGAAACGCATTATCAAAGCATTAAGATATGATTAAACTGACATTTTCTTAAGAAAACGAAAGGAGCAGGAAAAAGCCATTCTAAAAGGACTGAGTGCTACATACTCCAGATATTATCTTCAGTGCTTACTCAGGGATCTTTAAAGAAGCTTATTACCAAGTACCCTAAGAAGACAAGTGTGGATGTGTACAGATCAGAGGAATGCAAGTTAATGCACCTGCCAGATTTTACTATCGTACAAAGCATGTCAATCAGCACTCAGACCTTGCGTTTAAAAATGTGTTCCTTCAGATTTTTTTCAGTGCTGTATCACACATAGCTAGAATTTCCTAGTCAGTATCCATCCAGTGTTGCAAATGTCATAAATTATGCTACTGAGTATATATCACTGACGTGAATGTGAATAGTCCTTCGTTAGATTCAGTAATGAGCTATAGAAATACTGGTAGATATGGTTGCTGTGAGTACATATATATAAATCTTCCTGCTATTCTCAATAGGAAATAAAAATAATATTTTGAAATTAAAGAAAAAAATCAGTTCTGCATATGTTTTCTTTAAGAAAGATAAAATACATAGTGAGCTGAATAGATTTGGCAGTCTATAGCACATGAATTTACAGTGGTTTGAAGCACAGCTACTTGATAGCTACATACTGTTCACATCCCACAGGACCATTTCGATAGTGATGTGTCAGTTTTGGCTTGGTCTTCATTAGGAACAAAAATATGTTCAGAAACTCATCCTGAGAGGTCAGCGTCTGCAAAAGCCTGTAGTGGAGGAGGGCCTGGTGTACCAGATCACCACAGGATGGCTGAAGGCTGCTGGGAATCTGCAGTGATGAAGAAGACAAATACAGAAGAGAATTTATGAGAAAAAAAAAGTATTAGGGCCATCACACACTGTGCTAATCAGGCCTCCTTTCTTGCTCTGTGCAAAAATCTGACATTGCTGTCTAAAAAAATATTTATCCAAACTGGAAGTGCTGTAGAAGGACTAGCTGTAGGATGTGAGGGAAAGAAACTCAGAGGAGAAAAATCTTCCTTTTGCTGTGTCTACAGTACTTGGGGAAGTCATGACTACTACCTATATAGGGTCAGAGAGAGGTGCTGTTCTCCCTAACAGCCACTAACTGCACAAGAACAAGCAGGTCTTTAAGAGCAGGTGGGTGAAAACACAGATGGCAGCGTGCATCTGTGGGTCTTGGTCACCCATCAGGGTCCTCAGGCTTTGGTTCCCACCAAAACAAGGAGTCTGAGCCTTGAGAGGTTCTCTGGTCACCTTCACATACTCGTGCTCTCTTACTTGTAGCTCTCACTTACTCAGAGTGAAAGGTCTTCAAACCTTGCAGAAGGGTGCAGCACTGTCTCTACTCACTGTTTTAATTGGTTTTTCAGGATTTAGCCCCCAAAAAATTTTATCGTGTGAAAACTCAGTATTTACTGAGTAAGTACCTCAAGTTGTGGTGTTAGGTGGAAGTCACTTTATAAAGAAAGTAGGATAAACATAATGTGACTGAAGATATTCAAGTGACACTGTTCTACTGGAAATATAGTCATATAAATAAATGGCCTTTATCAGTTTGCTGGTACCTCCAGCAATGTTGACATTTGCATTCTGTTCTCCTACCTCTGACAGACTTTAGTTCTATTAAAATAATGAATTCTTATGCTGATATTCACCTCTTAGCATGAGGCATTTGGAACAAGTCAACACAGTTTCAGGGATGAATTTTGGAAGTTTATTAAGATATACAGATTTTAAAAGGAGAAATCTGTACAGATGGCATGTGTCAGAGATTTCTCTTTTTATCAGTCCTCATAAAACATGTCCATATATGATGTGTTTTCCAATAGAAAAATGAAGCACAAATCCTATTGGGATCACCAGCAGGGTCTGATGTCCAAAGGCAGATATTTTATTTAAATGAACCTATACTGCTCAGTAGGAAATACCATTTTCATTGTGTTTACAAACATGTTAGCATTCATTAAAATGTTTTTCTGCTGCCCTTGAGATATGTATTTTAAAGTACATACTTCTGAAAAGCTCTAGAGAGCAGAATTTTTAAAGTCTGATCATTTGAAGGTGTTATTTCACATTGAAATTCTCTTTGCAGAGACCTAGAAGCCAGTGTTCAGAACAGCTTCAACACCAGAGAATGACTGGGCCATAATGTCCTTCAAAATAGTTTTTGCTTCATAACTTTGTGGCTTCTTTTGAGGTTGGTGTAGTGGTACCTACCTGGGATACGACCTACTGCATTTCAGTCTGTCCAGTGGTTTCCCCAGTCAGCTCCATGCTCTGCTTGTACTTATCAGCATCTCAACACTATCATTTCCTTTTGATGCATGACTTCAAATGCAAACAGCTACTGGATAGTTTTGGCATCATCAGCTTTTCTAAAAAATTAAGTTAGTAATTTGATAAACTCTAAATATGCCATGCTCTGAAGACTGTTCACTCTTCCAATTTTTTTATGTGGTGCAGAGACACACTTTGTTAAGACAAAGGGATGATTTTAAATGCTCAGAAAAGGTACTCCATCCCAGTTCCATCTTGAGAAACTCTGGCCTATTCAAAATTCATTCTCTTCACTTTACAAGGCTTTTAATATAAATAGCTCCTCACTAAGTGTTCACCACCTGGGAAGCTACAAGTGCAGGAGAATGATGTTGCTGTAATAGGTGTGGTACTACCATAGCAGTAATTGGAGATTTCTCTATAAAAGAGAAATTTTGGGATGATATGCAGTTTCTTTTCAGAGAAAAGAAACAGCTATCCCATAGCTTTATAGCTCAGCTTACTGAGACAAGGAGTGTTGTCCCTCAGGGGTCTGTGCTGGGGCCAGTTGTGTTCAATATTTTTATTGATGACATGGATGAGGGCATCGAGTCCTTCATTAGTAAATTTGCAGATGACACTAAACTGGAAGCATGTGTCTATCTGTTGGAAGGTAGGAGGGCTCTGCAGAGAGACCTGGATCGGGTGGATGGATGGGCAGAGTTTAATAGGATGAAGTTTAATAAGTCCAAATGCCAAGTCCTGCATTTTGGCCACAATAACCCCCAGCAGCATTATAGGCTGGGGACAGTGTGACTGGACAGTGCCCAGGCAGAAAGGGACCTGGGGGTGCTGGTTGACACCAGACTGAACATGAGCAGCAGTGTGCCTTGGTGGCCAAGAAGGCCAATGGCATCCTGGCCTGCATCAGGAACAGTGTGACCAGCAGGAGCAGGGAGGTCATTCTTCCTCTGTACCCAGCACTGGTGAGGCCACACCTTGAGTGCTGTGTCCAGTTCTGGGCCCTCAGTTTGGGAAGGACCTTGAGAGGCTTGAGCGCATCCAGGGGAGGCAGTGAGGCTGGTGAGGGGCTTGGGACACAGACCCTGTGAGGAACAACTGAGGGAGCTGGGGTAGTTTAGCCTGGAGGAAAGGAGACTCAACAACTCTCTACAACTCCCTGAAAAGTGGTTGTGGTCAGGTGGGGGTTGATCTCTTTCTCCAGGCAGCAACTAACAGAACTAGAGGACAAAATCTCAAGCTGTGCCAAGGTAAACATAGGTTGGATATTAGGAAGAAATTCCTTATGGAAAGAGTGATAAAGTTCTGGAATGGCCTGCCTGGGGAGGTGGTGGAGTCACCATTCCTGGATGTGTTTAAAAAAAGACTGGGTATGGCACTGGGTGCCATGATTTCGTTGAGGTATTGGGGCATGAGTTGGACTCGATGATCTTGAAGGTCTCTTCTAACCCAGTGATTCTGAGAATTCTCATAACAATAGGGAGCAGGGACAGAGTTATTTTCTGTTCCGCAAGTGATACCCTGATATGAATTTTCCTGTGGAGCCCCAAAAGCCAAAAGTTTGCTAACAGAGGCTGGAGGCTGCTTGTGTAGCTCTGTTGAAATCACTTAGCGTTTGCTCCTCCTCTTCAGGTGCTTGAAGGAGTGTTTGAGCAGATATGTCTTTCAGGCTGTAATTGTGGTCCTTCAATCCTCCAGGCAGAAATTGTACAGTTTTTTAAGGAAAATTGCTATGATATTGTCTCTGTATGGAAAATTTCCACAAGGATTGATTTCTCTCATGGTGCAATACAAAAGGTACTAATTACTATCTCATGTAATGTTGCCTAAAATTAGGGGTCTTGCAGGATGCTCCAGTGAGGAGAAAATAAACAATGTGGATATTATTTGTTACAATTCTACCTATTTGTAAAGAATATTAGCTTCTGTATACTTGCCTTATGTAGAAGATCAGGTGATATAATCAAATGATACTTTCCAGCATTACATCTTGGTAATGCATGAATTAGCCAGCAGATTTGTATTGCGTCTTTGATTTAGAGTACTTCAATATGTAATTCATTTCGGTGTTTAAATTCAGTTTAATTTCAGAACAATAAATATTGTTCTAAAGTGTTTTCATTACAACAGGAAGTGCTTTGAAACCAATTTTATTGGTATATACATTTGAAGAGACCTGTTCTCTCAGGCATGAGTACCTAGAAAAGTGTAAGTATACTCTTTTCTACCTGGACATTGCATGCTTTGAAAGTGATTGTCCTGTTGAGGAACTGAGACGTACACCATAGTTTCTAACTTTGGATATTTAAAATTGGTAAAACTTTCAAACACAAATTCCCCTTATGACAAATTTTTCTATTGTGATTAATGAAGTTAAGTGATACATCTTTTTTTTTTAAAATTCTTCTGAATTCATGGACTAAAACATATGACCTTGAGAAACTTCTAAGTGAAAGAAGTGTTTCCAACTGTCAGAGATGTCCAGCTCTACCAAGACCTCACACCATCCAGCAATCATTCCACAGAACACTGAAAGGTTATGATTATATCCTGGAGATGCTGAAGGTTTTTGAGCCTTTAGGACAAATGGAGAGCTCTGTATGTAATACAATTTTTAGATTACAAATTAACTAGAAAACAGCTTGTTTTTGTGTTGTTTTTTTTTTTTTTTTTTAAACAGCAAAAGTTAATGCTTGACCCTCTGTTGGACTCTGTTTCTTTGAATGGTTCTGTGAGATCTATAATTTTCTCTACTTTCTTTAAATGTCTGGTTTTGAAATGGCTAATTAATGTGCACGAATAACAATGACTAGGGAGAAAGCTGCATCACCCTTGTTGACTTCACACGAGCATTAGGGTGAGCTTTTGGATTAGGATATCCATAATTTATAGGAAGTTTCCAATTTTGAGCTGGTGGTGGTTTGCAGAATCAGAGGCAATCAGTGTTACAGGAAGACCATGAGCCTGATCATGTGCTCCTTCCTGGCAAGTAATTACTCCTAAAAGTACTTCCATATGGATCACCACAGTTGTGGATGTGCAGCTATTCTTGAAGTAAATTCAGTAAATTCAGACAGAATTTATGTCTGAGTGTGAGCCTGCCTAGTGAATTTCTTTCACTTCTTGGAGAAATTTAAGAATGGATTATTACATGTAGATAGATTCTTCCAAGATCCTCAATTATTTTGTGCTCTTACCACCAAAATCTAGTCATTTTATTAATGGCAAAATTCCAGGATTTTTAGAGTAAGCTTCATAATCCAACTTTTTTGAAAAACTTTCATTGTATCTCTAATTCTAAACTCCTTGGAGATGTGAAAAATCTTTAAATTCCCACTAGTTCAGTGTTATAAAGATTTATCAATAATTTTGTCTGGCCACAGCTACAAATAAAATACTTATATTTGGCCTTCCTATCATCCATTCATGAAGTATGGCAGTTCATGGCAATGTTTCTCAGTACAAGTAAAGGTTTTCTTGATCTTCCCCACATCAACTTCACTAAATTTCCTTCTTAGTTAATGGAAAACAACTTCTTCATTGAATTATCTAACAGGAACCCAAAGAAGCTTGTAAATTTAAAACAAAATTACCACAATCCAGAGCAACCATCCCACAGCAATTTCATTCTCACTCTAGAGAGAATCAACCCATGTGGAAAACTTAAGTTTAATGTACAACTTGAATAATACTGAGTTACAGAAAAAGTTAGATAAAAGTGATTGTCTTTTATTTCCACTGTCTTTACTGAATAAAAATGGAAATGCTTTAATGTGTTGCGTAACATTTACCCTAACACATAACGTTGCATAACATTAGTCCTAACTAATCTTTGAAACAACACTGATTTATGTACACAGTAACTATTTGCATCTTTCTACTTAGCAGAGTATTAAAAAAGAGATTAGGACCAAGGTTCAGGATGAAGTTGCCTAAAGCTAAGTATTTGATTTTGGCTTTAGGAGTCTAAATAAAAATGGCCTAGATTTTAGAGCTGCTGAGCACAGATACATCCAAATCAATCTTATGAAAGCTGTAGCTCTTACATGATGTAGAACCTGTCCATTTTTTGAAGTGATGTACATGGATTGAAGTGTTTGGTTGACCTGCTTAATTTTGAAAATGTTGGTCTGTAGTGCTTGATCCAAAACAGGCTAAGCAGTAAATCAAAGGGAGAAGGAATCCTGCCAGGGACAGTGATCTCCCACTCCCGTATTGCAGGCAGAAAAGTTCCATAGGGAGGACAGCAGCAAGAGAAACAATAAGTAGGGATGCCCTTACCTCTGGAATATCCATTGGATCTTAATGGACACCTGCACAACACTATACAGTAGCACAGGAGCTGGGAACTACCCCTGACATCAGGAGGAATGATCTTCAAAAGCATCTATATTGCATCTGAATTCCAAAGTATGTTTTTCACAGCACCTTCTTTGTTGTGTGGGCACACATCCCAGCTCATACATAACACAGGTGCCTCTAGGATGAACACTGTTGTGCCTTGGGGGCCTACTCGTGGGCTTACTTGTTCTCTTGAGTTGAATATTTCAAGAGGGATATTTAAAGATATCCCTCTTGATTTTTTATACCTAACTTCATCCTGTTTCAGATATATAAGCTCTTTTTCACATGTCAGTCATAATTTCAGCTGCAGTTTGAAGAAATGTACCATACATATGAGTATGAAAAAATATTCATAGGTAATGCTCCCCTTTGTCAACTGAATCTTTGCTTTTGCCATATCCAGTTGCCATTCTGGTGAGTCAGAATCCAGGTAAGGAACCAGTATTTTGAACATCTGCCTGTTTCAGCAGAACCATAATTGATCCATCTTCTGAGAAACCATAGTCAGTGACTACTCTAAAAAGACAAGCATGTGTGATGCAATATTGGGTTTCATGGAACACTCTTAATTGGTTACAAAGCCTCTAAATATGTAGAGGCTAGGGTTTCATTTTCTAAATTCATGTTGGTTTACACTGCTGAATGAATTTGCTTTTCTATGTCATAGTAGTAATATGTGCACTAATAAGCCCAAAATCAGGCACAAGGACGGATTTGAATAGAAGACATACTATTTCAGCTTGATAATGACAGGAATGTTTCCACACACATCAGGAACTAAATTGGTTCCAGTAAGAACTGGAAAGTCTTAGTACCACATAAGTGGTGTTAAGTGGAGATGGCTTTTTGCAACCTGTCCCAAATGCCTTGTTCTTTTCTGAACATTGCCGTCCTCTGGTCCGATGGAATAAAGGCAAATAAAGAGGGTCTGCTGACATGCTCAATGTTACCTGTCCTACAGTTTCCCTCTAGCAATTGGTCTCTTTTGTCTTTATGTTCAGGGAGCTGCAGTAGCAACATGCTCAGTAATTCCAGGTCTCCTAACAAGCACTTCCTATTCTTATAATCCTGTCTGCACCTTCCCTTGTGGTCCTCACCAAATAGACCCAAAAGTGGAAAGCAATATTTCCAGTCTCTTGACCACATCATTTTTCATGATCACATCTACATCCAGGGAGGTCTGCTGTGAAGAGCATACCAGAGCACACCAGTGATGGAAGAAAGAAGATTCTGGATGATCAGATAGGAATGGAAGACAAAAAGAGGATAAGTCATCTTCTTGAGGATGGATTTAGGAAAGTTATAAGCAAAATCCCACCTCTCCAAAGTCTGCATGACACAGACTAACTTTGGTTTTGACTATACACTGAACTAGTCCTGCAGTTTAGGTACCGGTAGGAAACCCTAGAGATTTTGTCTCTCTGTCCATTTCACTGCATTGCACTGCAACCCAGGCAAACATATTGGGCCCTTTTTCCCCTGACTTAAGGGTATGATGCTGCTGGTTTCAGTCACACATGTGAGTTTCTGTAACTCAGGGGCAGGAGCCATGAACACATGTAAATGCATAGTGTTCAAAGATTGCCAAGCATATTCCTGAGGCTGGATATTTTAACACAAACTGTGTGAACATGATTGTGACTCATAGGAGAGGTTTCCACAGCTTCCTCATGTTGTAAATCAGTAATAAAAACAACAGCAGTTAGCACTTGTCTCCTACTTTCCAGCCGGCAGAACACAATATAAATATTGTCTAATCAGCCCATATGAGTCAGAACAATGCTCACCACATCTGCTCAGGAATGTGCAGTGAGGCTGGGACATTCACATGAGCCTGAGGGAGTTCCCTGCCCAAATCACATGGTGTGTCATGGGGAGATGGGCGCTAACTCCCTGAGGTACCCTTGAATAACCGAGCTTTAATAGATCATGTCTACAGTCAATTTAACATACAATTAAGCATTTTCACAAAGCAAATAGTACCAGAACTGTTGAAAATGTAATCCTGCCCCCTTGTTAAAACAGGCTTGGCTGTTTGGCATTATGCAGAATGACTGTCACCACAGCGCTTTGAAGTCACTATCGCTGAGGCAAACATGCGCAGGTACAAATAATTCAGCAGCAGAACACTGATGCTCCCCAAGTTTCTTATGCCATGTATGATCCTGAAATCTTCAGGATCATAGTTTAGTCTATTTATTCTCCACACAAAAGGTACTTTACAAAATCTGCTAAATAGCTGGGCCTACTTACTGGGACCAAGGAATATGCCCTGCACACATCTCATCAGACACATCTGTTCCTCCTGCTCCTGGCTCCTCTGTTCTCTTTCACCAGCAGCTGGTTTCTGAATGGATGTCAGAGACTGATCTCTTTGCTTTGCTTAGGCTGTGGGATTGTTTCTCTTCTGGTCTGCAGAGATCTGTCAATATTAGCTTAAATGTAGGTTCTTTTTTCCTTGTGAAAAGAAAAGATAATAATTCTTCCTCCTGATGGTGGCTTAGAGCACTTCAGATTATCCCTTGTTATTTCTTTGCAGAAAGAAATGTATATTCTCTTTTCATAAGAATTATAGCAGTTAACAATCCTCCAGTCCAAACTTTGTCCCATGAAGAACTAACATCAATGGGAGTTAGCTATATCCGCTAAGGGTAGAATTAGGATTCTCACAGAAATCTTTAGGTTCAAATAAAACAATCTTCACTGCTGTAACTATAGCAGCTCTCATGTCCTACATAGTACTTTTTAAGGATATCTTGGTCAAACATAGCTTTCAAAGTAAAGCATATTTTTTCTCCCTCTAGGCCATGAAATTTTCTTTCTATGGGTCTCTGTTCCACAGAGCAACAAATATTCCTCAAATGTCAGACGTTTTCGTTATTTGTTTGTTCCAACTTCAGTCTTTTTTTCCAGATTATTTTGCAGATTCTAATTTAAAAATTTAGGTAAAACCAAAATGAAACAAAGAAACACCACCCTACCTCAATTCAATTATTAATGTTTTACATTGTGTGCTGTCTTTCTACAGTTATTTGTTATTTTTTATATTTAGTATAAAACTGCTAGTACCTTTTTACTAGTATGTTCCTTGGCCAACTTTAGATGCCTAATTTGCATGCCAAATTGCCATTTCTGAGCTTCCAATATAGCTACTGAGGACAATGACTCTTCCAGAACACACTTTAGGCTGCCCGAGTTGATTTCCTGTCTGAAAATTTGCCAAAGAAACCTTTGTAAGAACCAAAGTTGTCCAGTTTAGGCACCTAAAATACCTTGTTTGGTGCTAGGAGAGTTTGTTCTTTTCTGCTTCCTGTGGGTCACATTCCCCCTTGCCCAGGCAATGTGCCCAACCTGTGGGGACAGAGAAGGCTCTCCACATTTCCTACCCTCCCATTTGGGTTTGCTTCTGAACAAGAAATTACTCATGGGCTAAAAACAACTTGTTGAAGAAGGGCCAACACATCACCAGCCTCTGAACCATGGACTTCAACCAAAGTTTCCAATGTGGAAATCAGAAATCTGGTATCCAGTACAACCCATGAAAAGGGAATAGCCCACAATTCCCTTTTTTGTCACTATATTTGTTAACCTGCGTTTGGCCAAATTACCAGGTTTTTCACAATTGCAGGAGCGCTTTCTATAGACATTAATATTTCTGGGTTTAAGGGCTAACGATGAAGCATCAATCAATCAATCAATCAATCAATCCCTGATTCCAAAAGTGGAGGCACTGGACTTGTTCTACTTATTTCATTCATCTTGAAAACGAAAAAAGATTTTATTTGGGGGAGAGTTGAAATTGATATAGGATACCTTGGTAATGAAACTCAGTATTCAATTTTAATGCAAGTAGGTCACACTACTAGGGAAAATGGGATAAATACCCATAAAATAAACACCACACAGGCTGGACTGAAATGGTAAAAGAGCATGATTGTGAGCAATTACCAGCTTTGTCCTTGATCGCTTTACGTATCTTTTAGTTTACAGGACTAGTTATCCAGTCTGGGAATAAGATCCATTCATTGGGCTGCAAAACCAACTACAGTAGCAATGGGGATGGAATAGAGAGTGGGATCAATTTTTTTTCAAAATGAAATAGAATTTTCTTCAGAAATCATTAGAGTAAATTTTAGGTCTTGTGAACTGGCTGAGTGTTTTGCCTGTCATCACTCTGTTTTCCTTGAACTATCATTCATATCATAAAGCCATGGCAATGGTAACGATTTTTATTTGCTTTTCTTGAAATGGAGGATTATTTTAGCATGTGCCTATCCCAAATACATTTGCCCTGTCATCTAATTATATTATATAGTAGACTACAGCCTCCCCCTTTGATGCATTGATTTTAATATTTGTTCATGGTAATGCAGTAAACATTCACAATTATGTTAAATCTCTACAGTATATGGCAAAAAAATGAAGCCATGTTTCTAAATTTTAAATGTGTCCTGAAGCACATGGTTATAAAGCATCCATGGGGACACTGTGTGCTTAGGCCATTCTGAAACCTGAATTCTAGTCAGCAATGAGCACTCCCTTCCCTCAACAAAGATCTGTAGCAAAAAACAGATATGCCCATTTACAGTACTGTTAAAATGAATAGTTCCCAAAATATAAGTGTATTTAATTGTGGGATGTATATGTCTTACAGGATCACATTCAGATGCATGTGCCTTCCACAATGAAAAATGGATTTGCAATTTTCATTTTTCCCTAACTATAAATATTTGTATGCCACTTAATTTAAAGATTATACTGAAAGATATCATTTTCGATTAATATGCTGTATTTTACAGTTTACATTCCATTTCAATATGCTTGCCTTCTATAAAATGTGTTTCAAGACTCCCTAATAAAAAAAAAAAGAGAAAATAGGCACACTTTAAGCAGTTTACAGGAGACAGATCATTATCTCCTACAAAGGAAAGGAAACAGGAAAGCTGTAAATAATAAGTTCTGAATAGGAATGACACAAACAGCCTAATCAATGTCTTCCAGAACTGGCAAGTGACACCTCTTTGTTTTTTGCAAATAAAAACCTTCTTAACATCACAATATACACCATTATCTCTGCAGGCAAGGTATATTTAGAAATGTACAAAATGTACATTTCCTGCCAGCCACTAGATCAGTAGGTGGAGATCTAAAGTCATGCAAATATTACAGTAAATGCAGGCAACCAATTTCTAATTATTCCATATCAGCAGATTTGTGAGGAATATAATTTATTAAAAAAAGAACAGTTTATGATCAGCAGACCTTAGTTATGACTGTTTAGGAATTCAGTGCATTTTGATCTAATCACAAAATCAAAATATTCATGAAACACAATGATATCTCCCCAAAGCAGCCGGGCAGCCATTAATTTTGAAATTCGGGTAATT
Source organism: Melozone crissalis (assembly GCF_028551555.1). Lineage (NCBI taxonomy): Eukaryota > Metazoa > Chordata > Aves > Passeriformes > Passerellidae > Melozone > Melozone crissalis. The sequence continues at coordinate 24,609,231 of NW_026535780.1, forward strand.
TATTAACACTTATCTGTAGCTGTAAAAGCTTACCTCTGTGTTTGTAATACGGGTAAAAGTGAAAGCAGTTTTAAAACTGATTCCTAATGATTTATAATGGTTTGCTGTAATTTGAGCCAGAAATTCAATTAAAATGTATGTCTAGTTTTGTTTCAAGATCTTTAGTTAAAAATTCTATTAAAATTCTATTTCCTTCTTGCATTAAATGTATCTGTTATCTGCATATATGAGAAATATAAGAAAATTCTATCATTTATTCCCCAGACTGCACAAATGCCTTTAAAAACATCCATTTTTATTTCATAATTCTTCCAAGGTACTATTTAGAATTTATGTACAGTAGAGGAGAAATAAGTGTGTGTGCTATTTTCTTTTGAAGAAAACTAGCTTCTCTACTGAGTGCTCATGCAAATATTCAAGTGACATTTATCAGTTCATCAAAGAAAGGAAAAACAAATAACACTGAATTATCGGGTGTTTTAAAAGCGTAATTACAATACCAAGGGTATAGTTTCTTTCTATATATGTTCCTGTTATAAATCCTTCTTGTAAAGGATATGTAACTTCACTACCAAAATTCCCTTTTGAGATAACACTTCACATTGTTATTTATAAATAATGAGAAGTAAAACTGGCCATTCTCGTGTTTATTTATAGGGAAACAAAAAAAGAGACAACTCACTGCTGATGTTGGAATCACTCCAGGCAAAACCAGAAGTGAAGGAGTGAATATTACTCACTTTCCCTCTGTGATTGTCTTATCTCAGAATACTTCACCACATGTAAAGGTAAAGGACTGAGTTTATAGATGAGCACATCTGTTAATGTTGATGAGAGTGATGTGGCCAGTCCTAATACTCTGTGTTGGGAACTGATCTTTTGTAATGCAGTTAATCAGTTGTTTCTAGATAAAGAGAAAAACATTCAGGTACCCAAATGAATGTTGCCTTGTGCAAAATACTTACTATTTTCAAATTCATTTTTTCAGTGTTTACCTTACTTAGATATAATTGACTGGGAGTAGTGGTGAATCAAGACCATATACCAGCAAAGTAAGGATGCAGTTCAGTAAACTAAGTGGCACTAGGAAAGCTTTGAGGACTTGTTCTGGGTCAGTAGCAGCTATTGATCCTGTGAAAGTAAGTTTTACAGGAGACTGGGACATTGCATAGTCATTGGTAAAAGTAAATCTGAGAGGAAGAAGATGTAGGTCTCTCAGTGTAGGATAGATTTAGATTAGATTTAGATTTACAGGGCAAAGAATCCACTAAATTACTTCATTGGCTTCTTTGGCTTCAAGACTCAAGTGCTTTTGCCTACAGAGTAAGGAAAGTCTGCAAGTGAGGAGGTTCCAAAGTGGAAGGCTTTCACAGAAAGAAGAAATATTTGCTGTGGGAGATATGGATTAACAGAGAAGGAGGAAACACATATAAAGTATTTGGATGATGTTTTCACAAGATGAAGGGCAAAGGGTTTACTTTTCTACTGTTGATCAAGTGACAAAGTTAAGGAGGGAGTCTTCGTGTGGTGTGTTTTACCCAGAAGCAGAAAGGGAAACAGCCAGTGGACACTTGCTGATGAGAATAAATGGGCAGGGCTGCTGAGAATCTTCATTCCCTAGGTGACCTCACCCATACATGGAACATGTCACTGTCACGTTTCTGTCCTTTTAGACCACCAATGATTGATGGTTTCTTCCAGATGAAATGAAGACTCTCTGTAAGGTGTGGCTCTACAGACACGGTGTTTTGGACACAATCCAGTCTGTCATTCTCTCCTGTGGAGGGCAGTGGTACTCTTAAATAGTAGCTCCAGGCTTTAGTAGTGTAATTAATGATCTCAAGATGAAGCAGCAGCCAGCATGTTAACAATATTATTGTGTACTAAACTAAAGGAGAGATATTGCAAGAAACAAGAAATGATACAAAGGGTCATAGAGAGGTTAGAAATGTGGGCAAAGAAATAACAAAATTGCTTTATCTTTAAGACAAAATACATAATTTTTTCGTTGTTTCACACTTGTAATAACAGTACACAACAGACAACAGACAACAGACAACAACAGACTTTAGGAGTGGGTGAAACTTGGAGAAACCTGCTATACCAGGAGATAGGGGTGAGAGAACAAGAGACCTAAAGTGAAAGAACAAGAGATATCAGAGTGATAGCATCAGAGACCTTATGTGTATAGGAGATGTAGGAGTGATAGAAGAAAGCAAACTGGATGATAAGTGCGATGCACATAGGCATATGGGATACAGAAAAGACTCCAGAAGCATTTAATGAAGAGATGTGTTCCTAGAGCTAACTATGTGTTTTTCCTTGCTTGTGTTTAATTAGGTTTTTATTGCTTTACTGGGTTCAGTCAAAATTCTAAGAAGGGAGACTACTGGGAAGAAGAAATGTGTATAATGTGAAGGAAATTTATTGTAAGGAAGAGGAAATTTTGACTCCCAAATTTGGGGCAGTCAGTATTTACAAAGCATCTTACAATTTAACATATTAAAGATCACAGTAAAATATTTCTTTGATTAACATCTAAGGGGAAATGTTTCCTCTTACCTCTATTGTTCTCTTAAGAGAATTGTTGGCATCTCACTGATGAGGACATTGCCCCTGCCTGTGCTGGTTATCATCTATCATCATCTCTGGGCTTGTCTTCCCTCTTAGACCGCCCTCATGCTTGCTGGTACCTGACACCAAATCCTGTTGCAAGTACTAGGAATTCTGTCTTCACTGGGCTTCCATTTTGAGGCAGATGGCTGTTTGCTTTTTCCAGCTGGTAGAAGGACTGAAATTTTTCACTTGACTCAATGTGATCTTTTTCTGCTCTTTTACTGGAAGACATTTTTAAAATTAAAAAACGATATATTAAAAAGAGTGAAGGAAAAATGTGATTTTAAAAACAGTAAATAAAAGGAATACAGTTCTGATACTGATTCCCAGAAAACTGCTTCTTCTACAATAATTTCATAACTGTATTTTTTACAAATACTAGGTTATCACCTGAATGCTTGCAAGAACTGAACGCCATGTATGAATCAGCATAAGCTTGATTTGTTCATTTAGGAAAAACAAAAAAAAAAGAATATGTTTTCCATTGTTCTTCAATTTCCATTAGAAAAATACAAAGTACCATCAAGAAATGCTGACAACTCTGCTTTAGATTGAGCCAGATTCCTCTGAAGAAGGAATATGTAATCACCATCTTTAATGGCATGCAGTCCATAAATTTAACCATTTAAATCCTTTATATATTTCTAGCATTCTGCCTTCTAATCACAGACATGTTTCTAACCAGAATATATTAACAAAATGTACGTACAAAAAATTTTGCACTGAAATTTTTATGCAAAGGCAGGAAACAGCCGGAATGCAAGAAAAAAGGAGACTCAGAGCCCAGCTCTGTCATAATCCCATCTAGGTGGGCTCTGCCTTCCCTTCACCAGCTCTTGACTGCTTGTTCCTAATCTGTTTGCTGATTCTGAACTAATCTGTTAAAAAAATGTCATTGTGTTGTTCCATTGATGTCTCTGGTTCCTTTACTGGGTCACCATTGTGAATGGAGGACAAATAGGTGATTCTGGAGGAGGCATGGACTGTGACTATGGCAGACCTGACTTGGAGAGTCTTACCCTGTGGCAGGGCTACATCTGCAGAAACACTGACAGCTTGGCATTGAGAAAGTATCTGTGAAAGACCTTTGGGAAAGGAGCTAGCAAAATGAGGCTTGGAGATATAAACAAAAAAACACTGCCTTAAAGTATTTAAAATTTTCAGGGAAATTTGACTCATACCTTGATAGATAATCCCAGAAGTACTTAATGCTATTATCGACTTATTCCCCTTTCAGCAGAGTTTATACGCCCCGAAACATGCTGCTACATTATTTAGCACTTACAATTGTTCTGGGTGTTCCAGATATGTAAAACAATTCCTTCTCCCCTTCTTCAGAGCAGATTCCCAAAGAGCTTGCAATGCCATTTTTCAGAGGTGCATGATGTAGCTCTATCTCTCACTGGTATCAGTGGGTCCATAAGAAATCCCATTCTACTTCCAGAGCCATCCTTCTGCCAACATTTTGGTGCTTACCTCTGTCCTTGCCTGAAACCTGTGGGAAGCTGCAATTGTTCAGCTTAGTGAAGTAGGTCTAAGTCTTTGTTCACATCAGTCTAGTGCATTCAGCCTTTGAAGGAGAGCAGACAGTTGCCCATCCTCAGGAAGAATCAAGAGCTTTCACCTTTGCACTGTTTGATCGCTGTTTGTCTCCACCTGATTTCAGTGGGATTTGGAGCAAAAAAAGAAGAAAGATGAAGGAAAGTATTGAAGGTGCCTTTGACGCTTTCAGAGACATAGTTTGCATAGGAAAATAGAGGTCTAAAACATTTTTAGGCACTCCTTTGGATATCTACAACTCTGAAAGAATGGTGCTGACTTTGTCTCTGAATCAGCCATAATATTTTATAAGCATACATAGCTATTCTAGTCTCTCTTTACTAGCTGCAGTTACTCTTTTTTTCCCTGTGAAATGGAAACATGGCATTATGTATCAGAAAACTCCATTGTTTTCTCATAGAACTCTATTGCCTGTGATGTATTAGCAGCCCTTTTGCACTGGAGAACATTTTGTATAGTATATTTCCTAATTACTTATGAATTTTCTGCTTTTATTGTTCTATGTCACAGCCTTAACATCCCTTTTAATGTACTTTTGTGTGCAAATTAGAATGGCAAGAGTTAAGAAGTAAGACTTTCTGTATATGGTGGCGGATGTTCAGAGCAATTCAGCATGTCAAGCTGGGGTCAAATGGAAAGGGAATGTCATTACTAAATGGTAACATTTTCTGTGGATTTTAGAGAAATTCAAATCCTTTTTTAATCTAAATATATTTTATCTTTTTTTTTCAGGGTTAAAGGTTGGACTTCAAGTTCCTGTCAGACATTTGTATATTAAAATGACTTTACATTTAATTATTTTCTAAACTAACTTTCAAAATAGTTTTTCACTGAACTGCTATACCAGAATGCAATCTATTTCACAGGACCTTTTATCCTGATTCACATATATTTTGTATGATATACTTTCCTACTTGTAAGGCATGGGTTCACATATCCGCTAATTATTTTTTAAATCTCATGCCCAGGAAGTGTCTACTGTCATTCTAGAAAAATCTGGGACACAAGTCTGTATCCAATATGTATATGCCTAAATGATGCCTGAATGTCCCTGATTTACTGTGAGTAATTGAGCAAGAAATTTAAGCCATGATCTATTGCAGGAAATTTATATAACAAAAGTTAAGGGGCAGGGTTTCTATCTGTGCCACTATGACAGTGGTCAGTTGCCTTATTTTTATTTTTCTACATTCCTGTATTCAGTGTGCAGTTAAAATTCCTATTTTCCTTTAAATCTGCAGTGATATTGGAATGAGTTTGAGATGGGGTAATGTATTCAAAATCATAATGGTTTAGAAAATTACTTTCTATTTTTTAGCTATTACCACAAAGTCTTGTAATACATTATCATGAAAAGAAAGGACTAGGCATGACAGGTGTGCTGTAACTTGGTCATAATTGCACTAATGTGTGTGAGACTGTGTGGCAGTAGATTATCCCATACGTCTTTTCCATTATTGCCCATTTCAGCTAGTCAAGGGAAACCATCAGCACCAAAACTCTTCCTTCTATACTATCATTTCCCTGCCTACCCAGTTTTCCTCCACTTCAGCCACATGCACCTTGCTAACCTGTAACCATCAAGTAGTGCTGAGGCTCTATGGAACCCCCTAAAATGCATGAGGCAAGGAGGAAAAAGGGATTGCTTTCTTATACTAAAATATCTTCCACCATTACACAGCTTCCAGTTTTGTTCCTGCTTTGAATTCTGATTTCTCAGCAAAGCAAGCCCCAGTGGAGTGCTTATTGACATCTAAGTCATGAAAAATCATGCTGGCCTGAGACGCAAGGGGTGGAAGAGTGACCTGAAATGAAAATAATGTTACCTAGGCCAGTCTGTATGTAAGATTCTTCTCCAGCTTAATATGATGCCTGCCACAAAGTTCTGACCACACAATCCAAGAGAAAACCTAAATAGATTGACAACCCAGCAGAATATGTCCAGGAATTCTCAAGTACACACAGCCATTTATGAAGTTAAGTGAGGGTACATTGCTGATGCAAGCTGCTCTGAAATGTGTTTCAGGCTTTTTAGAACATTTCTGTGTGGAGAACTCTTCATCCGTCTTTATAATGACTTTTCTTTTACAATGCTTGCAATATTTAAGGTGCATCACACCTTAGCCTTGTAAAAATATTCATCTTGTCATGTCACTATGTGAGGCCTAAATCTTATTGATAGTTAGCATTTACTTTATCCATATTGTAGAAATTCCTTGTTTTGTTGCCAGTAGGAAAAAAAGAACAAGTTCATGTTGCTGGCATGTTCAAAAATATATTAAAAAAATTATGGTTCTGGTTTTTTTTTCCCACATTAAAAACAGCCTTGGAGTTGAAAAAAATGTAAGATTTTTGCATTCTGAAACAGTAACCAAATACAATTGCTTTCCAAGTAATTGTTCCACCACAGAAAGGATTTACCAGTATCAACAAACAGTATTTTCAATGAAGGAACAATTCTTTCATTTATTTCTTTCATTTTAATAACTGGCATTTAAAGAGTGCCCAGGTGTTTATAAATGTGTGTGGTCTGTATTTCTGCCCTTCACATTCGTGGCCCAGGTCTGTAGTGGGAAGTACTGCTTTGAAGTCTTGCAAGAATCCACCTGATACTCAAGACTCCAATACTGGGTACAGAGGTGAGATACAAGAAAGAAACAAATTCAATTAAAATCATTAAGATGGCCATGCTGTCATTCTTTAGCTGAAGACTGTGAAAAAGAAAATATGGCCAGATTGTGTACTAATCTTCATAGCTGTAAACTGTGACTGACTCAATTTGAGAGAATTCAGATGTGCATTGCACTGATTCTCTAGTTCCCATTAACTGACACTCTTCCCATTAATTGATTTCTGAAGTGTAACTATTAAAGACAACTTTGAAAATTAAATGTTCACAAAGAAAATGAAATTTAATTTTTAAACATTTATACAAATTATTAAATTCTTCATACATTCAAACTCAGGACTGATTCCTTTCCCTTGCTGGGAACTCCAGACACATTGAATGTAGAGAATTGACCCACAGAACAAATAGGAGTCTTTGGACCTAATTCAATAGTTCTTGTTTGTGAAGGAAAAGTGTGTTTTCTTTTACTAGCATAACAAGACATTATGCAGGACCTTCCAAGCTTCTCAGATCCCACTGCTACACTGAAGTAGTGAAGCATCTCCCAAGAATCTGTGTGCTGTGCTTTAGGAATGCTGCTGGTTAAGCAAAAGAAAGTATCACAGTGAAATTCATGTTCAACAAACTCAGAATCCTCCTGTTCTTGGGTAACTATGTGAGATATAGAAGAAGGAATATGAGAAAGGAAGGAATATGAGAGGAAGATCAGTCTTCATGATTAAATCAGTCTTCCTGTTATATTGTCTTCTCTCTAGCCACAGAGAGAAACAGGGGTCAAATCAGCCAGTGATGTGCTGCATCACTCTCTAACACAGCCTGCAACTCTGTTGATTGTGGATGAAGTGGGGACAAACTTTTTCCTTAGGCTTACACTGATTCAAGATTCCTATTAATTCAACCAAGAAAATATGATCATTGGTATAAACAATAATAGTTGGAGTACACAATTATGTTAGGGCATAGGGCTCTATCTGGTTTGTTCTTGAAAAACAAAGAGATGGAAACTGCTTGGCCTCCCAGCAGGTGCTGGCAGGAGGCTCTTAGATGCCTGGAATTGCCCCTTCAGGTTGGAGCAGCTCAGAGCTTGCTTATAGAGCAAATTCTCCACCCTGTCCAGCTGGAGGTTCTAAATTGAGCTAGCCCAAGTTTATAAGTGTCCTCACACTGGGTTATCAAAAGCAGGTGCAGTATTTCGGATGTCTCACTAAGCATCAGCTCTGCCTGTGTGTTTTGAATGAAGTCCTTACTGAATGTGTAATTGCTTCTCAGCATATCCTCTTTGACAAATGTCTGTCTCAACCCATAGTCTCTTTAGAGAAAGTAAAATGAATCGTCTGGTATTATGGACAAGTCTCTTGCCTGATTTTAAATCTGGGAATCATTGTTCAAAATAAATTTCTAATTAAAAAAGGCTAAGCAAACACTCCAGTTGTTACATCCTTTTCCAGTTTATTTGTGAGTTCACCAAACTGAACAAAATTGCTAGGAAACTGTAGAAGTAAGGAACTGGAAAATCTGCTCCACATGGGTACATTAGAGGAATTGCCTGTTCCTGTCTACAGGAAAGAATCTGTTTTGTTTGGAGGTTCAATCCTCTAGTTTAATACTCCTTCCTGTTTTTTATAGGCAGTTCTTTGCACAGGGCAACCTGTGACCCCCCTGAAATTCTTTTAGTGTCATTGTGATATTTTTTACCATTTCCATTATATGCTGCATCATTTTTGTAGAGAAAATAAAATAGCAGGAGTGATGAAAGGAAAAGTTCTGTCTTCATGAAGAATGACTGAGTGAAACATTTTGGATTTGATAGATTATATTTGAGCTATTCTATTAATTTATTTTTGTAGGGTTTTTTTTTTTGCATTTTAGAATTGTCTGTCATTTTTTTTAATAGTTTGATTCTATAATTCTATTGTCCTAAATTTCTCTATAAAGAAGTGATCCCACAAATACCAAAAGCAAATTTATGCTTAATTTTCCAGTAAAAAGCATTAATTAAAAAAGAGATATTGAGGTTCTGCATTAATTGTTATATTTTATGCAAGTATGCATCAATTCTCCCATTTCAGAATGCCACTGAAGTCCTAGATATATTTTCTACAAAATTTCTTGTGGCTTTATTTTTTTTTTATCCATTACATTAATAATTACATTGTAAGCAGGATTAATAAATTTAGTTATATCAAGTGCATTTAGCATCAAGTATTCTATCCCTTTAGTTAAGGGTGGTGTATTCAGATGTCTATGAATGAAAATGACCCAATGTTATATTTGTTTTTAAAAAAACTATATTAGGAAGAGAAAATTGGATCTTGAATTGCTTGAAATCTTGAAAGGATTTACAATAGGATGAATCAGAAAGATCACCTATAAAATTAACAGCACTTACCTTCCAATTCTGGAAATCTGAATTACCCTAGAAGAGTGATGGAAAAGCGTTTTGAATTCAGCATGCAAGGAAAAAACATCATGAACTGAGGATTCAAGCTCTTCTGCTGGAGAAGAAGGATAGCCTTCTTCTTAGTCTAGGAATTTTCCTGAGGCTAAGAGATGGACTCAGTTTTGTGGTGCTATATTGGCCCAGATTTCTCTGAGTCATGTATTCCAGTTACTGCAGTACCTATGGCCAAAATACTCAACTTTAGGGGCAAAATTCCCATTGTCTCCCTGTTGGAAATTTTCTGTAGGAAGTCCTGGATTCTTAACCATGCTAATGTGCTGAGCATGAAAGTTATGAAGCTGGAGAAAAGTAGCAGTGGTAGGCATTGCCTACAGGCCTCACTCCACTGCACTGTTCTTTGCTGGTGAGCTGTGGACTGATGGGTCTTGAGAAAAGCCCCTTACTCTGGTGTTCATTTTTCTATTGAATGCCAGGTACAAATACAGCCATAGTGATGGGGAAAGGTTAAACTGATTTTCAGATTTTTTCTGCAAAAAATCTGCTGTTATTTCGTATTCAAAAATGACATGATTGAATGAATGCTTCATGCTCCACTAGCTTATAACTTTATATGAATGCCCCTCTGCATACATCAGTCTGGAGGACGCATTTATGAACTGAAACTTCTGAAGATTCAATTTCTGTTGAAGCATTTCATCACATATACTTATATTTTAAACTTGAAATAATGAGTTGACAGCTATGTTTTGTGAGCTTCTTTACACTCGGTTAGAGCAATTTGGGCACTCAGGTCCCTTCATGCTGAGTAAAAGTCCACCACCTGCTTGACAATGAGGGACCTTGTCCTATTCATTATTGTGTTAACATAACAGTGTTTCATGAATGGCTAAGCAGCTCTCTTTTCAGCAGCTTTTAGCTGTGGCAGTGTGACGCTTCTTTCCCTAGCATCCACCATTAATGAAAAGCTGCAATGCGCGATTCTCCTGCCGAGGTGTTACACCACCCCTCCAGCGCTGGCTGTCGTGCTGCGGCAGGGTGAGCACTCAAGGCAGGAGGAAAGCGACACTATTAGTCAGCTCTGTCTTGCCTGACCTCAGCGACCAAGGCTGGAGTTAAAAGCAGGGTAGTTGTGTATAAAGCGAAGTGTTACAGACATGTTAATAGCTTCCTCTCCCCACCCACTGTATCAGCACAGATACCATGTTCTCTAATGCTCCACTGGTAACCTGCTGGCTTTTGACTTCACTTTGTACGAGATGAAATCCCAAATTAGAGGTTAGTTTAAAGTTAATTTATTGTCCTTACAATAAAGGGAAAATTCAAACAGGTTTCAAGAAAGGCTTCCGCTCTGCCATTGATGAGAGAGGTGTCCTGGATATTAGGAAGGAGTATAAATATAACCCATTATTTGTGTTTGTGCGTGTGTGTATCTGTATCTCTACCTATATATCTATCTATATTAGAATACATGTCTAAATGGGACACCTATCTAGATCTACACATGTAAATACTGCTTACTGATATGTATATATAGTTATATGTGATGTAAATATCTTCCTCTATTTATTCACTGTATTTTCTTATTTTCTGTGTGAAGGCTGTTGCATCCAGTTTGCCCTGTTTTCCATCTCAGATGGATGTAGCATGACATAGCAAGAGGCCAAAAGTGACTTTTTCCTTCCTTTTTGGACTAACTGCTATTCTTTCTCCCAGTAGCAGTCCTCTGGTTCAGTAAAGCTTCGTGTGAAAATCCATAGGTGAAATACTGTCAGGAGTTTAGTGGCAGCAGGATTTCCTTCTTGTTTATTTACATGCAGTTTAAATGAAGCAGAGGGCACCTGGATTATGAAGGGTTCCGGTCACTTAATTTTAGCTGGAGATGAACACATATTGTGTGCTTTTCTCTCTCTTTGGCAAATGGAAGTAAAACTTTAAAAAAAGTGCACAATTGGTCATACATAGGAATTCTGGCTTCTCTTTTGCTTATTGCTGAGGCTGGTCCTTGACTTGTGCTGTAATATAAGTCATGTGCAGGTGTTGTCACATAGAAAACTACACAGCATGAGTGAAAATTTTGTGAGGCAGTGCACTAACAATAAAGCAATGTAGGTGCAGTGTTCTAGTGCTCAGATCCAGGCTCACCAGCATCACCATGCTGGCCAAAGCCATTCACCTATATCTGGAAAAAAGTAAATCATAACAGAGACTAGTATTGGCTAGAAATTTGATTGCAAATGTATTTTATTTCATTACTTATTTTCCTCCCTACAAAAGTTAAAAAGTCAATGACTTTTGTTGTTGAAAAAAGGCTGAAAATGTGGTCTGGGTCCATACTGCAGGCTTAAAACCTAGAAGGCAAATGAAACAAACATTGTAAGAGACTGTAGAGGCATATTTTAAAGCAAATTGCATGGTTTGAGGGCCCTGACTTATGAGTGTAAAGAATTTGGCATCCCTGTGTGCTGATTTACCAAATAGGGCTATTCTTCCACTGCAATCCTCATGGGAGCAGTTTAGCTCTCATTGCCATTAACAAATTTCATGTGATAATGCAAAAAACCTACTCTTGCATACTTTGAGCAATGCAGTACTTAGTTCATATTCTGGCTTACATCACCCTGACTTTGTTTATGCTTAGATACTCATCTGGACATGGGCAGCACAGCTTTGCTAGTCTCCAAGGTTCAGATGCTGCAGTGAATTCCTGCCATTGATGAAATACTGCGATAATGGTCTCAGTTTATGTGGTGTTTGTTATCAGCTAGAAAATCACAGAATTTTATGGGTATCTCATCCGCTGTAATGAGATAGGAGGCTAACAACCCAGTGGGCATTGTCTTTATGTTCATTTTAGCTACTTACTGGTTCATGGTTTGACAAATAGTCATTTTTCTTCTAAGAAACAAAATATTTCCATATTTTTGTATTTCCAAGAGAAATGTGTTTATTTTATTTGTGTGAAGAGTAAATAGGACATCTTGCTCACTTTATCCATGTGTATAAACCCTCATTATTTATTATTTGAAGAACCAGCTTAGTAGAGATCTTTACTAGGGACATCTTAGCTCTTTAATTTCTGGAACACACAGTACAGTCTACAACGCAGTCATACAAATTACTGTCAAGAAACAGTCTATAGATACATCCCACAATATCCCTTTTTGTGTCTGTGGAATCAATGCTTCATTGTCATAGGAATCACAGATATATAGGGCTGGAAGGTATCTACAGACACAGGATAATTCATCCCCTATCCTCACTGTACATAAAACAAACATGACATATCTCACTTGCTCTTAAAAACCTTCAGTGAAAGAGATTCTGAAACCTGCCTCAGTGAACTATTTCAACCCTTAACTGCCCTTCCAATTGGAAACCTTGTAACCTGAATCTCCTTTGCTTCAAATTATTTGGCTTTCTTCTCCTACAAATCCCACTCAGGCCCTAAGAATAATTGATCGCCGCACTCCTTCTAACAAGCTCTATATACTTGAAGACATTATCATGCCTGCCTTCAGTCTTTCCTTTTCCAGACTAAACAAATCCAACTCTTTCAACCTTTCCTTGTAGGTCACGTTTTCCAAAGCTCTTATCATTCCCTTTGCTTTCCTCTGGATTCTCTCTAAATTGTCTGTATCTGTTCTGAAGTGTGGTGACCAAAATGGGAAACATTACTCCAGCTGAGGTCTGAGCGATACCCAAGGAGAACAGAACATCAAGAACAGCACCTCCAATAGCTTATACACAACACTGCTGACCTCTCCTTCAGTTAAAGAGGTCTTTGCAATAGCAAGAAACAATTTAGTTTATGGCCTCCTGTGTTTGTTTGTTTTACATTAATCTTGCCTATTTATTCTTCTTTTAACAGTTGCTCATATAACTTCTCTAAGTTTCGTGTTCTGCATGTGTATTGACTGCATTTCATGTTCACTTGTGAGTGCTTTCTCCAGGATTTGACAAATGGCTTGTATTCTGACTGAACTGCCAAAATGCTTTGTTGTTCTTGTCTTGTTCCATGTATTTTTGGGACAAATGCCAAGTATAAAAAATGTAGCTGTATCCTCCATCCCACCACTGAGATTGTCAGTGAAAATCATAGTAGAACAGAGGCACCAGTAGGGATTCTTAGAGGATTCTGTTTGAAATATCCTCCAGTTTGACAGGGAATCTGTACTAATCATTGTGGTGGGTGCTATTTTCCAAACACTTCCTCACACTCTTTTCACTAAATCATCCAGACCACATTTCTCTTGCTTATGAGAACAATATGCAGAGTTGTGTTGAAAGACCTGCTGAAAACAGGATTTATCAAATCTGCCTTCTGCTACACTGTTATCCAGTCATCCTGTCAAAGAAAGAAATTAGATTCATGTGATCTGTTATTGACAAATCTATGCTGGCTGTTTCTTTTCACCTTGCTATCTTCTCGGTGCTTTCAGCTGGATTGTTTAATGATTTGTTGTTGTGTCTTTCTGGCTGTCTTTAACTAGACTATAATTCAAAGATTCTCTTCTTCTGCTTAAAAAAAAAAAAAAAAACAACGAAAAAACAAAACCAAACAGTTACTGTATTTACCATTCTCAGTCCTTTGGAACCTCTCCCATACTGGACAAAATTTTGGACACAATGACTGATTGTCCCTGAATAGTCCAGAAATTACTTTATATAGACCATTACAGCCCAGTGACTGAATACCACTTGACACTATAAACTTGAATACATGTAAATTCTGTACATACCAGGACTTTATCCTGATTTCATTAAGACTTTTTGGGATCTATTCTAAATATATTGCTCCAACTATCATATGAATTTTCATGAAAGAAGCATTGTTTTTATGTGGTTTATTTTCTGCCATACTGAAGTATATGTTTGAAAGAAAAATAAAATGTCTTTATATTTTTAAGATTCCATATGGTACAAGAATTAGGTGTAAAAAGTTTTGGCTCCCAGGAGTTTGTCTATAATCAAGTGACAGTAGCGAACTGAGGCTGGTCAAAAGAAATAGGATGGGGAAACTAAAAAGAGTAATGGAATTACCGAATTGCAAGGTCGAAAGACACCTCAAGAGACTGTGCAATACAACAGCTTTCACAGAACGAAGGTCACATAGACAAGCTCTAGCTGAAAGTTTATACCTAGCTTTCAATGTCTCTAGTTGTGTAATTCCCATCAAAACCACAGAATTCTGATTATTGAATGATTTTGCTAGCAACACTGGTTTTCCCCATGCAAGTTAAGGCAATTTCATCGTGAAAGGAGGGTGCAAAGATGGAACCAGGTTCTTTTCAATAATGGCCAGTGACAGGACAAGAGGTAATGGACACAAACTGAAATGCAGCAGGGTCTGTCTGAACATAAGAAAACACTTTCCTGTGAGGATGCCTGAGCACCATTAGAGATTGTGCAGGGAGATTGTGGAGTCTCCCTCCTCAGAGATATTAAAAAATCACCTCGACATGGTCCCATGGTCCTGTACAACCAGCTCGAGGTGCCCCTACTTGACAAGCTTGGTTGAACCAGATGACCTCCACACTTCCCTGCCTAGCTGAACCATTCTGTGATTCTATGATCCCATCCTTCTTCCAGAAGTCAGGGAATACATTTGAATATTTTCACATGTATCCACAGCATAGGGTCCTGAAATTGAGTTTTAGTAATCTAAATAAATCCATTTTCTTCACTTTTTCCTTGCATCTGCTACTCATTTCTAACTGGATGTATATTTGGACTACTAAGAGAGCTTGGTATCAATATTTCTCCTTTTTAGGAATGCTTAAGCATTGTTCTATCTGTCATATTCATATACAGTGAAAATGTACCTGTTGCTCACTGCTGGCTGAAAAATCTCATCAGAAGTGATCAGTTATACAAATTGGGGGGTATTTCAAATGAAAAACAGAGTCTTTGGCAGGTCTAGGTTTATTCAAAAGTTCCAATAAGAAGCTTCTCTAGCCGTGCCTATCTGCACATCATTTGAGCAAATAGTGGTATCACACATCCCTGGATTTACCTTCAAGCAAGGTCAGGAGCGGAGAAGATGAACTCTTTGATAGGAAATTCACAAAAGAGTTAAAGAAGTGAAAGGATTTTTAAAAGCAAATGCGAGTGAAAAAAACCCAACATTTTTTTACGGTAAATCTCATGGTATGCCTATAATTAAGTCACATAGGTTAAAGGCTTGTTATGCTAGGATTAACATATGGTAAATGCATCCATTGAATTTCACTGAGATTCATATGATGATTACATATAAAATTCCATGTAATGAGATATATTTATCATCAAAAGGTCTTTGGCCTTTAAGAAAATGTTACAACAATTATCCTGTGAACGTGAAAAGTCAATAGAGGTATAAATGCATGTCTTTATGCCATTATTGTGACTGGATTAATTTCAACAAGACCAGCCCTGCTGACATTAAGCTATCAAGGGGGAAGCCTAGTGTTACTCATACAGCCTCTCAGCATGCCCTCTCGTCTCTCCTTGTCTGCTTGGACAGACAGAAAGAATTTTTTCCTCCACTCCATCCTTTTATAATCACAGCTATGGAGTTCTGTAGCAAGTACTGCAAGATGCACTGCCCTAGAGCTTTCACAAAGTTTTTTTTTCCTTTTGGATTTCCCAAATCTCTCAATTACAAAAATTGTATTAGACAGGAAGCACCAAATTTCAGCAGTCACTAATGTGATTTGGAGTAACATATTACTATTAAGCAGGGCAAATACACTGTGGACTAATAAGAGAATAATAATTTTATATCATCTCTGGGAAAGTGAGATGCAAAAATGAAGATGGGGTAGGATCCATAGGTATGCAGGAACAAGCAATATAGAGACATCAAATAGATACAGGTGTATCTACACCAACCTGCCCATCCCTTCTTCAGAAGAGCAAAATATCCATAAAGAAATTGTTTCCTTTTATTTTTCTGACCTTAAGTGTCTTGTTCCAATTAGTTATTTTCTTCTTGCAATATGACATTCTCTGTTGCTTAGTATCTGAAATTTCCAGTCCCAGGCAGTCTTTCAGTCACTGGTACTTAGTAACATGCATTTGGATGTCTTGTTTGAGCACAAACACTGCCTTTAAGGAGACTGAAATCAGATTTAGAATAGATTGTCTTCCTTGGACCCTGAGAGGGTTTGCACCTTGCTTTCAAGCACAGCAGCAGCCTGGTGTAATTCTTGTTTACTAAATACTTTTTGTTCTAACATTTGTAACAGCAGTGTTATACAACTTGACCATTTTACATCAACAGCCATATTCACCCCCAAGGGCCATATAATTATAAAAATCAATAACACTTTTCTTCAGTGGATTAAACAAAGACTTTTTTTTTAGTTCTTTTTCAGTTTACAAAATACTGAGAATTTGTCAGAGACCTAGATGGCTATTTACTCATAATTTATTTATTTCACTTTCTTTAGTAGCATTCTACATTGCAGATTCTTGCTTTCCACTGTTATCTTGCAAAAGCCAGTGAAAGACAAGAAAATATGTATGTTTCTTACCACTACTTATAATTTCACATTCTTAATTTTTCTCCCCAAACTGATTTTTACATTTAATAGGATACCAAACAACTAAGAATACTGTTCTTGTCTATAAATTGCAAATTAAGTTTAGCTATGAGCTCTTGTTTGGAAGTATAGAAGTTTAAATTGTATTATATTTAAAGGCAGCTGTCTTTTGTGGAATTTTAAAATAGGCTATTTTTTATCAAAGGTTTTCCTTTCATGTCCTTTGATTACTAAGCTATATAAGTTAACCAAAGATAACTAAGCATTAACCCATGTTGCAGTTTTTATCTGCTTTGGCAATCCCATGAGACTTCAGCTAAGTACATTAAATGGAGCATAAATCTTTTAGTTGTTTTCATTAAGTCACATATTTAGAATACATATCCCAGTTTATTTGATCAATTGTAAAATATTAGCTGTTGCAGTGAAGATTTGTGACATGGTTTGCAGCAAGTGAACAAACATTTCTGCAGAGCACTGAAAATTTTTGCTGGAATGCATGGATAAGTTACAACAATTAGGGTTTGGAACAGCCATTTGAGAGGTTTTTTTCTTTATGTAATTTGCAAATGTATGCTTAAAGGCCAGTAATACCAACAGGCAAGCTTTGAAGATAATTCTAATATCGGCTTAATATTCTTGGTTTGCATTTCTGTTAATTTTCACAGTTTTCCTATCTTTTGTTCTTTTTTTTTTTTTTTTTTTTAAATTTATTTATTGGCCAGCCATAAACCCCAAGAAGAACACTTGCTGCAAAAGGGCAGGTGTTTGGAATAGAAGTTTTACTGCATGATGGGGCTTACAATAGTTTCGTAAAAATCTCCATATTCAACTCATTTTGGGTATTAAACTATGACAAAAAAAGTGGTTATGATAAGTACACAATAATTAATACATTAATTATTTGTGTTGGTGGGTGGTGTGAATATAAGATATGTGTTGAATAATTTATTGAAAGCTTTTTTCCTTGAAATAATATTTTGCACTTTCAAATTTGTTTTTGTCTAAGACTTTGCCATTGTTCTACAAGGATTAGTATCATGCATCTCAATACATAGCAGAAAAAGAGTTATTTTTGCATCTACAGAACGTGAAGCCAGACACTAAGGCACAACACAATTTTGTCCAAGTCACAGATAATAGAAAAACTAAGTTTAATGACAAAATGTATGGACTTCAGATAGAGTCTTGCACTGATGTGATCATTCACATCCTTGTGCCTTTTTGTGACTCCTGTGTTTTGAAAGAGGACAGTTTAGCTCCTTGGCTAAATTGCCTGGAGTAGAAAGAGTCTGCTGTAAGCTTTTTGCTTATCCACAATGATCCTGAGTGTTTAATCAGGCCTGTGTCCTACTGTTTTTGACTGGCTTTTCTTATGTGACTATCCCTGTCCAAATCAGTAAGGCAGTTCATGTAGTAAGAAATTTCCTAAATGAACAAAAGATTGGCATTACTTTGGTAAATAAGTTTGGAACCATACTTTTAAGCTTGTGTCTAAACCATCTTGATTTTCAAACTTTCATTTTCCAAGGGAATAATTATAACAATTAGTTGTGGATGCCATGGGACAGAGAGAGAGAAATGGCAAGCGTTTCTCACAGCGGCTTGTGAGAAGTTTTAGGGAGCTGGAAAGATGTGATAACTTGTTGACTATAAACAATTTGCAAGTGCTGTTTTTCTACTTTATTTTTCTGTTCCTCTCAAGGACAGTGCGTGAGAAAGATATTTCTGTTAGTTAGCCAATAGAATAGAATCTATCATACCACTCTATAAAAACCGCACAGTTCTTTTGAATAAAGCCTTCTTTGCCTTTCCTATGATCCTGCCTCTCGCCTGGTCCTGCCCTGCACACGAGTGACAATTAGTTACCTGAAAAGTGCTCTTAAAGTATAACCTATGTTACCATTTCAATACTTATGGCCAGACACACAGGATATATGGATTTGTCAATACACAATGATATTGCAGAAATTCAAACTAACTGCAGAACTACGTAGCAATTTGACAAGAACGGCATATGTAAAAAGCAGTGCTCACATTTAAAACATGCAGAAAATGCCATATGGAGATTTTCTGTACTTTCTTTACCAATATAATCCTGCAGTAATTCTGTTTAGTTTCACAAATGTTCAAAGAGATCACATGAATGTCCAGTATGTGTTTTAAAATTTTAACTGTGTCTTTGATGCAAATATTCAGTCAGCAGCTCAGATAGAAGCATTTTTAAATTTAGAAGCATATAATCAACTTGGTAACAGCCCTTCCTATGCTTTAGAAACATTGCTAAAACTTGATTCTTAGTTATAGCCAATGTGGAAGCTCCAAAACAAAACCAGGACATTTTCATGTGCCCCAAATCTTTTTGATATGAAAGGCACAGCTTCTACCTCATTTATGATAACTGCAGGTCTTTACAGTACTGGGAGGTCTGCAATTCCTTCTTTAGGTGTGCATCCTTTGGCAAATGATTTAGCTCCTACTAACTCAGCAATAAAAGGCTTTAGATACCAAATATTTTGAATCCTAGTCTGGAATTCTTTGTTTTCTATAAGACAAACAGTTAAGTAATGCTCCACAAATGCAAGAGAGCTTTGCATTGCACATTCTAGGGGCCATTATACAGGCCAGTTTTCCTATCAGTAACACACCATTTGGGAATCAGTAACACGTTGTTAAAAACTTGTGTACAGCAGTCTTTTTTTGGCAGTGAAATACCCCCTTTGTGTTAATATACACTGCAGTTCTGCTTATTTTAAGCATGCTATACATTAAGTAGATATGATAGGTTGGCATTCATTGACAAATTAAGTGAGTTGATTAGAAATCTGAAATCTGCATGGACCTTCATTATGTTTGTCATGAGTTGTAGGCCTAAAAAGTGCTTTTCAGATAAAAGACACAAAACATGAAAGCGAAGCAGAGGCTGATAACCCTTTCTGGAGGAAGAGCTATTAGTAAGTCTCATTGCTTAGCCATCTCGTAAACACTTCAATGACTTCTGATTACTATTAACCAACAGAATGATGTTTTTCTCAGCAAAAAAGAGAAGTTTGTTTTTCAAGCTGTGCATTTCACTTCAATAGAAAGATGGTAGCTTGGTAAGCTGACTGTGCAAATGTTGGCCAGTTTAAGAAAGAAGTATATGCAGATTTCCCTCTTTTGAACTACCTGTTTTATCCAAGGCAGTTAAAGTGTTCTCAATAGATACCATAACATTTCTAAATATATATTTGATCAGATTTGAGGTGATCATTACCAGTGATTAAGTGATTTTTAGAATGATTTGTTCATTGAGCCTTTTTAAGCTAGTCATTATGTGAAAATCACATCTCTCACTTACATGTACTTGGTTTAGTATTTTCTCAGATAAAAAGGTGGGGTTTTTCATTGCTTAGAATGTATGTAGGTGATGAAGTGAGGTCTCATATGGCCTAGAAGCAGGGGAAAAATTCTTAACCAATACTCATTCCTTGGCCCTATGGAAGCCCTGATAGCATAATTTAGGATTGCCTTGAACTAGCTCTAAATTTCATCCAATTACCTGGACTTCCAAGATACTTCCTTATAAGCAAAGCACTGCCAAACAGAGAGAAAAAAATCTACTGTTTCCTCATCCATGGTCCTATGAGAAAAGCTGTGAAAGAGACAATTAGAATGAAGATCTCATATCAGTATGAAAGTTGATGGGAAAATACAGTCAGAGCCCCTGAGAGAAAGACACCAGAGAGCAGAATCAATGTCCATGTGCATAAAAGCACCCTTTGAGAGAGAGAACTTTTAATAAAAGTTAATATGTAGCTGAAAAAAACCAGGCATACTTCCAGTTGCACAACCTTTCTTTGAGTAATTCACAAATTTTGTTTCAGTTACACTTTTAGACCATTATGACTGTAATGGCAATTGAAATATCCAAGTGCCAAGACAGTTATGAACATTTCTTTTCAAAGGAGGCAGTTTCATCAGTGTTGTTAAAAGCAATGGTTAAAAGAAATTAAATACCACCAGATAGGTACAGCTTGATTCATTTTATGAGGAGGCAGGACAAGAACAATGGAAATTGTCTTCTAGGGTACGTAGAGCATAAGCCACATGAAGTCTAGGCGTGCTATTACTCTTCTGTTTGAGTCTGCACCCATCCAAATGATGTTGTTACTGATTTAACTTTGATCAAAAACTACTTGACAGAGAAAATATTTCGCATCATATTATGCAGATGAAGTTTATCTCTGTTGTGTTAGAGTATATCTAATACTGTAGCATGTAGGTACTGGGAAATTATTTAAAGCTATTAAAATTTCCCCTTGTGTTTCACTACCTCAGCCATACTGCAGTAAGGCACATTAATATAACAAAATACTTGGTATGCAGCAAACCTGGTATGCAGCAAATTTTACACCATAATTTTTAAAGGAAACTCAAGTCTTGCAACATCTATTGAATAGTAGAAATCTTTCATAAAACTGGAAAACATAATCACTTCATAAATATGTTATACCATGAACATAGTTCTGCACTGTTTCCAGGTAGATTTGAATAGTTAATCAGAAGAAGCAATACAGTTCTTTATTTAATAGGTAATCAGAAGCAGAGTTAACCCCTTTAAGTACTTCTCTGCTGTCAACAAAGGAGATTTCTAGTTAACAGCTCTATTTTGTCTTTTTCAACACTTGCTCATATTAAGGAATGTAAATCACTTCTGGCTTCTTTAACATGAAAATTATTATTGGATATTCTATGAGGCAGCTTACAGGTCCAAGGTCCTGGGTAGAACCAGTCTGTTCTTCAGTACTGGTAGTCATCACCAGAGCATTGTCACAATGTAGGCATAAACACAAAGAAATCTACAAGTAAAACCTTCAATGACTTTACATGTGTGTTGAAGTTAAACTGCTTTGCCTAAGTGTGAAAATGTATTATCTATTAGTTTTAGATTCATTGTGTCCTTATTCAACATAGCTCTTAAAGAAAAGCCAAATAAATTACTGCATAAAACCACTGAAGTTTTCAAAGAGCATTTGAAACAGTAATTGAAATATCATCAGGTGTGCTAAAATATATCTTTCAGGTGAGCTTGATGGACTGAGTAATGAGTATTATTGTTATTTTAATTATTTGATCTAATTTTAGGATAAGACAGGACCTCACTTCTGTAAGTAGTATATAAACTCAGATGGTCCCTTCTGCAAAGGTTGATGAAGCACAAACTTAGTAAAACCTTCCCTAGCTCTGCCTCAGTCAACACAGGAATCCTAGCAGCAGTCAAGTGTGCAGAAAAGGGAGAAAGGAGATGGCAACTTTCTACATTAATCAGCAATACCTAGTATATATATTTACTGTACTTAGGATAAGATACATTTAGTGCATATTTAGTGACTAGACAGTGCAAATATAGGCAAGTCCTTACCACAGAAAGCACCTTCTCTGCTTAGTTCTAACCATTACAGAAAAACATCAGGTTCTTTTCAGCCTTTGATATCCAACAAGGGTTTGCCTTGAGCAATTTTGATTCCCCTTACATGCTCAATGTTCTTCAAGTTCTGATGCCTGTGGATGTAGACTTAATGGAACTCAGAGACTGGATCTTAATGCTTGTAGTTCTAAACAATACATTTGAGTCATCAGGCACTTCAGGAGGAAGTAAACTTCTGTCCAAAGGGAGAGGTTCTTGAAAAAAGTGAATTACTGACAAGAGATTAATGAAGTTTGTGAAAAGAGCCAGAAAAAATTCAAGTTCTATTTACAACAGCATCTTGAGCTTTGTGGGGAAGGGGTTGTTTAGTTGTGCTAATAATTGTTACATTAGAAAAGCCTCCACTTGATATTTTTGCCTTCCAGTATAAAATCACACAAATCACAAGCATTTCATCTGGGAAAATACAGAATGCTTAAATTTCCAGAGTCCATGTGTTTTCCTTATTCTGTAAAAATTGTATTGCTTTCATCTACAAGTGGATGAAAGCAATACAATAAGGTTTTTTTTAAACTTAGCAAAGCCTTTAAGATTATCGATAACTTCTACATGGATTTTATATTTTGATAAAAAGTTAGTATTACATTAAAACATCCAAGAATTCAAAACCAAACTAGGATTACAATCTCTTTTCACAATGTTTTGAGAGGCTTCAGCACAAGGAAACAAAATTGATCTAAAATGACCTGCAGAGTGCTTTGGGAAATACTAGCTTTTTCACTTTTCTAAAATTTTGTTTTATAAGATATGGATACTGATTGTACATGATGGTTCATAAGCTCTCTTCTCTATCTTAGTTTTCCTTTCATTTTTCTCCTCTTCATATTTGCTCAGCTCAGCTTAACTAGCACCATTTCATGTCTCTCTCCACTTCATGGCGTGATGAATGCAGCCATTCTTCTCTCCCCATCATTACAGCTGGTCTTTGATCCAGTACAGCTAATTTATATTTACCAGCTATCATCTACCATCAAAACTTTATTGGAAAAGAGGTGCACCTGGACTGAATTAATTTCTTTTGATGGAGTTTGAGACTATTTTAGGACTTGTGGTTCGGACATGTTCATCCTAATGGAACACAACAGAGCCATCTTCTAATTGGTGCTAGCAAGCACTTGATTTGTGTCAACACATCATACATATTTCAGAGTTCCTCAAATATTGGATTTGGATACACTCATTTGCTAGTCATTTGATCAGAAAGGTTATTTTCCTTCCTAAACTGTGATGTGTTTTACTCACATACAAATGTTATTTGTATTTGTAGCACAATCCTAATCATAAGTCATTATTAAACTGTAAGGATATAGTCACCCAACAGACTGTAGAAATATCTCAGATAATTCTGATCCCTACTCTTCCACAGATGAATTGTTATGCATACCTAAATTGATTTGGTTTATCATATGTAGATATGTCTTCATTGCACATTATGAAAATGCACAATGTGCAATTAACATTCTTAAAGTTTTAGGTGTACTTTCCTTATACCTGTATGCAAAAAATCTCTCATGAGTTTTCTTTGGACACTTCATTTGTAAGTTACTCTATTTTACCACTGTTTTTTCTTTACATTAACAACTGAAAATCTCTCAAATAAGCAAAATGGACATCTTCTATCAAATTGTTACATGAAGCTGTGAAGTGTGTGTTAATTGTCAATTCTCCTTTATGTGATTTGAAATAGTGTTGTGCTAAGGGAACTGGTGGCAAATATCTACACACTGCTGATATAACTTATTATTGAGGTGTTTGCTATATGTTAAGATATACCACCTAAATTCAGGACTCTACAAGCAGATGTTCACATGGACCTTAATGTGCCTAAGCTTCTCTTATAGTTAATGCAGAATCTAATTAATAGAGGCAGAAGAGTGACTGTGCTCATCTTAAGCAGAGATCTACCATGCGTTTAGAAAATGGCCACTTGGGTTTTTTGTAAGATGTTATGTTTTATTATATTTCTCAAGGGGAAAAAACAACAGAAGGCAGGTATCCTAGTTCCTGGAAACTCACCACACTGTCCTCAGTCCAAAGACACAGAAGTGTCTCTCACTAAAGGGACTTAGCTGGGGAAACCTGACTTGTCTGAAAGGTCTTTATTATTCTGGGGAAGTCTCCTGATTTGGGAAAATCCTCTGTCTCAAAGCTGGAAGGACAGAAGTCTAGAAAGTCACAATTCCTACTGTGTACTGGAGAACTTCCATTTTCCTGGCTTTGACAGGGATCCAAGATTCAGCAGAAACAAGTCGTGTAGACAGCTCTAAGTTGTGGTCAACTGGCAGGGAACCTGAAAGCTCTCCACTCCTGTGGCCAGGGCAGTTCTGTCCCAGTCAGTGAATCTCACACACCTGTGTGTCCTAACAGCCTGGATCATTCCACTGAAATTCTTTTTGTATATTGATGAGAACTCATAAAATTCAACATATTCCTTCAAAGCATTTAGCATAAGAAAAATATAATAAGAATTTCTTAGGTTAGAGAAGAAATAGTTGTTCCCTCTTACCTAGGCATCTCTTCCTTGCTCCATTGCACAGGATGAGGAATGGCAGTACAATCATAATAAAGCTGAGTTTGACTTTGTGGTGTACATGAGAAAAGCACCTAAATTAATCATTTGGAAGATTCTACGATAGGAAAAAAAAGACTTCAAGTGGAAAATTCCTGCCAAATTTTTTGTAGTTCAAATTTTGTGCAGAAGGCTGAAACAGACAGCATGCAGCACACAGGATGGATTTTAAGAGTCGAGGACTTAAGATCACAGGCAATAATGTAACAACACAGAGTTATAGCAGGGTCAGTGGTGGATTTACAGTGGATGCATGAAAAGGGGCATATACTCCTTCCTCCCCATTCAAATCCCATTAGTGTGACCTACTCGAGTTGGGGAAATGATCCCATAGTGACTCTACAGTCTGCTCCTCACCCTGTCCCCATCACAGCTGAATCCAGTCTCTGGCTCACCATGGGGCTGACAACAGGTTGTTCACTGATAATGACCCACACTTCATAACTCTTTTTTTTCAGTCGTCCCTGATAGGTCATCAGTTCCAGCAAACCTGTGCAATGCACTGCAGGAAGAACTGCAGGAAGAGATGTTATTAGCAAAAGCACAGTCAACTTCAGACACCTGGGCAGAGTCAAGGCATCTGTATTTTCTCATGTTAGAATATAATAACAACACAGAAATTCACCCTTAAGTGTTGATATAATCTTTTTCTATCTTTGATTTAGAATAAAATCAACAGTTATAATAATCAGGGCCTATTGGCCTTGGTCAAGTGAGAGAGTTGCAATCATTTATTAACTTCATCCTTTTATGTATTTTAAGCTAGGCAACAAACACTCATTTCTAGGCATTGTATCTATCTGTTGAACTTTTATTGTAGCCAGAGCACTGGTGTTAATTAGATGCTGTGTGGGATTTCAATCTCCAGCATTGCTAGGATTCACACAGGAAGATAGCACCCAATACAATGCATCACATCAGAGAAATCTATTTAATAATTTGCTTTATTATTCTGAGAATGTAAAAATTCCTCTCATGGTATTATGATACTCTGTATTCACAGTCCCTAGGAAGCACAGAGTAAAACAGGTGAAGCATTAGCAACCTCAAGTTTGCAAAAAGCCTGAGACAAGTTTAAAAAGAACAAGATTTTTAAAAGGGTACCATTAAGGACTTTTTCCCCTTATTGTGAATTTTTTTGTGTTCTGAGCTTGTTGGTTTTCATTTGGGTGAATTTCAAGATTTCCTTAGTCTCTGCATGGTCTGGGACTCTGTTTTAATGAATATATTCCTGTTATTACTTGATTCCAGGAGATGAGAATTTCCAGGAAAAAAACTAACAAAGGAAACCTCAAAACAAAAATCCAAACCAAACCCAAAACACACCAAACAAAACAAATCAGAAATCCAAGAAAGGAGTATAACAGAATCCTAATGTAATCAGGCATTCTGCCTAGATTTTATTCACTGCAAGTGAAAAGCCCCACTCAAAAAAAGGGCTTTTAATTTAAAATGCCAGTTTTGTTGTATTCCAAACTAGGGTAATTAATAAATTCTTGTACAGAGAAAAAAAATGTTTGGGTCAAAGTGCAGAGAAGTCACAAGCAAGGAAGAAAGCCCTTTGCTACAACCATGTGAGTCCTCCTAGGTCTGCTTCTGCTTCCCTGCTTGGTTCAGGCCTCTCAGAAACTGTCAGCTGGATCACACCCACTCTGCACACTCCTCTTTTGTCCTTCAGCCTTTGCTTTGTCCATCCCCTCAAACAACTAGCTGTGCATTTCTCTCCTTCTCCCCCCAGTATTCCTTCCTGAGAATCCCAAACCATCTCTTATGAGTCCCTGTATTTCTCATTCCCACCCAGGATGAATTTCAGGCGCAGTTTCTCCAAAAGCCCCTCAGCTACTGGGACAATGCAACATTCCCCTTCCTCCAGGACTCTCCTCTGACCAAGTCACTCTCCTGAAATTCAGGAAAAATCAAATCTGTGTCTTGCAAGGCTGATTTTGCTCTAAAATCAAGCTGGCAATATATACTCTGCATTTGTCCTTTGTAACCTGCTGTGCTAACCTCTGAGTTGGACCAATGCCCGTTTCCACGGCCTTGGTCCTGATTTCAAGAAGTAGATTGCTATGTTTTGTGTGTCTATGCAAATATGTATATCAGTGTTCTGTGCTTTACATTGCATCTCACTATGTATCTCACTGTGCATCTACCACTATGATATCTGCTGAACTCACAAGTACAGTTTAAGGCTCTGCATGCATAATGCAAATGATAGCATTGCATATATATTTATATATACACAAAACAAAAGAAAGTCATTATAGAGGTAGAAGGTAATTTTATAATCATTTTACAGTAAGCAAAAGTTTTGCTTACTCTTGCTGTAATCAAACACATTTTCTAGTCTATTATGTAAGCTAAATATAAATATATTCTGCCATTGGATTGCTCTCAGAGCCCCAAAGTAGATAGTATGTCACTTTCCATAAGAGACACAATGTATGAACATTTCTCATTTGCTTGATTAGATCTTATATGATGATTTTTAAAAGGTCAATAAACGGTACTAAATGTTTACCAGATGTGTTACTCACTGAATTATCAGTACTTATAAGTTGTTGCAAAGCCTAATGATAATTAAGTTTTTCTGTATTCATCTCTCATAGCTCCTCTAATAAAGATTCTGAGAATAGTTTATGACATACCATACATGATCACACTATCAATTTGTTTTCCCTTTTAAGATGAAAATGACATATAAAGTTTGATCGAAATTAATGCTTGAAGATATCTCTCATCCATCTCTAAAACACTATCATCCAAATACAAGTATAAATTAGATACAAATCTGCTTAGCAGCAGATGTCCTGATATATTGTCTATGCAGCTAGTGGAGGGCCTTGGAAGTAAATCCTTTGTAGGAGTTTCAAAGTGAAGAGTATAATCCAAATATAAGCTAATAAACTTTGTAAGGAATAAGCCTTTGAAACTCAGGACAAGAAAACTCTCTCACTTCAGGAGAAATGTTTTTCTTTCTGTAGCTAAGCAATCACTTAGCTGATATTTGAATCTTAACTTATGTTTCCTGAAGTTGTTCTTTGATCCAATACTGCTCAGTCAAAATCCACTGTTGTAAGTTTATATATGGGATAGAAAAGTGACCTCAGAATGTCACACCATGTGTTTCTCATGAGCTGTTAGCATGCTATTCCCTCATGATTAGAAGCTGCAAGATTCCCCTGTGTTGAATGATCTGATGATATCATGGGACTTGCATTTCTCTGGATCTTTAGCTACTTCATAAAGACAATACAGAACAGATTTTTTTTTCTCCAAATAAGTATAAAACCTGTATATCATCAGAATAATGGCATTTTGTGTAAGCAAGAGGACAGTATCTTATTCAAGCTGGTGTTCTGGGGCAAGAACTGGATATTCAGTTAATTGTCTAGAAATGGCTATTAAATGGTAACTAGCTGAATGATACTGCAGAGCACAATGCACCTTTAAAAGACTGATTCTATGTCAAAATGAAAGCAGAGGCCTACAAACCATGAAGCAAACACGGCTGTGTACCTAAACCCAGTGTCAGCAGGCTCGGTGGATGTGTGCCCTCCACCCCACCCAGACAAGTGCATCAGGGTGTGCTGCCTGTGAGCTCTGCACACTGCTGCCTGCAGCACATGGGCAGCCACAGCAGGGCTGGGCAGAAGAGGAATCAAGATATGGTGAGAAACAGCCAGGAAAGGCTGGTTTTGGGGGTGGGAGGAATCTCAGAATAAATCCTAGGACTTCAGGCATCGGGGCTTTAGGTGAATTGGCATCCGAGAGAGGGATGAAGGTGGGTTACAGGTGCTCTTCCCAGTTACAGAGCTGAACTGTAGCCTCAAAGGAGGCTGCCATTTCTCTGAAGGAAGAAAAGTGCAGTAATTATGTCTATTCCTATAAACTGTGGGGAATGAGATTATACGGGGGTGGAGTGGAAGGAAGAACAGAATGAAGAGATGGGTGAAAGCCTTAGGGTTCCCACACACACACCAGCTAATCTCCCGAGACCACATGTCTTGGAAGAGGAAGAGCTCATGCTATGATGCCTGGGGCTCTTCCACTGCTGAGCTGCACACTCTTCCTGCTGTGACAATAACTCCTTTGGAGGAAATGCTAGAGGGAAGGAGGAGAGGATGAAACTTGGAGCTTTCTGGGATTATCATCAAATATTCACCCTGGACATACTCAGGATACAAGTGTCCAGTGTTAGCCTGTAAATAAAAATGAAAAGCAATAACTACAATGTCAAGACACCACAGGGAAAAAACCTTTCTTTGACTTTGTTGCTCTGTGATTTTATTAGCAAGAGCTGTCCATTTCCCTTTTCTGCTCTGTCTTGACGCAGAGCATGCTATACAATAAGGACTTGGTGAATACAGTTGTTTCTGAGTTTCTTACTTAGCTCTGAGCACCTCAGAAAAGTTCAGGAATGACTTTCAATCAGGCATTTTAAAATTGTTTTTAATTTATCTAAAAACTAAGCTAAAGAGTTTAATTAACAGGCTCAGAGTAATAGTTATACCATTTTTCCTCTGCTATCAGCTTTCACTTTTATTTACGATGGGAGTCCCCCTTGTATCTCCTTTCCCACAGGGCCCACTATCACTAATATTTCTGTGATCTCTGAATAAACCAAAATTTAAAGTTAGTACTTACAATCAATGCAAATTAATGATTTCTTAAAAAAAATATTTCAATCAGGAAAAGCAGCTTTGTAGTTGAAAATCCCATGCTGGCCTTAGAGTGGGAGTTTTTCCAGCCTCTGCTTAAATCCAAAAAAATACTGCAATCTTCTGGCACAGGCTCACTGTAATGCTTTAAAAACAATTTAGCAACTGTCATTGCTGTAATTACAGTAACTAATTACCATCCTTAGCAAACAAATAGCTTAACATAATACGCAAGCCGAATCAATTTTGAAGAAATGCAAATTCCGAAAGCGAAAAAGGGCATTTTGGCAAACCTGAAAGAGAAGCGGGAAAATAATACACTTTGTTTTATCTGCACATAATTCCCAGGGAATATCATATCATAAATATTTGCATTCAGTTCTTATCAGGACATTTGCATTTGCTTCTTATCAGTCTGCAGGCTGGACTCTGCCAGATAGAAAGTAGAGCTCCACACCATGCACATATTTCTAATGAATCACGTCTCAGGCCGAGAGAATATTTTGGCTGGAACTTTATCACTGAGATGAAGAGGTCATTTACTCTCAGAGTCAGTTCATCTTGGAATTGTCTTGAGATTTTGATGTGATTCAACCAACATTTTTTAAAACGAGAAACAAACCAACTCCCCCTAAAATCAGAATCATATGTAAACAGGTTTGATTCGTGTTTGTGTCCCACACTATAACAATGCTGCTCATTTTCCAGTGTACAGAAAAAGAATAAAGAAGTAACAGACTAAAATGAAGCCTAAGAAGGAAAGAAGCCACACTTAACAACCATTATCTTGAAATTTAATGCCAAATCCTTTTGTAGTGCTTCAGAAATGCATTTGATTAGTGGCAGTTTTCTCAGTAATGAGAAGAAATGTTTATGAAGGGAAAACAGTGACTCTAATGAGCCATCAGATTTCCTTAGCAGTTACCACAGAAAAAAAAATCACCTTTTTATTATAAAAATTAATTTCACCTGTAAGAAAAACAAGTGGAAAATGTCATAAATGTTTTCCTGTTCCTTCCTCACATACACAAAGGGAATATACACCAAAACCACTGAATCAACTCAATTCTGCTTTCAGCATTCTTCACGTATGCAAAATTTTGTTTGTTTTTATGTAGAATACAAGTGTGAACCCATAAACACATTCTGTGATGGCAAAAAAATAACGACCTCCTATTCTTAGATATAAAACTGATAACTATTACATGCCATCTGTAAAATGTAGATTTTGCACATTTATTCAAGGGGCAATCCAAATATTTTAATGGAACTGAGCAATTATTTTCTGTTACTTTCTGTGCCAGAATATCCCTTTTTTGTTTGTTTATACATTTATATGTATTTTATATTCCTGTAATCTAATTCAGAATTTAAAAAACCTTTTCTTTTATTTTTAAATTGTTTACTTTAAAGCCATGCAAATTACCACTTTTCAGTTCCTGAACTAGTGCAACAGCCAGATTCTTACCAGATGTGGGCTGGTATTCTTCCATGCACAGTTGCTGCTTGCAGCAGTTGAGTATTTGGCACTATTTATTTTCACATAACTTCTGAGAAGCTGAATCTTGACTAGTGATCAATTTACTATATGGTGTGTTGTTCCTGTTATGTGTTGTAACACAGCAAACAAATTTGTCTCCCGGTCATTTGAAGCATTACAAAACCATTTTAAAACACATCTACTTTTTTCCATGTAATGACTACTTAAAGTTAGTTTCACCTGATGCCCAAGTATTCCACTTTGATTTATTTGTTGAAACACACTGTGCAGTTTCTAGTTCATTATAATTCAAATGACTGATACAGCTCATTTGGACCAAGGAAAACATTGCATCAGCGGTGTCAGAATTATCTGAAAACAGCCCCTGAAGCCTTACTGCTGTTGCCAAAGTTGGGATAGTTTTGATAATATACTGTGATGTAGAGTGAATGCTGTTTTGCCCTTTCCTGGTGCAGTATTTGGTTATGCAATGCTGTAAGGACTTGACTGCCATGCAGCTGTAAGGAAGAAGAGGAGTGAATATGTGAATGAAGCTTTGATGGAGTTGTACAGCTACAGAAATCATCCAGTTGTTGTTTCGATCTAGAAGAGCTAATATCACCTAAATTTTTCCATGGGATCATCAGAAACTAGTGGAAAAACCTCCAGAAGCAGAAACAATGACATCTTCAAGCCCTCTCAAAGATCTTCTTTACAATAAGTACATATCTGAGCTCCTGAACATTTCCCACACACATAAAATGTGTATGAAGAGGAAAAAAACCCACAAGATTGTCTTTCTCTAATTTTACCTCTATGAAATTAAATGTTATTTCAATGAAAAGTAGAATTTTGTATTTGTTTCTATTTCTGTAAAAGTAGAACAGTTAAGCTTTTGTTTCCATGTTGCTGAACACACACCACTGCAGTCAGTGATAATTTAGTCACTTTAGCTCATTGAGAACATTTTCATCCTCATCTCCATCCATTCTCCTTTTGTCTCCTATTAAATTACATTCGTACTGAGCTAGGACTAGCAGTGCAGTGAAAAGGCTGTTTTGAACATGCAGTTGAATTCTGTAACTCCTCTGGTCTAGAAATCATCTCAAGGGTTCATGTTTTATCATTTGTTTTTAGCTCTTTCTTTGAGGTGGGAAGGGCTTATAGTTAAGAGCCCATTATCAGAGTGAAGGATGCAGGAAATCCAAAATATTTATGTTTGTTCATGGCACGCGGACAAGAAACAGTGCTCAAGAAAAGGGTTTTCTGATTAAGTGATTGAAAACACTCTGGTGTATGTTAATGGCTTCTTCTGTCCAACAGATAACATCATCTTTAGCCTTATCACTGTTCTTGAACTTATTTTAAACATTCTCCTGTGCTCTTCCAATTATATACTGTGCTCTTTAGGCATCCTGTCTCTTCACTGAAAATCATCTAATTTGTTTGCTTTCTAATTTTTTTGCCAGCAGGTTGGGTGTAAAAAGAAGCATTTAAAAGATACTTGAAGTAAAAAAAAAATGCTTTCCCTAGTAAAATTAATTTACATAGAATTAAACCATACACTTACAGAGAAAGAAAAATTGGTTTTTAAAAGAATAACACTTGAATTTTAATACCTTGATATCATTCTGGCTGCATGAGCACTCTGAAAAGATAAAGATGAAGGAAGATCTGATCATTATTTAAATGTATGCAGAAGACTCCCAATGAGATTAAATTAGGTATGATCATGGTAGATCACAATTTTAAAACACTGAATATATCCTTGTCTTTTGAGCTGTGAGAATCTGTCCAGGATAAGACACTGCAAAGGCTTTTGTACCAATCATAGTACCAATCATAGTAGTAACTTATAAGGCACCTGTCATTGTGTAGGATCCCAAAGAGGTTAGCAACTTTGCTTGCTGCTTCTTCATTAAGGAACTATGCTTTTAAGAAAAGAGCTGTGTCTATGTCAGAGGGACATTTTTATTTAGATATTCTGCACTGTCTGTATCAGTAAGTAGGGAAGAAGGCTGATCCAGAAATTAGTACATAACTGTAGGCATGGATTTGATCTAGTCTGTTGCTGAGGGTGTAGCAGATTAATAAAATAAAACATGACTTCTCTGGTGAGAGGGAAGGGAGAGAGAGAAGGGGAGAAGACAAGAAGAGAGGGAGAGTGCAGAAGAGGGAGGACTCCCTTCCAAGACCTGATTCGAGATTTATTTCTATATTTTGCTCACTATTAAGTACAGAATTTTTTCTTAAGCAATGTCTAAAAATTCAATCCCATTTTTTCTAAGTCAGCCACTCTACCCCCCTGGCCAGTTGGATGAGTGTTTAAACCCTTCAGAGTGAGCTGGGTTTTAAAAGAAGTCTGGTATTTTCTTGTTTGAAGGGATAATCACCATGGTATTTTACAAAAGGCAGGTTACATCAGTGGAGGTTAAAAGAAAAGGTGAGATGAGCTATTGGAAAGGAACAGAGCCAGGCTGTGCACCCTGGGTGTACGAGGAGCACCAGAGGATCTCTGAGTGGGGAACAATCAGCAGGATTTGAAGCACCCACCCTTTGTCAGGACCTCGACAGAACCAGTGAATAAGAGGTGGATGTAGATCCTATTTACTGTCATTTATTGAGTGCAAACAAACAGAGTTTCCTAGAAGGGACTTACTCTCTGTTTGTGTACATAAAAAAAAATAAAAAAAAAATCTGTGTCTATATTTCACATCCCTGGATCTCTGGTCTGTAAGATGAGAATAGAAGACTTTGGTCAGATGTTTATTCCTTTTGAGGGCAGGGATAGGGAAATGCTGATAGAATATTAAAGGTGGTCAGCATTAGAGCTGTATCAGTATCTCTTAATATAGAAACTTCTTGACATTTTAAAGGAATATAATAGTTGAACACATATTTGGTAAATATTACCATTGTTTATTGAATTCGTTATTCTAGTATGTATAGTATTCAACTACTCAGAATTACTCTGACACCTCATAAAATTACTTGTTGAAGACAATGTTTGATGAAAAATTTTTAATTTCTAAGGTAATGTATTCCTTAAGTACTATTCACCCATCTATGATACAGATAAGAGATTTTTACTAAAACACCAGGCACTTTAGGATCCTTTTGAGTCAAAGGACCTATATAAATATTGAGTTCTAGGCATAGAAGGGTTTACACCAGTCTAGCTCTATTGAAATTACAGCAGTTATACCCCTTTCTACTGATATAAATCCAGCTGAGGTTACAAGTATTGCGCAGACATGTTAACTTTTTTTTTTATCCTGATGAACACATCACACACCCATTTATCTATCCTTATGTTTCTGTCTAACTTTCTATAGGATACACAAGTGAAACTCTTCCTGCATCACTGAAATGCTGGCATCCATTGAGGTGAAAGGCAATTTCTGTTTAAGAGGAGACAGAAACACAAAACAAATGTTTAGGACAGGAAGTGAAGGAGAACTAATCCAGCTGAAATTCCATGGGGCTCCAAGCAGACAGAATAATATTTGCAGATGTGATTTAATTACTTGTTGTGAATGGTTTTGTTCCCATTTAGTCCTGAATTTAGGACTACTTTTCTGAGTCTTGTTGTTGTATCATAAACTGTATCATCCACTAAGGATAATATTAAAGCAGATATATTTTATTCATCAGGGTTAGCTTTTGACTTTCTCATAAATATATTACAATCAATATATTTTTTAAGTACTGATGGGGGGTTTATAATAATTAATAATTGCTCTCCATAGGGCATAGCTGATCATGTAAACCTTATGCTATTGCTCTGTATTCCTGATGGATGGATACTCTTTAAGATCCCATGCCTTCTTTATTTAATGGAATACCAAAGGATGAAAAATGAATGCCAGAACACTGTAATCATATAAATATTAATGCTGAAAATACTCAAAGTCTTTGAAATCATGACAGTATAAGTGAAGTGGAAATTTTCAGCATATCTAAAACAGATACAGTGGCAGAAATAAAGACTTGAACAGTGTAACAGCTTACTTTTTTAAGCTAGTCAGTTCTTGTATTCATTCAACCACTGCAATTGTCCAAATTGTCCCAGAGGGCTCTCTTCACTCTCACCCAGCTGCTGGTAAGAGGATGCAAGTGAGCATCAGCACCTTAACAGAAGAATGCCTCAGGGCCAGTTTATTTCTGGATGTCCTTGTCTGCATGGGCATGAGACAGCCCTGGAAATCACAACTTTGTGTGTTTAAGTCCATTTGGGCTTTAGTCCTATTGCTCAGCCATCAGTCTTGTGACTAATAAGTGTTCACCTCAAATTCCCGAGTTCCCTTCCTTTTATTGAAACTCTGTGGTGCTGGGAGAAGCTGACAGGGAGGGAAGAAGGTCCTGGGTGTACAGCACCTTGGTGGGGTGGGACTGCTCCTCCTGGATACATGCAAGCCATGCCCCCTACCATCCTGGCAAATGCTGCTCTTTTCCCAGGATGATGAGGTTGCAGGGGCTGGAAGCAGCGCAGAGGCTGAGGCACAGGCAGGCAGCCCTTCCCCCAGGAACAGGTTACTCTGTCCCCTCCTGGACCCATTTCCACAATCCCTTCCCACCACTGCAATCCTGTCCCACGCTTCACTGTGTACAGCCGAGGAAAAAAGAGTAAAATAGCTTAGTGTTAGAGAAAAATCACTGGGAAGAGTGGTGATGATCACTGGGAAAGTTTCTAGACCTGACAGGTTTTTAAACTTCTGTTTAAACACCAATTCTATAGTCCCATTCATGTCCTAACCTTCACTATTAATTGTTCCTTTTGAAGCAGTATAAAACAAAGAGAGGAAAAATAGAGTCTCTTAATAGAATGTCTTTGCATCTGGAAAACATACCGATTGAAATATCACCATGGGTAAGTCCGCTCTGCAGACACTAATTGATATTGTCTGAATAAGTGGAAGTGCCTGTCAGAGAATCCTTTTAAACTGCTGACTTGTTTCCATATCCAGTATACTTAAAATTGGCATGATGTTAGCTTCCCTCTTAGAAATGCTCATATTTTGATTTATGAATGTTTTCAAATTTTTAAGATTCTCAAAAATGTTGTTTCACCTGTAAGTAGAGAGATAGCTTGTTTGGCTAACTGCCTTGAATGACTGTGTGCCAGGTAATGAATAATGCCATGTTCAATATTCTAAATTTGTGTTCCAAATTCTGAATTCCAAATGAGCTGCATGGAAGTATACTGATAAGTGGCTGATTTTTACTGCAAGGATTGTCTTATTTTAAACTTTAAATTTAGTTGCCTTACTTTACTCAAAGGATTTTTGAGTGGAATGGGATTTAAAGTGATAGTCCATAATATTCCTATGTCTTTCTAAGTCTTGGATGATCCCAAACTGAATAAAGGGATAAATCAGTGCAACTCATTTCTGCAAAATAAAAGGACAAAACACATCTTTGGGTGTATCTATCAAGAGTTAAGCCAAGAATGAGTTTCCCCCAAGTGTTAAAGTGCCAAATCTGTTTAGATACTCTCCTGAGGTCAATCAACCTTATTAAAGAAACACTATATTTTAAGTTCAGGACTCATTTTAATTACATTATATAAAAAATTGGCGGAAAAACACGAGTAAGGAACTCAGGGAAAGCATTTACCAGTGGTGAGATACTGTACTATTTTCCAGTCAGGAATATACAGAAGCATTGTGTTTGTTTTTCATTAACATAACCTCATGATAACTGCTGACTATTTAACAAGCATGTTTGAATATTGAGGTTAATAAAATCAACATTGACAAAGAGACAAAAGAATTAAGTCTTTTATTAGAAATTTAAAATAATATGAACAAAATTTTGTTTGAATATATAACTGAGGTCATCACTATGTAAAGAAATGTGAAATGAAGATAGTTCACATATTTTGTTGCTGCAAATGCTATGGAGATGCATATTATTTTAAATTCTCTTTAATTAACACTTCCTAAGCATAACTAGTGTCACATATACAGATGTGAAAAACTACTAAAATGGTGCAGCTGATAAGCAAAATAACATCAAAAGTCCATTACAATTATCAGAATATATTTTCCTCAGTATAATAACATGGAACCGATAATAATTATTTAGCTGCAACTATGTAGCTGCTTTAAGACTAGTAAAATGCAAAATAAAACCCAGTAAGAAAGTCATAGCAGGAGAATTGCAGTTAGTCAGTCAAATACATACAGAGGTCTAGCTGTGGAAGTGATTGACTACATTAAGGACCACTGCACATTGCTATTGCTCTTGATTTCACTTGTACAAATCTTTCAAGTTTTTCAGGTTTATTAGCAAATTCTGATTTACAGAGAGATACCTTTGTTCTTCCTGGTGTTGTTTTAGTCCATTTTATCAGCATATTCTCCATCAGCAGAGTGATCTCTGGAGGAGTATATTTGCTGACTTTTAGTGTAAGAAAAATGCCCATCATCTTGCACAATACATGTTCAATGTATTTTACTGGCTAAATCCCATGTGAATTCATTTACATCTCCATAGTTTACATGAAGAATATTTCTATGTCAGGACAATAGAATATGCTTTTCTCAGTTATAAATACCAACAAAAAGTGGAAGTCAAAAGTGAAAGAGCACAATGACAGACCAGACTTAGTCCACCAGAAAAATAGCAATATTTGTAAAAAGCTATTACTGAAATCTTTAAAAAGTAAATTTGCTGCAGATTTTAGGGCCATAGGCATGGAGGTATCCATCATGGCACTTTCACTGCAAGATGCAGGGAGCAGAAGGATTCCTAAAAGTCATTTGGTCACCAATCATCTTGACTCAAGACTGAAGTCAGACTAATTAGTAAAATTAGTGCCAGACAACCACAGTCTTCAGTGAGGGATGTAATCCCTTTTCATAATGCAGAATGAAACTGGATCCCCGGAAAACAGTGAATTTAAAAAAATAAATTAGTATTCACTGCAAACAAATTAAATGAAATATGGCTTAGTATTGATGCTCTGTTCCAAAAATGTATGTATCTTGGGAAAAAAAAAAGGATAGAATTTGGTCATGACAATATTTTTTGTCAAGGATTGCTTCAATTCAGATCTGCAAGACAGTGTTTATTACATTTTTTTCCTTATCTGCCATTTTATTTTTTCCTAAAAAGGGATAAACTTTCAAGTTTTCTTCTGTAGAGTCCATCCTGTGTAGGTTAATGTTCTTTCATATAAGTGAATATTTCTTTAGGTGCTTCTATCATGTCAGAAAAAAACCAAAAAGTGCAAGGCGTTGTTTTTGAGAGATAATCTTTTCACTTTCCCAGTGGCATCTTGCTTTCTAATGGCAGTAAATATTAAAAGCTTCGGCATTCTTTTTTTATCTATTTTCTTATCTCTGTTTCCTTATCTGTCTTTCCTTGTTTTTCATTGCTCTTATTCATCAAAATAAAGGAGGGCCCCAAAACTGTCTATTTCCCAAAAGTTTCTTTGCATAATCTCTGTAGGAGAATTTCCTTTTTTAGTTCTTAACCTTTAAGAGGAGCTCGTGCCAAGATGGGCTCTGTGCATTATCTGAATCCTGCTGAATATGTTTGAAGTTCAGCCCTATGTTAACGATGTCCACAGAAGTCTTGGCATCATCTTCAAAGATGTGTAGGGCCATTTTTTAAAGGTATTTAGGCACCTAAGCATGTTTTTATCTCTAGTTTTAGGTGCCTAAACATGAATTTATCTGCTGCATTAGCTGATTAAAAAAATGTGTTTATGTGCAGTTTTAAAAATCTGGCCATAAATTTTCAGGTAACTCAAGAAATATTCAACCAAAACCAGAAAAGGTTCCAGGGGGGAATACATCACTAAATGATGTGGGGAATTTGATGGCTGCTTCTTCAGTGTAAATTTGGGGTGAGCTTGCAAATCCAGTGATAATTCATGTGAACATTAGAATGTTTGTACTGGAGATGATGAAACATCCATCTAGACTGTTGTCCTCTGTCCAATAGTTGCCAGTAGCAGATTCAAAAAAAAAAAAAAAAAGCCCCAAACCAAGCAAATAAACCCAAGGCAAGAAGAGATCAGTATTTTTCCTGGAATATCATGTTACTCTCATCATGGATTAGGGATTTCCGGAGACAGAGGCTGCCCATGTAACAGCTCCTTAATATGCTGTCAGCACTTGAGTGTTTGTAGTAAAGCACTGGCCTGAGGTTTGCAAAAAAAAAGGCCAGACCATCTCCAGAATCTCCTTTTGAAGAGTAACAGCTCTCTGTTATTCTATTACTGCTATTTCATTTACCTTTAGGATTATTTCCCAATGTATCTTCCTTTAGATTCATTGAAACTCAATTGCATCAGCACAAAGATGCTTGAGTACCTTCTTGTAGTCTTTGTCCACTGCCAGGGTAACCCCATGCTTTGTTTCCTCTCCTTTACACTCAGAGGGTAACTCATGTCTGTTGCTACCAGCTTTTCTGGTACAGAAATGAGCTGACCCATGGTGTCAAGACTGTCTCCTGGGGCTCTTTTCAGAAACTGGAGCCACATTTGCCTCTTCTCATGCTGCTGTGCTGGGACTGAGCTGGAGCACAGCAGTGAGTATCAGACCAGACACCAGCAACATGTTGAGATCTTTCTGAGCTCTTGAGTGAATGGTTCTAGAGATTTATTCTTCTTAATTTCAGCCATAGGCTCTAAAACATCTTTAATTTATGCTCTTGTTTGACACAGTTCTTCTACCTTCTCCTTTTCATTGAAAGAGGGAAGTGTTGGACTCGCTTTATGCTCCCCAAGAGTGAACCTTAGCACAAGGAATTCTCAGAGGTTTTATAACTACTAAAGTTTTATTTTCATTGAGTTTCCCTCTTGCACCTTTACCATCTATCAGCTCCACAGATTCCCTGGCAGACTTCTGGGTTTTTTTATGGTCTGAAGATGGTCTTATTGTTAGCTTTTTTTGCTGTTAGAAAGTTGTTCCTCAAATTCTTTTTTGGCCTGCCAGTGTTTTTATTATTTATGGTTTGAATTTACTTACTGGTGTTTAGACTAGAAAGAATTTGCAGACAAGCTAAATGCCAAAGTTATCCATGAATGTAGAAGAACTGGATCAGCTTAGGAGTTCACTTTTCTTATCTTGACAGTGGCTAACCCCAGATACTTCTGGAAAGAAAGGAGGGAGAAAGGGAAAGAAATGAACAGAGTGTTTTCAAATTGCCTACTCTAAGACCTGACAGTGGCTAAATTTTTCCCTGAAGCCCAGCATTTTATATCATTCATATTTTTTAAATCTAATGCTTCTGTGAACTTGACTCCTTGCTTTGACAATATGTAGCAGGAGTGAGTTCTGCAATGTGTTTATTGTGGGGAAAAAAACATGTTTGTTTTTACCTTGAAGCTTAACAAATTTCAATACCACTAATTTTTTCTTTCTTTTGTACTATGGAAAAAAAATAGAGCAGTCAATTCCTATTATTCGTGTAAATCTCTCTATTTTGGACTGTTTTGGAGAAACGAGCTTTTATTTTGGAAGAAAAAGAGAATAAATTTGATACAGTCAATATATATTGATTTACTTGGAAAGGAACTTTGGCAAATTTGGGGGCAGAAAATTTATGAAACAAAAAGGTGATTCACTGATTCTAGTGAAATGAAGAAGAATATGAAAGTAGTCACAATAAACTTTGAAAAAGAGAATGTTGGTAAACTATGGTTAGGTAAATTCCTTGGGAAATAATTTTGTGAAGAAAAATGAAGTTCAGAACTGGCCATTCATAAGAGAGACAAGATTAAAGTCACAGCAGTAAATAGTTGTGAAACATAAGCAGTGCATAACCAATCTTGAAATCTTTAATGCTGTCAAAAAATAAACGGAAGGTTTGGGAAGGGAAGGGAAGGGAAGGGAAGGGAAGGGAAGGGAAGGGAAGGGGACCTGATAATATGTTGACCAACGAGATGTATTTTTACCAGTTAAAACAATCCAGTAAATTATTATGTTTAGGAACTCCTACAATGTGGAGGAGATTCACAAGACCAAGGAATGGGAAAACCGCCCACTCAACTCATAAAAATGGAAAGAAAAAACCCTACAAAACTTATATAGGGCACTGTACTTTTGTTTTTTAAAAAACCTTGGATCTAATTATTAGCCAGTAATATGAAGAACATAGAAGATAAACATGGTTTTGTCCAGACAAAATTATCTCAACCCTATCTGTTTTCTTTCTTTGTCAAGGTGACTGGAATACATTGGAAAAATATAATGATGATTTATCTTCTATTGGTAAAGATTTTTTTGCTCTCATATTACATTCCCAAGAAGATAATATATGAACTCAATTAAATAATTTCATTTTAGATGAACAACTGTTTGGAAAACAATTCTCAAAGAGAATGCATCATAGCAATCTATAAAACTTCTACTTGAACCATGCACAATACTTTTTGTGACTTTGATTAAGAATTGGAAAGCATAATTGATGAATGTCAAAACTAGGAGAGAGAATTACACACACTTCGAAGAATAGAATAAAATAAAAAAAAAATTGAAAGCAATTAATGAGATTAAACACTAGGGGGGAAAAAGTATAAAGTGATACATGCAGAAAGGAGAAGTCAAACACAAAACCACAAAGTGGACAGTAACTGGAAAGAATGATGTACTGCAGAAAATATCTTCAGCACATCAGACTGAATATGAGACAGAAATGTGATGTTGTTTCAAAAAGAAA
This sequence comes from Melozone crissalis, assembly GCF_028551555.1. Lineage (NCBI taxonomy): Eukaryota > Metazoa > Chordata > Aves > Passeriformes > Passerellidae > Melozone > Melozone crissalis. Next base: position 24,650,814 of record NW_026535780.1, read on the forward strand.
ATCTTAGTCAAAGATGCAGAAGAAGGATGTGAGATTTGGGAGGTAATTATTCTGGTCTATCTACTACTGGTGGAATATTTTATCCAGATTTGGGCACCATGCTTTATGAAAAACTGTGTTTGGCGAGAGTCCAGGACAGAGTGACAAGAGTGATTAGAGGTTTAGAAAGCATGGTCTATGAAGAAGGGTCGAAAGAATTTGGTTTGTTTAGTCTAGGAGAAAACAGACTGGGAGACAGACATGGTAGCAGCCTTTCAATATGTAAAATTTGTTACAAAAGGGCTGAAATTACTTCTTGACTATGGGTAGTCAAGTAATAATTGGAACTCTTTTCTGTAAAAATTTGAGTTATATATTAGACATGACTTTGTAAATGAGATATTTCAGCAATGGAACACCCAAATGAAGAAACTTGCGCCATCTCAGTTGATGTTTTCCCATATCAAGTGAACGAAACACTAGTGTAGTGTGTGTTAGAGCCTTTCTCAGAGCAGGAGGAATATTAGATGGCCTCCTCACAACCCTATTTTCCCATTATGCACATTTCCTTAGTCAGAATATTTTGTATTTGTTACCTAGAAGCATGAAGGAAATGCGAACAAACTAGCAAAGCCCATTGTCCCTTACTACACACTTTTTATGACTTGACACTAATGTTTTTGCTTATTCAAATAGCCAAGTACATTTTTTTCAGAATAATTTTAAATTAGTTCTCTCATGACTCTAACAATAGTAATCAGCTGTCAATAAATCTCTTCTCTACCTACTGTCTTTAAGATAGAACCACAGCTGATCATAGTGTTCCAGCTGAGAATCAGATGCTTGTTTATGACCTGAAATAACTTGTCAGGATAATTGTCTATTCTAGTCTTTACTGAATCTTATACATTATTTCTGTCTCTAGCCATTGTTGACGATGACCTGACTGTTTTTGGATGCCCAGATGTTCACACAGACTTGCATGGTGCGCCTCCTTATCTTTGTGTGTGCTGGTTATTTTGAATGATGTTATGTCACCAAACATTTTGTTGTATTGTTTTTCACCCTTCCTGCCCATCATTGTTATATATTAACAGTCCAAGTTTACATTCTTTATATTCTCTTATCTTAATCTATTACTAGGATAGAACTATCCCATTAATATCTTCTGCCTTTTTTTAATGTTCCTCACAACAACCACTTATAAAGTTACTTCACAGCTGTTATTTTGCCTTAGCACCTTATATTGAGGGATGGACACCTGACTTGTCCACAGCTGAATGTCTTTCACTTAGTAGAAAAGAAGAGGATCTTAGGAATGCTATTTTATATGTCTATTTTAGATGACATGAACTAGTTGCCAGTTGCACTCCACTGGATCTAAAGATAGTCTGACCGGCTCAGACGTGAAGTTTAAATATGCCGGCCAGGTGAATTATCCTGAAAGTGTAAGGGGATATTTGAATAATTGTGATTTCTCATAGTGGCTGAGGAGACAGTTTTGGAAAACAATAGCTGCTAAGGCTTCAGAGGCGGAAATTACATCTAGGCACTGTTTCACGCATTGTTCAGCATTTTGGAATACCAAATAAATATCAGAACTCAGAATATCAAAAATACAAAATAAATATCAGAAACTTGTTTGTGGTGGAATCCACTAGAGGATTACAAGAGCCTCCTTATGTCTGTGACAGAGCATGGACTTCCTCAGTGCATGATGCACAAGGGGGGATGGAGCATCAAAACCTCAGTGACACCAAGAGTAGAGTGAGCATCAGTCCTGTGTAAGCTCTGAGGTGGTGCCCTGCACGAAGGCACAGCTCCACAGAAAAGCTGAAACTACAACTTTCTGCAAAGAAGTGTTTAAATGCCAGGACATTCCTAGCTGAAACACCATGTCAAAAATGGCCTGATGACTATTTCTTGAGTCCAGAAAGATTATTGTCAGTCAATAGAGAGTGGATGCTACACAGAGAAGGAAGTTTTCTGAGGTAAAAGCTGAAGTGGCCTACACTGTGCATTCTCTGTGAGAACACTGAATTCTCTACAAATTGAGCATGAAAACTAACAGCAAAACGTGGGAAATTATACTCTGTAGGTGAAGTTTAATGGTACAGAAACCCAGAATAGCCCAGTTTTGAATGGACCTCAAAAACCATCTGGTCCAGACTTTTGCTGGAGAAGGAGCTTAGAAGAAATGACATTTCCTTTACAAATGATCCAGGATGTCTGTCTTGGTTATATGACTGAGCAGTTTTGCTGTTACATGGCAAGAGCAAAGATGAAGCATGTGTTGTTAGCTGAAATAGGTAAAGATCTGCAAAAATCCTCTTGACTTCCCCAACATAACTTCTTTTTGTATGACTGCATGAGGAGGTTAATAAGAGAGAGGACACAAGTAGATTGACAACATATGTATAGTGTCACTAGAATAAGTCCTTTAACTCCATCATGACCACCCTTGTCTCTAGATTTCTTTACCACCTTGTCTCTAGATTTCTTTACCACCTCCAACACTGTCAAAAATCTCACAAATGAAAAAGAAAGATGGTTCTGCTTCAGGGCTTGCTCATTCCCTGAAAGTCAGTAATGAAAGAGACAAAATTGCAGCTATGATTCAACTGTGGTATAGAGCAGTAAAGCTTTGTCCATGTCATTTACTTGAAAGGAGTCAGCTACTTGAGATAGCTACAGGCAGAAATGTCAGGTTTTGGAAAATAAAACCCATGAAAGCCTACAAATTAAGACCACAGAATTAGTACTGGTTGGGATGAGTGGGTCTGGTTAACCTAGATTTTTGCAGTCACTCAGCTGATAGGGATTATTGCATTGTTTTATGTTTAAAACTAAACCCCCAGGATTTTCTCTTCATAGTTATCACTGGCTGCAGAATCATCTCCTTGATGTTGAATCAAAAAACTATAAAAAAATGAAAACAGTTACCATATGCTCATCACTGTGATCTTTTAAAATGTGCACCAGGTACGAGATGATAAAAACCACTCTTTTCTGAATCTTCAGTGAAATTTTATCTGTAACAGAGATGTAACCAAACTGCTTCATTCAGTTTGATTGTCCATTATGAAACTTAAAGGTAATAGGAGTGCAACAATTTTTAACTATTTAAGTGCTGATTAAGTGGAAGGACATTTTTGTGATTGTTCCACAAATCCAGCCCTCTACTACATTTTATCTGTTTTGCTTGCTTTTTAGAGGTCTCAAAATTCCATCATCTGTCCCTATGTCAGAGCAAGACAACTTTTAAAATACTTCTGTGCACACCTCCCAAAAACTATAGCACACTGAAGATGTGTTAGAGACTGATAAATGAGATGCCCCAACAGCAAATGAAGAAAAGAGCTGGAAATAAAAAATTTCATTTACATTTCCAAGAATGTCTGTCTGTTTCCCTTAATTGGCCAAACTGTGACCATCATAACTACTGAGCAGTAGCTCAGTCTAAAACAAATTGGATCACTGAAACCAGAGAGAAAAAGTATGACTCTGCCATAAGTAGAAGTGTCACTGCCTGGTCCAGACCATGGTGCCTAAATTAGAAGTACGCTCAGGAATTGCCATTGTACATCTGAGCAGTTGTTCAATGTTCACAACTGCCAGTCACATCTTGGGCTGGGATTTATCTGTGGTGGATGTTGCCATACTAAGGACAGGGTTTTAGTGTAAACCAAGCACAGTGCAAAGATATCCAAGGTAGCCTGGCTACCAGAAACAATACAGATATTTGTGTATAGGTTCATGGTATGATAGGCAGTCCTTATTCTTCCTGGTTAAAGCCAGCTCAGTTATCTCTCCAATGCATTGCTGTCTGCAGTGTGAAGCAGTTCTTATTCCAGAAAAAAGTGAGTATTGTTAGCATGGTCACACAGAAACCCTGTGGTAGAATAAGGAACTGACTCCTTAACTCTTAGACTCTGGTGTTTAATTAAGAGAGCAGACTGCTGTGTGCTCTTTAGGAAGCCTTTGATAGTGACCATACCAGTTTGGCAGCCCCCATCCAGGCTGCTGCCTGGTGCCTGGGCGCAGCCAAGGCATCTTCCCTTCCCAGCTCAGGCATCTTATCTTCCCTTCCCTTCCCTTCCCTTCCCTTCCCTTCCCTTCCCTTCCCTTCCCTTCCCTTCCCTTCCCTTCCCTTCCCTTCCCTTCCCTTCCCTTCCCTTCCACAGCTCTCTACTGGGGCTCTGTGCCTCATGAGAGTGATTTTCTACCCTGGGTTGAAGGAGTAATACATCCAAAGAGACAGGGACCCTGCTGTCAGATAGTTGAGCTAAAAGTAAGATATTTATGTGCAAGTAACATATTTATGTGCAAAATCTGAATGTGAAAAATATTCATAAAGCAGGTGTAGGGAAAATAAGGAAACTGTACTTATTTTAAAGGCTTTTCTCATAGTCTGTTGATAAGTTGACAAGCAGTTTAGAGGCTTATTTTACCACATGAATGTGAGCTAGATCTTATAAGAACTTTTTGTCTGTAATTTGTAGTCATGGAGCAAATTTTTTGTTTGCAGGAAGACAGAAATCTGATTCCTACAGCAGGAAGACACTTGATTTAAAGCCAATTCCTATACCTTACATTCATTCACTGGAAAACTTATTTATTTGGTCACAAAAATATCCTTCCACTTAATCAGCACCTAAATAGTTAAAAATTGTTGCACTCCTATTACTTTTAAGTAATATATATATTATTTATTATATTTTTACTTGTTTACTTATCTATGTTTATTTATTTATTTATTTATGTACCTTTATTATATTTTTACTTACTTACTTATTTATCATATTTTTCATATGATTGTCCCTTCAGGAACAATCATACAAAAAACAAAGCAGAATATCCTCAGCAGAAGATATTTCCTCTGCTATGTTTGTCCTTTACTTTTCATGTGAATCAAGCAATGCAACAACAGTAGCTCACAGAAGCAAATTAGTGCTCTAAATTCTGCACTGCCTCTGGTTTGAGACCAGGAAAAGATATAAACAAATTATTTCAGGTGAAATAGAGTTAGTCACTGCAACCTTTTCCTTAAGGGGTGCCTTGCAACAGTGTGTCTTTCTTTGGACTCCTTTAGAAAAGCTATGGTCTGAAATTGCTTCATATTTACCAGCTATGGCTACGTCTGCTACCACAAGGTTCTGTGAAAAACAGGACATTTTTAGAGAGAGTTATTGAACTAGGTTTTCTGGAATGTGCATGGATGTTAATGTATTTGCTGGAGAAAGCATGAATTCCCTCAAAGGTTTTCTTAATTTCTATACCTACTGTTCTGTAAGGCTTCTTTCCATAGTGTATTATTGAAAAACAGAATAGCAGTGGCGTTTGATGCGCATTGATCCAAAATGATTTTGGAGCTATTAATCCAGTTTTACTCCTGAAGTATCTACTGGCATAAGTACTTGGTGGAAAATATTCTGAAATGCTGTAGAATCAGGAGGATTTCCAGATCTGAATATTTTTATCATGAGAATACTTAGACTTCAATTCCAAAGCAACATGTACACAAAGCCATTGTAAATCACTCGCTTCTCTTTAGACAAGGAACATGCCAGAGCTCTCATCCCATTTATGTTGAGATGAAAAGCAATTAATAAATACATGAGAAAGAACTAACTTTAAAAAACTCCAGGTATATATGAACACTTGTCCTAAAGCAAGTAGATTTTACAAAAATACAAGGAAATGATAATTAAAGATTTTCCCAAGAGCCAAACTTGTTTCTGACTTATGCTGCTTGGCTGAGAAATTCCCCAAACCCTGTCACTCTCCTTGCTGCGTTCACACACTGCAGAAATCACAGTGAACATGCTGCCAAAACAGATTGTGGTGGTTTCTTTCCTCATCAAACTATAAAACTGTTGCATTTATCTGTACAAAAATGTTAGAGCTACTCGCAGACTCCTGAAGAAACAGCACATTCCTCCAATTTTCTTTGAGCATCATTATGCCAGAACATATCAATATCTGACTTGGGCAAGCTGACACCCCCCACACCCGGGTAGAAATACAACTAATGAGGCTTTACAACAGACAAGTTCTGGTATTCAGTATATCTCCCATTATTTCTGTGGGTTAAACAACAAGGTAGTGCCTTGCCCTGAAGAAAAGGCTAATGGCACAAGAAGCTCCTGCAAGATTTGTCTGCAGTTAAACTATTTTATTTTAGACACCAATGTTGAATTGTTTCATTTTATGTCAATAACTCCATTGAAAATACTGACATTTTAATAAAGTCTTCAATTTCTGATGTTTATGAGGGCTATAAGATCTCTGGTGTGGCATGCTCAACTCTAAAGCCTCCTAAGACGAAGCTGTCATTGCAGAGCAGACCATGGGGGTTTGCACATGGGAACACAGCTCAAGGCAGCTCTGCTCAGCTCTCTCTTGCCCTGGAGTCCATAGCATGGAGGTTCCTTGCTGAGTCTGGTGCTTACCAGGACTTTTCAGCTGGCAGCTGGTCTTGGTGGTGTGCAGAGTGAAAGCTGACAGACTGATGCATGTGTGTGCCACTTTGAGAACCTGCCTTGCAAGACCAGCAGATGCTTTGAACCTCCAGCCTGTAGCAATAAATATTGCCTGATAACTGATTGATTAGCTGTCTGATAGCATCTTCTAATGTACTTTCTACCCTCTAGCATTTTTAAGAAGGTCCCTAAATATAGCTTTACCTTTTCCCAGTATGGCTTTAAAATTACTTGCAGTGTTCTAAGTTAGCAGCGCCTGATATTTCTACCTTCTGGTATAAGTCCCGTGCCAAATTTGATCCACTGCAACACTGAGACATTTTGATGGTGTATTCTGTGCCTTGCAGGAGATGGGAAAAATTTATTTGCCTCCCCTCTAGTTTCTGCAGGGTGATTGATAGCCTGATTAAACCAGACTGACTCCATTTGGTTACACAACTGAGGTTTTGCTACTGTGAAAAAAAATCCTGTTACAGTGCTTTGCAGTTAAAAAAAAATCACGTGGATTTAGACAGAAATATCTGCCTCCATGGAGACGGAGCAATGTTCAGAGAGGACAAATGTTAGTTTTAGTTTGAATATTTCTTGCTACTTCCTGAAGTCCAGGATAGCGAGGCCCTCAGACCACACAGATCTACATCACAGCGTTTGTGGTACTGGCAAAGGCAATACAGTTCAGGGAACTAAGATCTTGTTCAGGTAGATATGAAACAAATCTATAACTATTTTCAGCAAGGCTACATGCCATACCTTATAAAAGGCCTATTGAAATGTATAACTGCCTACTTGAATAACAAAGTGATCACCTTTTGTTACTGAGTTTAGAATTTAAAGAGGTGGGTCTGTGTTTCAAGGGGTATACATAGGGATTGGGTTAATCAAAAGAAATCATTATACCTAAACAAGTAACAAATACCAATTCATTTGAGACTTGAAGGTTAGTAACCATGGAGGGCAAATGGCAGATCTCTGGGTAAATTAAAAAGAAACTTCTGCTAAATTTCTAGAACCTGCTTACTTCTTTTTGAATTTCACTTCCTTCACAGAATTGGGGAATGCCTTATAGTTTTCTATTTTAGTGTCACAGGATCTCTGTTTCTTTTTACCATTTCCTTTATGCATCCCAAGATTCATTGTAAAAGCAGTTTCACAAAAAGCATTTATTTTTACTTGCTAGAAAAATCTTCCTAACTGTACCTTACTCCACATTGTACATAAAGTATTTATTTGTTATTGCCTAAGTGATTGTATGAGTTTTACATCACTCCAGCAATTATGCCAAGCTGATGAGTTTAATGTAAATAATCCAGCAATTGTTTTTGTATTGTGCCAGTGTATAAGGTCACTGCCCTAAACACTGAGTCCTGATTTAACAAAGGTTATTTTTTTTTAATAAGGCATACTAATCCTACTGTATTGGTAGCTCTGTCCCTCTTTTGAGTTGAGCTCTGCTATCCCACAAATTGGATGAAAATCTCATTAGTGGAGCTATAATGAGCTGGCAATGAAACCCCTTCAAGCCTGCGTGCTTACAGCCATTTGCCTGTTTGTCTTACTCTTCATCATGAACCTAAAATTGCCCATTAGGATTCCAGGGAAGAGCAAGTCTGACTGGAGCTGCAATGCCGACAGAGCCACCAAACAGGCAGAAATCTGTCAAAACCCAAAATGGGGGTAGAGTATTATTTATGGGGAGACTGCACCTGTGCACATGTTCATTCAGAAGTAAATAATTGGGGACTGGGGGGAAGAGAAGAAGGAAAATAAAGACAGAATAGTGGGTTAGAATTAGGGGAAAGGGAGAAAGAAATTTGTTTTATTAGAAGTTTTAAGCATGAGCCAGCAGCATTTTATTGTACCTGAAACTAATCAGATGTTAATGAAGGGAACTTCAAGCAAATTCTTGCTATAAAGTGTTGTGAATGCCAGTATTAAGACCAGAATTGAGAGAGTCACAAGATGGTTAAGCAGATCCTTTGAATCAAAACTGTTCAAATCTGACTCCAACACAGAAGAAAGGAAGAAAAACCAGAGTGAAAGTATTACCATGTAAATGACAGATGCTTCTGCTGCCTTCCAGAGACATGATGTTTTAAAAAGTCAACATACAGGATGCTGAATTCTTCAGAAAAACTGAAGTCCTGTTGTAATAGCAGAAGCCTTAAAGCTGCCAAGACTAAAAGGAGAGTGAGTAAAGTATTCTAAAAACCCTGTCTGTCACAGGTGCAATGAAGTCACACACAGTCTCTACAATTGACTATAAACATATTTAAGTGTACTGTAAATGGTCAGCAAATATTATAGAAAATCAAGTTGCCAATAAATCCTTAGAGAGACACAAGAAGCTTTTGCATTGTTTAAAAACAAAATAAAACAGAACACCAAACAACAAAAACCTCCAACAAACAAACTAACTAACTAACTAACTAACTAACTAACTAACTTACTTACTAAAATCCCAAAACCCACACTATTGTGGCAAACACTTGAAACTGCAATCCAGTTACTACTTGAGTGCAGAATTAGCTAGGCATGTAATATTAGTCAAAAATCTCACTGTGTTTATCTGTTTATCTGTAAGATTCAACCTTAAAGAATCTTTGGAATATTCTATTGTCTTAAATGAAAAACAAATGAAAAAAAACCTTCTCAAATCCAGGACTTTCAAATAAAAAGAGAAAATAGAAAATACAAGGTATTTTAGAAAAGCTCTATCTAGCACTTAGCAACAAGAAAATACCCACCAAATATAAATGGGAGACAAACCCAGGATGAAGTCCTTTCCAGAAAATAAAATATGTTCCATTAGATGTACTGTTTAGACTGTGAAACTGCATGTCTTCATTTTCTTGCTTTTTAGTTTTTATTTATAAAAGTGTCTCCTGCTTTGAAATAAAAAAAATTAAAAAACCAAAGGATTTTTTACCCTTTGTTCAACTCTGCTCAAAATGGAGTCAAGAAAATCTGACAGGCACAGAGCTTTTAATGAATTCTAACAATTAAACAATTAAACTTGCATTGCAGCCAGACTTCTAAGATTTTTATGTCCCTAATCAAGTTTAGCCAAATTTTAAAATGGTGAAAGGTACAAGTTAAAACACAGCTAACATTAAGCACCAAGAAAAGAAACGTGGTGATGTATCAAATCAAAGAAGGTCAATGTGATGACAGCTATAAAGAACTTGGGTTGGGATTCATTGTACTCAAAATTGATTATATAAGAGTTAGAAATATAAACTAAGCTATTCAGGCAGATTTCTGTGGTCAGTAAGGAGAGAGGAAATTCCAGAGAGAGATTCATCTCACTATGATGAAGAGCATCAGTCCACAGTCTACAGAGGGAGCCTAGACGACAAGCATAAACTCTGATAAAATTCTGCAGAACAATAAAATGTTTGACTGAGTTTGTTTCTGCCCCCCAGCCATCTGCCCAAATTTCTGCAAAAATTTCTGCCCTTAAGGAACATCTCATCTTGATATTAACCAGCTCCTGAAGCGCTGCAGCCTTTAAACCTGTGCAGGACTCAGTAGAGGATCAGTAGTAAATTTGTGTGTGGATCAGGGGTTCTGGCTGACCTTAGGTTGGCTGTTCATGGCATAGATGGAAGGCAGATTTTCCTTCTGCTATTGAGTTTTTAAACATTGTTTCGCTTCTATTAAAGCCCTCAAGGTAGACAACAGTTTTCAGACAACTGAAGTTAATAATGTCAATAACATCCTGCTTGATATTGCTATATCCTACTTACTATGCTAAGCATAAACCATTACTTATTATGTGTAAAACCTGTTAGATTGAAAAAGAATTAATGTTCAGCAATATAGAGAAAGTGTTTTGATTTGCACCATGGACATTGGAGACTCATTATAACTTGGTGAGTTTTGAATGTGAGTAAAAAGGCAAAAGAAAAAAAATCACAACTTGAAGACCAAAAAACTGTGTTCCAAATGTGTTGGTTTGGGGTTTTTTCTCACTTAATTTTAATTATTTATAATAACACTGCATGGAATATGTTCAGGAAAAAATAATGAAGTTTTAATAAAAGGAAATTTTACTGCAGCACCTCACTTCTACATATTACTTAAATTGAAAAAGATGATAGAAAGTTTTTTTAATTACAGCTCATACATATCAATGGTTATAAAATAACTGCTTTTTTGCTGCAAGTTTTGTCAACCATAAAATAATGATTCAGTGAGTGTTGGATCCATATTGATTCCTCACTGCAGGGCCCAGAAAGGATGTCTGCAGCTTATACCATTTTATGCTACTCTGCTGGTTCATTTGTCTCACAGAAGGCTCATAGTCAGCTGCTTTATGCCATCCTATGCTCTCACCCGGGTGTGTTTGTGCCTCAGTGGATGTGAAGAGCTTTAACCCTGTCTGCAGTAGCTAAAGAGCAGGTAGGAAGATGCAGAACCATGACCAACTGTATAATTTTTTTCTAGATGAAATAATTTCTTGTCAAGTGGTATAAGAGACAGAACCATCTGATAATGATGCTGAAGAGGAGAAATGAGAACAGTAGCCACAATTGATCAAATACAGTGTACTATTGAGATCCCTGCTTGTGTTATACAGAATTCACTCTGGCAATGGCATAGGCTATGTGCTGGCACTGAAACAGCTCTAGAAGTTACAAACTGAAGGATCTGAGTGCTATGAGACAAAATTGGAAAAAGCAGGAACAGGGAGAAGAGGTCACATTTGATTTCCCATGCTGTGCTCCCCACTAACATTTCCACATCCCAGCTCTGTGTGCCAGATCCTGTCTGTGCAAGGCCAGACCAACTGCTGAAGTCCATCCCATTTTTCTGTCTATAAAGAAGCATATTGTCCCCCCTGTGAAACAAAGATTAAAATTGCTTTTCTTTGAAAGCTCTTCATTAGTTTTTTACTAGAATTTTGGCATGTGACAACATATGCCCAGTGGGCAAATGAGTTTCACCACTGTGACAGCAACAGAGCACAGCAGTCAAGCCCAAAGGATTAGGCAGCAGTTTGTTAGTGCTTTTTATTGACCATTTACAGTCTTTTTCATAGACTTTTTTTTAAACTATTCTAAGCAGCTCTAAAATCAGAAATTTTTTTAGATTTTAAGTAACGAATATTCCGAGCAACTCATTCCACCTTGTCCTGGCTTACTCCACCCTCTTCTATCACATGATGGTAGCTATTCTTGTACTGTATGAAGTTGCATTCAGCTTCACACCCTTCTTGACTCACAGATCATGTTTCAGGGCAGTAGATTTTGCCAACAGAGAACAGATAGCAATTTTTGCTTTTTTTGCTTTTTTTTGTAAGGAAGTTCTTACCTTTGAACACTATGCTGCAGAATTTGCAATTACTGCTCTGGGATTATGTGATTACTTTATCCTTGTAATACTGTTTTGTTTATCCTCTAGTTTCTTTGAAAAATAAAATTGCCAACTTTTTTTTTGTTATTATTTTTCATATCACATTCTAATGTGCTGACGTAATTGTTTATAAATTGGCAATCGGTTTCACCTCCAGCTAAACCCCAAAATCTTTAGGAAAAATGTCAGAGATGTAAGGGAAAGAAACAGCCACATTTCCAGGAACTCTAGTATCTGATGGAAATTGTTCATATATTGTTATATATTGTTCAAGTTGTTAAGAGGTTGCCCAGGGATTTTAGGCTGAGCCATAGAAGTTGTAAAAAATCATTACTCTTCTGATCATTCTCCTTCCTGTCCTTTTCAGTGCTCTCCTGAAGGCTTATATTCAAAGTGGTAGTGATGAAATATTGGAATTGTACTTCCCTTTTTGTCATATGTTAAGCTGATGGGCAGGCAGTGTTGTTAATAGTGATGATGATCTTGAAGTCTCTGGAATCTGTTTTTCTGCCTTTTACTGATCTATCCAGATACAAGATCCCAAAGGTTCTTCCTTTTTTTCTTTCATCTGCCAGTAGATCAGGCTTCTGATTTCATTGTTTGTGATGTCTAGGAGAGGAATATTGGCCACACAGATCATAGTGAAGGGCAATGTTGATGCTATCTGTGGTTTACACATTGTGCCAAATGTATTATGGCATTATGTTTTATAGCCTTTCACGTGTGTTATCCCTCCTCCTTTTGTGTGTCAAGAGGCAGTGTGCAACTGCAGCCAGGACTGCAGTGAATGATTTTAGCTGAGCTATCTTACCCAGAAGAGCCTTTATTGACATTTTAATGTCTCTTCACACATTTCCTATATCAGGGCCTTCTGCCTCTAAAACTGATTTTCTTTCCACGATTGAATTTCTTCCCTGTGTTTCCACACTTACTCCCTTAGCCGATAACTTTAAAGCTTGTCTAAGAAACAACTCTCTAGACAGAAGTTTTTAAGACTTCTTCCAGCTTTCCTTCTAGGTATATTTGATGTCTCAGTGTCTGGTTTTACATGCAATACTCTTTATGGAGTAAGTTATTTTTTTGGTTATTCTTCCAATAGCCTCAGTTCTACTGTAAGTACCTTCAACATATATTCAAAATAGGCCATGGCACTAGTTGCCTTGAAGAGAGGCTGTTTCTGCTAATTTTGTGTTTAAGGAGGGAGTTTTCTCTGAGGCATAATGGTTCAATGGTTTCTTCTGTAATTAAAAGTAAAAAATTTGTTGCAACTTGTCTGAGCTTTGTCATTTCCGGAAAGACTCAATGATCTTCATGAGGTTAAGATAATTTTACCTGACTTAGTAATCATCTAAGATTATTTATATGTGGGGTGGTTATTAGTAATGTTTTGCAAGATGCATTGAATTTCCATTCAAGTTTTCCTTTGAAGGCTGAATAATGACAAGGTGTAAGTTATGAAAATTGGGATAATAAGTTCCCCCAGAAACTTCCCAAGGGGTTATGGACTGGGTATAAGCTGCAATCTTGGAGGGGTAGATCTCTGTCTTCAAGAGAGTTTTATGTAAATTTTCCAGAATCATGTTATTGCAGTGCTATACATTCTAATGTTTTCTTTATTCATATATGAGGGGCAAAATCAAAGACCTCACAGTCTTCGTATGTTGTCCTGAGATTTTCTGGTTTTGGCAGTCTTTATACTCTACATGTCAATCAGAAGCCAATCCCTAAAAGTACTAGTATTTCTGTTTGCATCCTTTTCATTCTCATGCGAAATTTGCATTGGTAACCACACTGGAGTAGATTTTTTTCTGATACGATGAATATTAACAGTTTGCAAATAGTTGAGAGATGTGATTATTTAGGAGTTGGGAACTCCTTGATGGCCAATGCTTTTGTTTTCCATAATTAACATTACTCTGATGTGCATCAGAATGATTATTCCTGAGACAACTCACTGGAATTTTGAGTTGGTCATGGTGCAAAAATACAAGATATTGAAGCCAAAAATATGGACAATATCTGGTCCTGCCATATTTTTTCTTGAGGGATCTTTTGACTGCTTCTGCTGCTGATTTTAGTTTTATTTTTTGTCAAATCTCTGTTCCTGGATCTTTAATCCACCTGATCCTTCTTTTCTGTTTATTAAGGTTGGTTGGAATTTTGTTGCACAACTTTATGGACTTTGGAAAGTTTCTAGAGATTCCTCCTAATAAAGGTTTTGTTCTAAGTTGAAAGGTCTTTCATTCTACATGACTTATATTTTTGTATCTTTTAGTCTGCAGGTGAGGAGGGCATGGTTCACTTGCTCAGTGCTGGACAATTGGTAAATATTAATAATAAACTGTGTATAGCAAATTAATAGAGGGAATTTTTTTATGTACTTGAGCATTTATAAATAGCATGGCTTCTGAAACTGTGACTGACCTTGTTCACTGGAAATGTGTAATTTTTTGTTAGTGATTTTCCTCTTTCTCCAGATATTTCCTTCCTCTTACCTAAACTTACCTCTGAGTGATTTTATTTTGGTGTTTGTTTGTTTCTTCATTCTTCTTCAGATACTGTTGTGTAGAAATACTATTTCCTGGACTCCATTTGTTGAAGAAGATGTGCTCTTGGGTGTAATCCACAGGCTGCAAGTTTGGCCATCTCATCCGTTTTACACAGGAATTGAAAAAGAAAGGTTAAAGGATTAAAACTTCAGATATGAAGAACGAATACTTATTGATATCTCTGGAGTCTTTCAGACAGCTGGGGTAAAGTCAGTATAGCGTTCATTTATTCAGAGAGAGAAGCCTCAGAACTTTGTGATTCTTGGTAGCAAAAAGGAAGTGGCAAAAAAATGGTATTACTGTCTGCTTTGATCAGTAATGTTTGTGACATCTGGATCACATCTATAAGATTAGCTATCATTACAACTCGATACATCTCTTCCTCATTCATTTCAATACTCTGCTTGGAAAGACTTTAAATATGGATGTGAAGAAATTATATGTCAGAGGAAAGGGATCACCATTACCTTTCAAAATGAGCATGGCCAAGTAACAAAGGTAAAAGCTGCAGTGATTATTTGCCAAATATTTTTAATTGGCAGTAAACTAAATTTACTTTCACCAAGTCCAGTCCCATTTTGCTCATAACAATAAGTGGTAAATGATCTTCTTGTCTTTACTCATCCCACACTCTTTTTCATGCTATTTTCTTCCCATGACACACTGTGTCCTAACTGTTAGCCAAGGTTAAGTGACCACATTTCATCATAGTCTGGTTTCTTTTCCTTTTTACTGAGGATCCTGCCATAGGTGCATTTTTCCATTCATATTTGTTGAGTGTGGTTTTTAAGAGAATCCCCTGACCAGGCCCAGGGTTGACGTTTCAGGGAGGTCTCAACACACAAAGGCTGAATTTCCTCTGGAGGAAACCATCTAGACAAAGTTCTAAAAGGACTGCTCTTGGTCTGACCCAGCCACTAAGGGATATTCTGGCCAGGGGAGGCTGGAGCTGGCTCATCCTGAAACACAACATGGACACTGAGCCTGACAAAAGCCCTTCTGGCTATGTAGTTCCAGTCCTCTAGTGTTCCTTGGTAATGTAGACGATACCAATGGCCTCCTTGAAGATTACTTGCATTAAAGCTAAAGAGCATAGTCATGTTAAATAAAAGACAAGATGGATTTGTTTTGGTGTTTCACAATTTCTGGCTGTATCTACAGTGCTGTAGAAACAGTCCCTGACCTACAGAAGAAAAGGAAAAAAATATATCCCCCACTGACCTAGGTCCATTGTCCCAGATGTGATATGCAATGCTTGCTCCAGATATTTGCAGGTCATGGGCACCCTCTGAAATGCACTTTAAAATATAATTTTATTTTCATTTTGAAGTGACTCAGATGTGACAGTTCTGCCATGGCCTATGACATGGTGGTTTATAGTGTCATGCTGCAAATGTGATGCATGCTATGGGGAATGACAAGACATGAAGGTGTATATATACTTGTAGGTATGACGTTCACAGTCACAGGACTCCAACACAGTTTCCTTTCATCTTAGAGCAAAAACACACAAGGTCACATCTGAGTTTCACCCCAGAGGGAAATAATTATCAGGAAAGCACCAAATAGCAGTTCAGAGTGCATGTAGTTTGGACCTGAGAGACACAGATGAGTTGAGAGAAGCAGATCCACCTTCTGCTGAAGATCAGACGACTCCCCAAGAGGAGAGTATGTAGTTTCTACCAAGATAGCAAATGTTGCTGGCTATGGAACATATATAGTTTAGTTTTAGGTAGCCCTCTGAAGAGCAGGCAGTTGGACTCAGTGGTCCTTATAGATCCCTTCAACTCAAGATATTCTGTGATTCCATGCAAATTGTTTCAGTCTGCTCATACTGAGATGAATTTTTTACAGTTATTACATGCGTGATGTTCTCCCTTGACAGAAATGAAGGCTTTCCATCAAGGGGATTACCAAGAGGTATCCTTATCAGTCCTTTCAAATCTTGCCTATTTTCCTCCTCTTAAGCAAAGTAGTAATGATTTTCATAAAATGTCAATGTTGTCTTCAAGTTAATCTTGGTTTTGGCAAAAACAGTCAGGCTAAAGAAACAGACCTATTGTCACCCTCTAGAATACCTTAGCTAGCCAGGATTTAAACAGAAATTAAACTATAAGGGAAGGAAAATGTCTTCAAAACTGTGTGCCATAACTCTTGCCAAGACCAGCTTTTAAGACTTTCACTGATGACATTTGGGTTCAGACTCAGCGAAGTGGCTCTGAACTTTCTATTAAACCTGGACCCTGGGTCTTCATCTCTTTCTGTTAATTAGTCTTAGTCTCTGAAGAATTATGATGTCTTGTGATGCCAGCACAGCTCTGAAAGGTCTAAGTTTGTCAGTTATCTCCTGTTTGCAGGGAGTTTATCAGTCCTCCAACACACTCATCTCAGGGAAGGATAGCATCCTTCATCAGGCTCTTCTGGAATCCATGTCCCTCAGTGTCCTGCTATTTGGTTATTTTTAAAGTGTCCAAATGGAAAGAATTAATCACTTATATTTTTACAAGTGTATAAAAAATACTGCTCCTTTACCAGGAAGATTATTAGGTATTATGCTGCAAGTAGTATGAGTGACTCCAGGAACAAAATGTCAGATTCAGGATAGGATTGCCAAGGTGAATGAATCATACACTTAAGTTCAGAGAAAATTCACAAAGGATTTCTCAGAGGATTAATCATTTTTGTAGAAAGTATCCAAAATGCAGCAGTTGACAGCTGGGGTTTTTGGTTTGTGTAGTTGGTTTCCCATGTAATTTTCTTTATTTGTTGGTCAGGGGCAGTGAGGATTTATGAGTGTTATTCACTTCAGTGTGAAAGACTGATGTTTTCATACTTTCATTATTCAGGTTGCATGTAATATTTGCTGTATATGCTATGAAGGTTTTTATTTAGCATTAGTCATATGCACTAGCCTTGGAGAACTGAACTTGCTCAATACACAGAACAATTTACTGAAAGAGCCATCAGTGAAACCCTGGTGGTTTAGCTATGGTTCTTCATGTCTAAATTGCAGGTTACCCTCTTTTTCAGTCGAAGTCATATGAAAAACTGTTTTTTCAAGGTCAGAATTTGACCTTATTATAGGAAATATGTTTATTACTTGTTGTGCAACCAGAACACTGCCCTGAGGCTCACTTTTATTTAATTGCACAAAGTGAGGAAATTTCAGGTTGTTATATTGCTAAAATCAGCCCCAAAGTAATTTCTAGCATTAGCAGTAAAGACAAAGGGACTTTGGAAGCCAATGCCACCAATACTAAGCAATATAAAAAGAGAGGATTTTCTGTTGCATGCTCTTAGGGAGAGTGGAAATGAGATATAATACAAAGTGGACATTACTCTGGTCTGACAATCTACTGTGTACATATCTTCTCCTCTCCTGTTTGTCCTGCACTGACAATGCAGGAGGATTTTAAATGGTGGTGGATAGGAGTGGGGTGAGGAGGAGAAAGAGATGGGCCAGATGCTAGCTTGAACCTTCAGGAGTTATTTCAATAGATTTGTTTCAGCAACTCAATAAAATAATAAAGCAAAAATATTTTCACTTTTGGTTGAGTATGTTTATTGGGATTTGCTGATAAATAGAAAGAAAATGGCAACATAAAGGGGAATCATCAATAAAAGTTATGGACTCTGGTATATGCTAAAATGAGAAGCTGCATTCTGAGAACAGAGTCAGCTTTATCAAAAAATTGTGCATCCTAATAGATTGAAAGACCATCATGCTGCATAATGCTTGTTAAAGCACTGAAATTTGTGTATTTACATGAATAATTCAAGATTTTATTGGGTTTTAGGGGCTATTTTTTTTTCATTCACTTTACTGCCCTCCTAAGAGCTGATATATTTTCTGGTGGTATGAGTGAAGAAAAAGGAGCTATTCTCATTTACACCAGTAGGAAATTTGACCCATCAGATTTTACATAACATGATTTTAATGTTGGAACTGATTTCTGTAAGTGATATATTTTGGGTTTTGCACTTGATGATTATACTTCACAGCTGATTAGCTGAAGTTTATTTTGAATAATTTGCAATTTTTAGAGGATAAAATTGGCGAAAAATTTGCCATAAATATGTCAATTTGTGTTACTTCTACAAAGCTGAACTGTCTATTTCCAAATCATATTACTTGAGTATTTTGAATATCCCAAAGTGCTAAAACAGAGCAGCAAGAAAGAACTGATCATTGGCCATGAGCAGGAATTGCTTAGAGGCATTGAAGTATGGTACTTCTAGACAAAATAGGTAATATTTTCAGAGTCTTCTCACAGTTCGTCTTCCTGCTTTAACACATTGCATGTTATAATGTAATCTATGAGATAGAAACAATACCAGGAGTCCTAATTAAATTAAAAGCAATTACCCGTTGTGTAGATACGGCTTCCAATTGAGCAGCTGCAAGTTGATATTTTGTCATCCCCAGTTTATCTATATGCTCATGTGTGATTCTTTGTATCAGTTATTAATGACATTTTCTCAGTACTCATGAAGTGTTGTGGAAAACAGAAGAGGAAAAGGATGAATGGAAAAAGTGTTATAGGAAATTCAGACAGGGAATGAGTGTATTTGCTACTGTAAATTCTCAGCTGGGGTGCTGATTCCTTGCTTGCTTATTCTCTGTTCTACTCAGAGTAGTCTGAAAGAAATACAAGACTGTGCTTTTCTTTCCACCTCCCTTTCTTCTTTGGGCATCTAGCAGCAAATTTAAAAAACAGAATCTGGCAGATGAAGCATAAGGGCTTACTTTACAAGGCACTTCTATCCTGTCCTGGAAATGTCAAAATATTCTACATTAAACATAAATAGAATTTATTTGTTTAATATGTAGATACAATCAACACACTTTTAAAGAGCTTTTACTTTAGAGGAGAGGAGAGGAGAGGAGAGGAGAGGAGAGGAGAGGAGAGGAGAGGAGAGGAGAGGAAAAAGGAGACCCTCACTGAAAGTTAACTGGAAAGTGTTTGGGTTTTTAATGTTGCAATGGATTTTCCACTTTCAGAAGAAGTTGGTTTGGGCTTTTAAGAAGGCTTCTACTTGACAACAAAAGGAAGGTTCATTACAGAAACAATATTTCACTAGAGTATTGTTCAGTCTGATTTAGTGTCTTTTTCAGGTGCATGGTTCTCCTGTAACAATGGGATGCCACATCATTCTCCAATTGAGAATATTATGCAGTTGCTTAAGAGTGTACACAGGGTGATGTCCACTTGAGTGACTGTTATCTTGCTGGCAGAGGCCTGCTATCAAATAGGAGCAGTTATTCCCAATGCAGTCCAATTAAATTTTCATAACTACGAAGATGCATTTTACCTTGAGGCACAACCTGATGCCCATTTCTTCATTCCTTGTTCCTTAATCCTCTATATTAAATCTAAACAAATCGATGTTTACTAACATTAATATTTTAACATACAGTACTCGCTCTGCCTTCTGACATCTTGTGCCTTTATCAGCAACATGGTGAAGGCTCTCTGCAGCTTTTGCTTTCTGCCAAAGAGCCTTTTTTTAGTTTTCATTATTTTTAACTGTGCATTTCTTTATGTGTGAATATGCATACACAAGTGTATATTTTTCTGTCACTTAAGTGGCACCACCACCAAATATTCCTAATTAATAAAAGAAAACAAATCATCTCACCATTGAACAAAAGTCATTTTATGAAAAGACTAAGGGAGCAGTAAAAAACCCTGCTTCAATTTCTGCATTAATCAAATGAATAAAATGGGTTCACTTCCCTATAAAGAGACAATCAGTTACTTCTTAGTCCCCAGATTTACTAGCACAGGTTCATGCACTTTTATGAAAGCACCTCTCTCTATAGAGACAGAAGGCAAAGGCTTCTCAAACCATATCAAGAGCAAATCACATCAGCTGCTTTGTGAAGCTGCCTCCCAGATACAGTGATCCCACAGCTGTCCTCGTAGTCACAGACCCCTGATTCCCACCCTGCAACTGCTTCATATTCCTATTAGATGTCTTCCAAATACCTAATTATAGTATTTGAGTGACTACTCAATACCTGGAACTAGTGTTTGTCTGTATGTGATACAAAGCAAATTAATGGATAGAAACACAAATCAATTAAAAAATAATTAAAATGGTATTCTGTTTCCTTTACTCCCATCCTTCCCATTCATTTTGTGATCTTTCTGCCTATATCTATAATATAAGTCCCCCTGCATTATTTCTCTGTCCCTAGTGAAGTTTGAGACTCCTTTCCATTTAGTATCAGCAAATGT
Organism: Melozone crissalis; assembly: GCF_028551555.1. NCBI lineage: Eukaryota > Metazoa > Chordata > Aves > Passeriformes > Passerellidae > Melozone > Melozone crissalis. Next base: position 24,671,421 of record NW_026535780.1, read on the forward strand.
AATTACAGGCTAGTTACTTTCATTTCCAACTCATTAATGAAAATGTTAAATAAGACTGGACCTAAAGTACCTTCTTAGAAATCCACCAGATAATGTTTCCAATTTCTAGAATATGGTCACTATCTTCCCAGAAAGACTTTTCAGAAAATATTGACATCACCTCTTTACTTAGTTGGTGGGAGTATCTGAATAGTGATCCAGATTCCTCCAGGACTGAGTATAGTCTCTCTCGTTGCCTTGAGTTTCTTGCCAGCTCATAAACTAGCAAAGGCAGGCTTGAAAACTGAGATCCTTGGCACACAGCTACTGTTAGTTTAAGGGCTTACCTCCTTTGCTGAAGATGAGGAGATGGGGATAGAAAGAAAATTACCTTCATTTAAGTCATTCTGGTACTAGCACAGGTTTACCTATGGCTAGGAGTATAAACTTGAAAGTAGAATTCTGTAGGCTGTGTCCATCAGCAGTGAAAGAAAAAATGACAGATAATTACCAAACTAACATCAGCAGCCACATTTTTTCAGCCTTTTTATTATTAGAAAAAGTTAAGTCCTGATATCGAGTTCATTCGTTGTGTTTTCTGGCACACACTCTATGTTTGTATGCCTGCTGGGCTGGAATCCTGATGCTGGAAAAAATAAAATAATGCGTGCTGCAATTTCTAGCTAGCTACTGGGCTCTTCCTTGCACTTAGCTTCAAAGATTTTTTAAAACATATTTTTCTGCACCACAGCTCAGAGTTGCTAAATCCAGAAATTGAAACATTCTGGGAACCAAATCATTTGGGGGAAAATCAAAGCTCTTGGAACGTTGCCCTAGGATTTTGAAGATAGAAGTTAATAGTAAAAATGTTCAATATTTTTAAGGAAATCCCAATTATAAAAGGCTGCACCATTCAAATCCACAATTCAGGAATAGAATGAATGCTCCATGTCTAACAGTGAAGGAAATGCATGCCTGTGTTGTGAAGGCAGGAATTAGTAAACAAAAAGAAACCCCTTGCATTTTATGCCTTTTTTGCCTTTGTATTTACATGCTGTCAACAGTTGTGTGTGAATCCAAAGGTGAAGCTTATTTAGTGGTTCAGGTTAGTGTCTACAATAGGACTGACAACAACTATAAGACCCTATCCAATTTTTGTAATTTGTAGTTAAACACTGGTGATGTTTTCCAAATGGAATGAAAAAGGATTAGAGGAGGGAAGAATTTAAATGGTGATGTTAAGGCTCCTTTCCCTCCTCCGCCATAATTCCCTAACACTTTGTGCAATGATATTTTAAAGCACATTTTAGTTGAAGTATAAGTTTGTAGAGGTTGTAGTTATATTACTTGTATCTGCCATAAATGTGTGCCCTCTGTGAAAGGGCTGCTCAGGACAGTGGACTGGAGATGACCAGGTGATCTCCTAAGCAGTACCCAGCTCTCAGCAGGACCCAGCTCCCTGAAGAGCTGTGTAAAGGCTGTAGCCAGCACTGTGGAGCTGGCAGAAAGGAATGGCTGAGGATAGAATGAAGGACAGCATGAATTTATGGCAACACAGATTTAAATCAGACTATAATGACTATGAAGTTATGGTCAGAGAGAAAAAAAACCCTGAGAAACCAGACCTTTTAGACTTTTCCAAATGCTCCCAAATCCCAAAGCTACAGTATACTCAGGATTTCAATGATAGCAATAGTGTAGCCTGAAGGCCCTATCTTTTTAGGCAGATTACTGGTGGTCCCCAAGGAAAAATCTGTAGTCAAGATCAATGGAACCACTGGGCAAAGCTGATCGAAGAGCCTGGGGAATTGAAAAAGTGTGAAACTGCAAAGTAGTCTGCCAACAAAAGTCCCTCTATCATGGTTGTTTATATGTTAGAAGCCTTGTAGAGAAAATTCTACAAAGTCTCTTTAAAATGTGAAAAACTGTGCTTAATTTACTACAATATAGGAAAATTTCAAGTGTGATCATTCAGGAGAACCTGGATTTAGAGACCATATGCTATTGAACACTGGGAGAACAAAACAGGCCCCCATGCAGGAAGGGTGCAGAAGCAGTGATATGGTGATACACCCATATGCTTGAGGGTGTGTGTGTTAAACAATGATGTTTTGCATATGGGACTTAAAGATGTTATGTGTAGAGCAGAATGTCTTTACATTAGTTGAATATTTTCTTTATAAAGCAAAATAATGTTTTCACCAATCTGGCTTCTTATGTTTAAATGCTCCATGTGTTTTCCCCAGTACTTTTATTAAACTGACTTTGTTGTCTACATTAGGGCTTCTACTTTTTGTGAAGTCAGAGAATAAGTTTAGATATTTCCAGAGGATCACCTAGGACTGCATTTCTCCAGTGAATGGAAAGAAACATTAGATTGATTCTAGTTTCTGCAGTGTTAGTGAAACTCTACATGAGTTGCTATAAAATATAGTAATAAGGATGGATGTCACTCGTATTTGCCTTTCTGTAGATCTCACAGAGTATCCAATGATAATGGTTAAAACCTGTGTCAGAGTCCTCACTTTGGAGTCTGTTTCATTATTTTCCTAGTATCGCTTTTCCGTAAAAAATGTTTTTTTACTATTCATCTCAGCAGGAGACAAGAGATTTCAAAATGCATTCGCCATGAAAGTGTGCTTTTCTGTACATTTTGGTGTTGGCCTGAAAACCCTTTGCGTTTTGCTGTTATTTTCATTTGAAATTTAAGAGCAAAGGAGAGATCTCTTCCCTATCTTCAGATTTATCTGAGACAGCATCAGATGAATTAACTACAGAATTGGAAGCAAAAGCATTTTGGCAGTGCTGTGTCTGTTCAAAACATCAAATCAAGGAGACAATTAATGTGGGAAGGCACGTGCCACAATGCAGCCAGGTCCACGTTGGGATCATGGCTGCCCTGTGTGGGGACACCAGCTCAGTACTTCAGGGCAGTGTTTGTTTGTACAAACTAGTGTGCTGCTGACAGCTAACAGGAAATAGGCTTAGTTAGTGCATTCATTGCCCTGGCTTTGGTGTTTGCTTGCCAAGAGCTACAGCTATGTAGCGTTTACAGCAGCAGAGCAGTACAATCCCCTTTATCTGATCTTTTTTCTTTTCCCTGGCATATTGATATGATTCATTTCCTCTTCAGAAAAGTATCTTGGAAGTATGACCAAGTTATGATGAAATAATGAGAGGTAGTGGGTTACATTTTCAAACTTTAGATGTTCAAAATCTTCCTGACAAGATATTTTTGTTTCAGAAAGCAAAAGATTTTACCATTAAGGAACCACTCCACAGACAATATCTGGAGTTTGTAGATTTTCCATTGGTAGTAAAATAATCTACTCTGGTAAACAGGAGGTTTCATGAAGCACCACAGGGTTTTCCTGTGTTTTCTAGGTCCCTACCAGGATCTACCTGAACTCAGTATAAGGCTCTGTGGTGTATTATTACATCTGACAGTCCAGGTGATTGTAATATACAAAACAATCCTCAGTGCATTATTTTTCCTGGAAATTACTTCCATGGCAAGACATATCTCTTGCATCATGCTATAGTAAATGTAGTGTTTGGTTTTGTTTAATTGTCATACTACCAGCTCCACATTTTCTGAATGTTTCAAAGATGGCCACAATGTTTTTTGTTTTGTTTGTTGGTTTTTTCCTTTTTTTCTTTTCTTTTTTTTTTTTTTTAAGTAAGGCATGCATGTGAAGATGGATTTCTAAAAACTCTTTACTGGTTTAGCTCTCTTCGGTAAGGATAATACTAAAAGGGTTCCAAACATTTTTCACAGTTCCATGTATTAAGTAGTGAATCTAAGATGCACTGCAATACTCATGTTTCCCACTCAATATTATGTACTTTATTTCTCCTTACACTTAGTTTGCCTTTGGAAAACTGATTATGGGTTCTTGCCAGTTTGTTGTTGTCTTCAATGCTGAAAGATATGCTAGTGCTGCAAGACTATGACTTTAGACATCAGAGATGTTGCCTTCCTGGTGACATGATTGCTGTAAATTCTGCCTTTTGTTTGTATTTTTCCCAGATGACTTATGCTGATTAAGTTATCTTCTGATATAAAGAGTCATTGCAGTGGCCCCAACACTATTTCATTGGCTTCATTTTTTTTAAATATCTTCTCTGTTTCATGGACTCTCTTAACCTTTAAATCCGAAGTTTGAATCACTTTTTGAATCAGAAATTATTTCAAGAACAGTAGTTCAAGAAGCAATAAGATCCATGGTTTCATAATATACTTATCTCGGCCTTTTCAGAATTGTAACTTTTTATGCTTCATGGTTTCTATCTAAAATGCCAAAAAAAAAAAAAAAATCCTAGTCATTTTAGTCATTTCAGACATTTAAATCATATACAAGAAAACTTAAACTGGGTATTCAAGACTGGTTTCTTCAAAGTTTTGAGTGTTCCTTTCTGGATCCTCCTACATTCCCAAACATTGCATACTTCAAATTACGTTAGCTAATAAAGGCTGCAGATGTGATCAGTGCTTCAAAACTGATTCAAACAAAAACTATCAGGTTTTATCAAAAACTATCCTATTTAGCATTTCAGCTTAAAGCAAGCCATTTGTGGATATGTCGACTTTAGTAGTCCCATCCTCTAAATCCTAGTTTGTAATATGCTCAGAAAGAGACCTGCTCTGTATTTCCAAAATAGAATATGCACATGAAGATTAAAATGTGCATGATTTTTCCTCTCATCACAAAACAACCTAATAACTCTTCACTTGAGAGAAAGAAATGACACACAAATTTTCTAACCTCACTGACCAGATTGCTGATGAAACCTCCCTTGCACTCTAGCACTTTCTTTATCACATTTATGACATGTTCAGAAGCAAAGACCCAAGTGTTATTAGTAGAAAAAGAATGATTAATTTTTTTGCAAGTTGAAGTGTTAATATTTAATTGTGACCTTTGTAGAAATACTATGGTTAAAATGGAAAAGTTAATAAAACTTCTATTCGAAATAACAGCAGATGGCCATGTAGTGAATACAAGCTTAAAATCACTCTTGGGGCTCTATTATGTTCACAAACTGCCTCAGCTATCAATTCCTGTGTATGTTGCTGATGAGAGAAAAAGTGAACTCCTGTTTCATGTAGTGCACCTTAGCTGAGTATCATCTGACATGAAGGGCTATAGACAGGTCTGATTGCTAAACAAATCCCCAGCAGAGAAGCCTGGCATATTCACTTAAAAGGCATTCTATTAACATTACTGTGGGGCTTTTTCCCATGAAGATTTTCATTAAAACAGTACAGATTAAAAAGTCACCTGTTAGTAAAAAAAATACTTTTATTTCCTAGAGTATTGCTTCTGAAAATATGACAGCGTTGAGGAGCCAACTCACCTTGCACAAAAATGGAGTGAGGAACGTGAGACAAAATATTCAGTGAAAGAGAAACTCATGTCTGGTGCCTTGGAACTTGGACAGTGATCCCAGTTTCTGAGAAGATGGAAAGGCAAAAACAGTATACAGCAGAAGGAAAGGTATCTGGGTAAAAGATGTAGAGAAGATATAAGTAGGCCCAGTGAAAAAAATAGGTGATACAGCTGAGATATGCAGAGAGCAAACACTCCTTTCTATTTTTGTGTGTTCTTTTCAAATAGCTCAAACCTTACTGACTCTGGTTGAATTTTTACTGGCTTCTTTAACCTTATACCAGATATCCACAGGAGGACCTTTTCTTTTCATCAAAGGCAGACAATGTAGGTGGCAAATTTTTATTCTTTATTTCATTTCCTTCTTCTTCTGCAGGCAGGTATCTTTTAACCCTTATTAAGTTTTCCTTTTTTACTTCCAAGTTCTTAGGGGCAAAAAATAAGAATGAAAAACATATTGGAATATTCTCACCAGGATTTTTTTTCTTTTTGTTCTTTGCTGATTCTCTGATAAATGCATAAAAAAAAACTTACCAAAATGGTGGTTTGGAGCTTACTAATTTCAATAAAATTTCAATACAATTGCTGCCATTTTACCTTACACTAGAAAGACATATGCATGGAATAGTGGCTAGCAATAGTTTCCCCACAGTGTCTGAAATGAACTTTAGAGAGTTCCTCAAGTTCATACTTAAAGAAATATAATAGTGGATATTGTAACAAAGGTAAGAATTTAAACCCATGGTGGTTTGACATAATGTTTTGACTGTTCAGCAAGTGGGGCTTGGTCTGACCATAGTGTATGGTGTGAACAAAAAGAGGATGTCAGCAGAGTATATGTGCACATGTGGGGTCTGCCCTGTGTGCTCTCAGCCTGCAGCACATGGTGAGGCAGAGGTGGCCTAAGCCATAAGCTGTCTTTAGCTTATTTTAGTAAAGGTAAAATTTTCTGCTTTATTTCCTCTCTATGTTGGGAGAACCCCTTTATTTTTATTGGCTCCTCTCTTAAAACCACCCACTAAAAAAACAGTAAAGGATTAGCAGGGGCACAACTTAGGAAAGAAAAGGGGATGAGAGGGAAGCACATCATCAGCTAAGCATGTGGAACCTTCTGCAGACTGACCCATAGGATAGCCTTAGTCATCCAGCAGATCCTGAAACCTGGCAGAGGAGATCTTAGATCCATTCTTAGCTCTTAACTCTTCTGGATGCTTCAATGCCTTTGGTTCCAATTGTAAAGTCACAAAGATAATCAAAAGGTAATTGTTACAAGTGTCACAGATTGTCACTGTCTGGGGCACGTAATATATAGCAAAATAACCAGAGATATAAAGGAAGGGCTGGGAATGTAAAGCATCACATATGGGAGGTTTGCTAAACCTATTAATTTTAACCACCAGTAAGTTTTACTAATGTTTCACAACCAAAACGCTTTTCTGATGTTCTCAGGGATCTTAGGGACCAATAGTTGATCAGAATGTGTGGCAAAAACTTACAAGAAATCTGTCTGTAGCTGGAAAGTTGAAGAATTTCTTTGCATCTATGTTCACTGTAGAGAGGCTTCAACACTAGAACCTTTCTGGAGAATGCCTTAGAGAATCTGCTTGAACCCAATATGTCAGAAAATGAGCTGATGTGTTGATATTATATATGTATTGGTATTCTCTAATTCTAATATTCTCTAATATTCTCTAAATTCTCTAATATTCTCTAACACATATATTCTATAATAATTAATGTTCAGATGGGGATTGTATGTATATGGGTACATATTATAATGAAACTGCACCACAGAAGTTTTGATCTTCTGTTTACAGAGTATGACTTGTCACGTGGATCTTCCTCCATGTCTTTGAAATAAAAGGTTGCAAATAAGATGCTGGTTTCTAAAACAGTCTTCTGAATGCTCTGTGAGTCTGATGTCCTGGCTGGGAAGCTTTGTGAAAATTACCATAAAATAAATTAATCAACAAACAATTTGACCAGTATAGAGAGAAGTGTTAATATGGGTTTTGCACAGGGAGCTGTTGTTTCAGGCAATCTATTTGAAAGACTCATTGAGCATGTGCACAAGGATGAGACTACAGATAAAGTGTTCTGACATTTCAGAGGCTTCACCAGTCTTCACCTTACTTGTGATCAGTTCAGCAAAAACAGATAAATATCTAGCATAGATAAAGGTCTTCTTAAAAGATAGAAAAAGAAGGATAGGAGTAAATGGTCGTTAAGAGAGGGAAAATAGTGCAACCTACAGAGACCTGTGCTAAGGCTTGTTCTATTCAGCACATTTGTACAGGATCTAGAAAAGGTGGTAGAGACTGATAAAGCTTGATGATGTTAAATTATTCAGTGTCGTAAAAATGAAAGCTGGTTCTGAAGAGCTGTGGAAGGATCTCACAGTGTTGAGTAATTGGGCAGTAAAATGGGAGATGAAATTCAGTGCTAATAAATGCAGAGTAATGCAGTTGGAGAAAAACAAGCTTAATTTTACAAACATGATATTAGGCTCTGAGCTGTTACCACACAGTAAAGAAATCCCAAAGTCATAATAGGTAATTCTAAGAAAACATTAGCATAACACACAGCAGCTGTTGAAAACAAACAAATTAACAAAACCAAAACAGAAAGCAAGGAATTATTAGGAAAAGACCAGAGCACAAACTAAATTAAATAGTAAATCCAAGTGTCCTCTGTATGGTTTTGATGCTCATCTCAATAAGAATTGAGAAATTTACATGCATTTGATGTTCTCCTTTTATCTAGGTAAATCTGTACATATATCCTCTGTTGCAGTGTCTGGACCTTAGAGAATCACAAGTGGGTGTTTTTGCAATACTTCCTTTTGAATTTTTTTCACTGTGCAGGACTCTTTGCATGTACATATGTAACCCTTCAGAGCAGCCTTGGTGTGAATGTAAAAGCCGGTTCAATGAAAGCGGTGGGAAGATAAGCATCAATGAGCAGGCTCACCAGGATACATGAACTGTGCATGGATGGATTTCAGAAAAGATTTCAGCTGCTGATGATTGAGTGGATTTCAAAGGAAACATTGAAATGAGGCAACATGACTACAAGGGCAGGTGAAGACGGGACACAAAATGAGAAGATGTTTTATGTGCTGAAACAGCAGCAGAAGTCAATAGCAGCAGCTTGTCTGGTTGTTCGGATGCTGATTTGAGAAGTGTGTTGACAGAGCTGGCTTTCAAACAGTCTTTGAAGGGGAGGTGATGGTTCTAGTTGAAGGCAGGGTGACCTGAATGAAAAAAAATCATGAAAAATACCTAAAATTGTTCACTCAAGCCTAATTATGTATTAGAACAGTGTCCAAAAGTTGTCCCTTCTGAATAGCAAACTAGGTTAATGTTTTAAAATAACCAGAGGGTGGGCGATGGTTGAGCTCTGGAGGCCTGGGTGGATATTCTGCTTCCTCACCCAGAGAAGGCTGCTTCTAGAGCCCAGAGAGTCCTGATGGCAAGAAAAGAGTTAGCAGTAACATCCTCTGGGAAGGTGTGTAATAGGTGAGAGGGAAAAATCAGCACAGCATCTGTGCTTCAGAGAGATTTTACTCTCAGATGAAAAGAAAATACTAAGCATGATGAGAAACAGAGAAGTTGTAGACAACAGCCCGTGACTATAGGAATTCCAGGGCCTGGAATTCCAGCTTTTTTATCTTGTGTTTCCTTTTAAAAATGGGTGTCAGACAACATCCCTATTGTAAAATAAAATAAAGAAATCCAGCTGCAAGAATACCAAGGTTCAAAAACAAACAAACAAAGAAACAAACATTCAAACAAAAAACCAAACAACTGAGTGGCAAAAGAAAATTAAAGTAATTGCCTGGGAGGAAGGTATCTGAGGTGTGTGAAGGGGAGCTTGTCTGGTCACCCAAGCTGCCAGCTTTTCTGTAGAAAGCTGAGGAGGATGACAAGAGCATCAAAGGCAAAGAGGTACTGGCAAGAAACTGGCATTCTGTCTCATTTTTTTCTGTCTTACTGAAGGCCTTCACTCTTTTCCTTGTTATCTCAAATCTTCAGAGGTTTCTGCCTTGTCCTTCGTCTTACCACCTGCCTTTGGGGATCATTCTCCTTTCTGGCCTCAGTGCTTTCCTTAGTCTAGGTCCTGCTCCCCTGCGGCACAGTCCATTTATTTCTTCCCTTCTTTCTCCAAGTTACTTCCTTTTTGATGTCTCTTCTGCCTTCTTTTTCCCCCAACATTTTGCCATCACATAAACACAGAAGAAGAGACACTGAGCCAGGTAACATCAAAAAAGGAGTCTGGGCAACTTCTTTGCAAACAAATGTTTCCAACCCCTGACATTTTTTACTGACAAACCCTCCATAGGATGTAAATCCAAATCCTTCCCTGTGATTGCTCAAATAAAGGTCTTTGCCCTTAGAGTTATTGTCACTTTTCTCCAGACTTCAAAACAGGTTTGGCAGCCCTGCCTTTTCCTCAGTGAGCCCCCAAGCACTGCCACACTTGTGCAGGGTTTCTTCTCATAGCTATGAGCATGTTGAACCAACAGCTATAATTTTCTAAGAAGAGAACAGTAGAATAGTCAATAGACATGTGTTGGCTAACTTCTGCACTTGGGCTTTCTGAAAAACCTGTTTTGATGACAGCTCCTTTACAATTACAGTTGTTTCAGAAGAAAAAACAGGCCAGTTTTTCCTTTTGAGATAGTCTCTGATTTTTATGATCTACTAATTACAGTATGTACAAAAGAATTTCACATACGTTTACAAAACAAACATTTACAGTACTTGTGTAATTACAAAGTCTGCCATTAAATTAGTGTTTCACGTGTTTATGTTTTAATTATTAACTGTGGCAGAATGTAGCTAAAGCAGAAAACATGTAATTTCTATGATAATAACTGAACACAATTAGCTGAATATCTTTCTATAAACAAAATGTGCTTTTCATTTGGAATCTTCCTATGTATTAGTTTCATTTAGGGTAATGAAAAGTGCCTGGCAATGCTCCCTCTTTACTGTGGGGGTTGTATGGCATTTTATATTTTGGAATCTACTAAGCTAAAAGTGTTTATTTACATTGTCATGATTTAACCCCTGCCAGCCACCAAGTATCTCACAGCTGCTCACTCACTCCAGCAAGACTGGAGAGAGAATCAAAGAACAAAAGCTAGAAAACTTGTGGATTGAGATAAAGACTGTTAAACAGAGAAAGCAAAAAACATGCAGACAAGCAAAGTAAAACAAAGAGTTGATTCACCACTTCCCATGGGCAGGCAGGTGTTCAGCCATCTCCAGGAGAGTAGGGCCCCATCACATGCAGTGGTTACAAGAGAAGACAAATGCCATCACTTCAAACATCCCCCCCCCTACCCTTCCTACTTCTTACCCCCACTTTATACACTGAATATGACATCATGTGGCCTGGAATATCCCTTTGGTCAGTTGGGCTCAGCTGTCCCAGATTTCTGGTGTCCTCCCAATTTGTCATGCACACTTAGTCTTCTCACCAGTGGGGCAGTACGAAAAGCAGAAAAGGCCTTGGCTCTGTGTAGGCTCTGCTTAACATCCATAAAAAAATCTCTATATTAACCCCATGTTCAGCACAAATTGAAAGCACAGCCATATACTAGCCACCATGAAAAAAAACCAATTTTACCCCAGCCAAAACCAGCACATAATGTAACTTCATGTAACATCATGTGGCATGATGTAAAGATTTTCATATAGATCTCACCTCCTACTCATCCATACATTATCGTCTGTGTAGCAGTTTCTTTGTGCTTTCTCTGATGTACCAATGGCCCATATGTCCACTCTTAACTAATAGTCAGTTTTGTGCACATGGTTCCTATTCAAGTTTCTTCTCCTCATCTGTGTAGTCCTAATAATTTCATAATACACTTCATTACTGATCCTGCCTTTACTGTTGTCTGGGGTTTTTTTCATTTTTTTTTCCTCAGATTTAAATAACTTCTTCTTTATTATTGTTATTGGATCCTGTGATATGAAATAATTTCTTAAAGAGTGTCTCACCTTGTTGAACTTTTTAAAAACTTTAAGATGGATTGCTCAATTTAAGGTGTTCTACAGAAAGATGAGTAGTGTATCTTAAAAATATAATTTCTAATTACATTTATCTTCCTATCAGTATGAAAATTATGCATTTTCAATTATTTGTTGAGTGACAGTCTAGCCACCAAGAATTTCTTCACAGAGGGCAGAAAAACCAATTATTTATTCAGTCCCCTGGAAGCTATTGGTAAAAATCTAGGTTAACTTTCCTAGTCCTGGTGAAACATGGCAACACACTAACTCCTTTGTCTATGTGCAGAGGTTTAATATTGGATTTCACTTATGAAATAATTTTCCTTCTCTAGCCTAACAAAATTTGCATGTGAGTTCCTGGGAGGTTTCCCCATAGGGTGTCACTCACAGAATGGAGGGAAGCATTACTGTAACTCCTGAATGCAGCTTCCATGGTCTGTGAGCTGGGTGACAGCTGACAAATCTTGAAAATTTTCTGGCAGTTTATCTGGTTACATGAGTTGCTCAGATTACAGGTGGTCCTTACAGCCCAGTGCAGCCCTGCTCCTGCAGCTTCTGGAGATAGCCTGGTCTCAATTTCCATACAGCTTTATTCCATTGCTCTAGGCATTGAGACTTGATACCTGCTTTGGGAAAGCTGCCTTCACAGACTGTTCAAAAGGCCACAAGAACAAGCTCCTGACCACAGGGAGGGCTCTGGATTCACCTCTGGTGGCGCATCTTAGGCAGTCCTTTGAAGGCTTGCTCCATTTCCCATCCGACACTGGCTACAGGCCTCTGAGTTGTGTTATCCTCACTGACTCTGTGGCTTGCCCTCTTTCCCTGCTATTGGAGATTCCTACAGCCTGGATTACCTACAACTGAAAGAACTGAAGGATGTGAAGATCCTTTTTAACCTCAGGGCCATCAGGGCAGGAATGCAGTGTGAGGTGGAGGAGAGAGCAGGCTCCAGCAGAGCCCTCAGGCAGAACGCCATGGTGCTGGCTCCACAGGGCACGCACAGACCGCTTGTGTGACTGGCGAGGATACAAAACACTGCGGGTTGCAGCTACTGCGTCTTGGGGAGAGAGAACTAGGGTTGTCTTCCCTCTGACCCATTATTTCCTTTAAAAGAAGATACCACATATTACATATCAAGATCTGATTAGGTCACCTTTTAATTTTATTCAGATTCATGAAAGGCAAAATGAAAGAAAAATTTGACTGAAAATTCCACCCAGTGAGGACTTCCTTGCATCATACATACAATCATTTCAACAAGAATCTGTGCACAAAGTAAAGAAACCCAGAATTTCACCATCTTGGTCCTGCTGAAACATAGATAAAACTGAACCTTCACATAGGCAAACATAATTTCTTTATGGAACTCTCACCTATTTCTACCACAGCTGAATTTGATCCAAATTGCTTAATACTATTTTCCTTAAATATTCACTTTTCAGGGGAAGGGTTTATATGACCTGTCACCTTATATTATAGCTGATGTAAAAAGTTTGTGACTGAAACCCTAAATGTTTTATCACCTGTCAGACATTTCAATGATAATAAAAAGTAACATCCTTTAAATTAATTAGTCGTGATTAGAACTTCAAGCCCACAGGCCACTTCATTATGCAAAAATTATAAGTTAGCTATTTAAATTACCATTAAATTGATTCTTATGTTAATTGATATCTCTTACAACCCCTGTTTTTAATTTCTATAGGCTCTTATTAGGGTTTAATACAAGTAACTAAAGTATTTTAACTAATCTTTTAAATAAAGATACTGAAAAAATTATGATAAATAATTTTCTCTGCTTATGATTTATGGTAAAAAGAGGAATTGCTTTAATAAAAATATATCAGACATCACTCCTACAACCATATTAGCATGAAAATTGTTGTGATTTTCTATCCTACAATTCAGTGTAAGAAGAATGTTCCTTCTGCACATGTGCAGCAGAGATCTTCTGAAATATGCAGTGATTTGCAGAGATATTGAAAGGCAGAACTCGGATCATAGAATACAATCAAACCAGTAATGTGGAATGCTAATAGTGGAGATGAGTATTCAAATTCATGTAAGTCACATATTAATACTTAGACTGGATTAGATCTTGGATTGTCAAGGGCTCTTTGCCTTGTCTATGGCAAAGTAACAAATATATTGGAAAATGTGTGATTTATTCCTCGAGTTAGGGCCTGCCAACACAATAGTAGAACAGACTTGCTCATTTCTCCAAACTGTTTCACTTTCTTAGTATGCTGTTAAACCATGTTGAAGTTTGGTGAGCTCAGTTTATTGACCTTTTCTTTTTGATTTCCAACATTTGCAATGAAATCTTATCTGCTATTTAGTTTCATTCCTGATTATTAGCTTTCTGAATAATGTAATACACATAAGAAATAGAGATATAGGGTTATATCCCAGCAGTGTTATTGGAAATGGCTGTGCTGTCAGTGATCCAAGCTGAGACAGTGTTCCTCCCTTGGTCCTTCCCAGAGAGTTCAGAGCTCCTGTGATGAACAACATTGGCTAGATCTAAATAGAAATACAAGGACATCCTCTATGTCTCCAGGAGCCTCAAAGTTCTTTTTTGTATCTTCAGTACTTCATTCATGCTCCAAGACATGCAAAAGGTGCTTTTATTACTTTGCCATTGAAAACCTCTCTGGTGGGCTCTGACACAACTCACAGTACATCAGGTGCTTTCAATTGAAAATCCATCACAAAGAGAAGAGTTCCAGGACTCCCATCTGCCAGGTGGGGCCTTGGGACATCTTGAGCCAAGAGTTCTGCACTGCAGAGGCAGCTGACCTCCTTTGAAGGAAGCAAGTCCTGCGAGAGCAAAGCACTTGGCCTGGTATCTGTGAGTGCATCTTGGAGCAAACAGAAAGAGCCATGTGTTTAAATGCCTTCTCTGAAACAAGTGCAGCTTTGATACTAGCCTGTGCTTTAAACACTTATGCTTCATTTGTCAATACCATGCATAGGTAGTTAAAACTTCTAAATACACCAGAGATTATAAAAATTCTAAACATAGCTAAACTCGGAAGGCTTTCAGATAAACTCTGGATATTTTCAACTTTTCTTAGAGATGGTGCATTTTATCCCCCTTACTATAGCTGTAAGATGTTAACCCCCAAAGGCTTCTGGGGCCAGAATTCTCTGAATCACCACTGGGCAATGCATGGGATACTATTTATTGGGTGACAACATCTTTCAGCTGACAACACCCTACCTGAATTATTTATTCTCAACAGACATCTTTTATTAATGGGACTTCCACTTCACATTGTTTTAAAAAAGAATACAAAAATAATATTTTCCTCTAAACTACTAAATACTGATCTTCAGGCAAAAAGAAAAAAGTGCTTCAGATGGTATCAAGGCTCATCTATTTAACAGTTTAACAACACCTGTCATAATTCCCATTAGTCTATTAGTGACAGAGAAAAAATCTTAAATTAACTTGACCAGAGGATGTTTTAACTTCATTGACTTGGATCACATTTCACCATTATGTGTTAATGGCTTTTTTTTGAGGAATGATATGTGAATGGATTAATCTTACTGTAAGTAACAAGGGTCATTGGAAGAGCAGATCTATAAAGGGTCAGAGGAGTACATCTAAACAGTTAAAATCAGTCTCTAATATCATAGTGGTATAACCCATGAAATAATGTTCACTTTTTACCTTTGTTTCTTTATTTTATGTTTGTTGGTTTTTTCCCTTCATACTCCAAGAATATAAGTTATAGCAGCATCCAAGGACACCACCATAACCAGACTGGATAATTACTTGCCTTATAAAGTTTCATTTCTGAGTTTTAAAGCCCAATAGTAAAAAAAATCCCTCCAAATAAACAGTAGTTCGGCACCTTGAGCATCAAGGATTCAAGGCATCCAGAGCTTCAAGGATTTATTTTGGGATTGGTATGAAGTTATAAAATAAATTTTCAAAGATAATGGCTCTGCTGTTTTTTATTGGTTTTTTTTTTCTATTAAGGCTTCTTTTAGTGGCTATGTAACTTGAAAAATGTTGCCATGTAAGCAGGATAATTTGGCAAGGAAGTTGTTCATAATATGTTTTAATTACTTTTAACATTGTATGCAACGGTCTTTTTCAAATTGCCAAGACATTTTAGTTGGAAAAAGGTTTTCAACACAGGTGTATTCAGGCGGATTCTTTCTTAGCATAATCTGCCATAAAGTAATTGTTTCATAAAATACAGTTTCAGGTATCTACTACTTAAATGTGCTCAAAACTTCTTAAATACATCCCAAACTTTTCTTCACTAGAATGAGGCAACTATCAGATTTTGCAAGTATAGCAACAGCAATTCAAGCTACAACAAATTAAGGCAAGATTGTTACTGCCTTAACTTGCATTTTCAAAATGCAAATAGATGAACACAAATTTTTAACATCAATATAACACTTTTCAAGAGGGATTTCAAAGCCTCTTCACAGAATCATCACTGAATCATAGAAACATAGAATGGATGGAGTTGGAATGGTGCTTAAGTATCACCTACTTCCCACCTCCCCTCCATGGGCCTGGACACCTTCCACTGGACAAGATTGCTCAAAGGCCCATCCAACCTGGCTTTGAACACTTCCAGGGTGGGGCAGGCACAGCTTCTCCAGGCAACCAGTTCCTGTGCCTCACCACCCCCACAATGAAGAATTTCTTCCTACTTTCTAATCAAAACCTACATCCTTGCAATCTAAAGCCACCCTCCACCTTGTCCTATCTCTGTGTGCTCTTATACACAGTCCATCTCCAACACTCTTGTAGTTCCCTTCAGGTCCTCAAAGGCTGCCATAAATGTCTGCACAGAGTCTTTTCTTCTTCAGGCTGAAAAAAACAACTCTCTCAGCTTCTTTTCATGGGAGAAGTGCTCCAGCCCTCTACTTATCTTCATGAACCTTCTCTGGACTCCCTGAAGCAAGTCCCCCTTATCCCAGGGCACCCAGAGCTGGACACGCAACTCCAGGTGGGCTTTCCTGTTGGAGGAGTGGAGGGGGAGAACCACCTCCATCCATCGGCTGGCCACACTGCTTTTGATACAGCTCAGGATTCAGCCGGCTTTCTGGGCTGCAAGTGCACATTTATTACAGTGACCTGAGTGGGTCGCTGGGGTGGTGAGAGAAGGACGAGAATCTTGTTTCTTGATCAGAAGGCTGGATTTATTGATGTATGAAATATAATACATTATAACTATACTAAATAGAATAAAGAGAGAGAAGTTGCAGAGGCTGCTAAGCTAAGAATAGAAAAGAAGGAATCTATAACAAAGTTCTGTGTCCCGGGAATCTTTCCCGAGCTTGCTCCTGTGATTGGCCCTTAACGGTACACATGGAACAAGAACCAATCACAGGTGCATCCTATTGCATTTCAGAGCAGCTGATAACAATTGTTTACATTCTCTTCTGGGGCCCTTGCTTCCCAGAAGATGCACGAATCTGAAGGAAAGGATTTCTATGAAAAAATGTCTGCCACACACATTGATGGCTTGTGTTGATCTTATCAACCAACACCCTCAAATCCTCCTCAGTGCTCATCTCAAACCATTCTCTGCCCAGCCTGTATGTGTGCTTGGGGTTACCCTGACCCACACGTGCTTGGCCTTGCTGAACTTCATGAGAATCACACAGGCCCATCTCTCAGGCTTGTTAAAGTCCTTCTGCATGGCATTCCTTCCCTCCAGCATGTCAGTCACACCACACAGCTTGGTGTCATCAGCAAACCTGCTGAGGGTGCACTCCATCCCACTGTCCTTGTCACCAACAAGGACAGATGTTAAACAGTGGCATGATCTTGCCTGTTACAGAGGTAGGAGACTGACTGGCCTGTATTCCCTGTGTCTTTTTTTTTCCTGTTTTAAAAATGGGAGTTTATTATGCTTCCCCTTCTCTAGTAAGTGGGAATGTCACTGGACTTCCAAGTCTTCTCAAATATGATAGATTGTGGTTAAGGAAAGTCTCACCATCCTTAGTTTATGAATGGGTAAACAGCATTAAAAATACCCTGAGTTTCTGGCCATTGTCATACCAGAAGAGAAGACTTCTTCAAAGTAGTAACTCTGATGTTAACCTATCTTTGGACAATAGAGTGCCCACAGTTCCCAGAAAAAATCTCTTGTATATTGAACTAGAATGAGAAGGACATATTTTTTAAGGGTCCTTCTCTGCACCCCGCTTACCCATTTCCCTTTGACTCCTATGTACTATTGGATATAGATTTATGTACAGAAAGGGATAAAAACTCTCCTGTCTTTCTGAAGCCTGATCCTGCTCTCATATCTAGATTAGTGTTCCTTATCCCAAAATCAATATATTCAGCTGGAGATAATATATATTAGATGCTTTCAAAATATAGTTCCTCTCACCTTTTTACTGTTCAATATGGGATTTGTTGTTTTACCCTGGCTGATTAATCAGTCATAATATTACCCATGTACTATTAACCAAAATTTATCTTAGAGAGTTATCTAATGAGGCTATTCAATCCTTGGTGGAAAATATTTCCTCATGAATCTACATTGGGAATGGCTTCAGGGAAAGGTACCTCTTAACAAAATAGTGGTATAGATTCCAGTTTCTAGTATCTAACAAACAAACAAGTCCAGTGGCTCAGTGGGGTGGACTTAATGGCAGTCTTCTTCAGTTGGGAAAAATATACAAATGGCTTCATGATGCAGATAATAGTTCTCAAATAAACTGAGTTGTGGCTTCATTAAACTTTTTCCTATTTACCTGAAACAGCCCTAACTAGGATTAGCTGTTGTGTGAGAGTATAAAATAGAGAGACAGTCTCCAGAACTGCAGACCCTAACGCTTTGTAGGGATTTAAAGATTATAACCAACACTTTGACCTGGCAGTAGAGGGATAGCCAGGGAAAAGCACAGACTACAAGTACAGAGTACCATTCTGATAAAATGAACCATAACATTCAATACCAGATAAAGCTTCCATGGACATTGGCCTCCCCATGTTATGCTGTGTGTCAGCTCTACTCTTGGAAGACATTAATGCTGTAACATTTCCTAAGCATCTGATAACTTGGCAATTTAGTTAAATAACCCAACTTCAGTTACCATCTCCATGCAGATGAATCAGAGATACATGTATCTCTGATGCTCTGTCCTGAAACTGATTTTTGTGTTTAAAAGGTAAACCTCTATATCCCTTCATGGATATGGCTTTCAACTTTAGTGCATGACTAAGACAAATCTCATTCTTTTCTGCCCCAGACTTTTCTTCATTGCTATAAGCATCAGCGCCATTCTGCCTGCTATTCACACCACTAACATGGACATGATCTTTGCCTCATGCCTTTGATTTTTAGTTTTCATGTCCAAGCCATGGCTCAGCTGTTCATATTATGGCATAGGAACTCCAAAAAAATAATAGATGGGGCAGGCAGCTATGGAAACTCGAGAAAATAATGAGAAAATACTGGTCATTGTAGTAACTATTTTGCAGATCCTTGCAGGAATGGCAGGTTTTCAAGAAAATCCTCTCTCTACAAGTCTTCAAGTGATTCTCTACTCTTTATCACCTCAGAAAAAAAGTCCTACTTGTCTTCATGTGCAAGGCCTAGCCAGTGTCCACTCAGCACTGATTCAATAGCTAAAAGGTGGCTGTTGACTCCTGGCAGGCCAGCTTTCAAGTTTTTGTGCTTTCTTCTGTACTGGACCTCCTGGATAAGAGAAGATGGCATTGAAATACATGCTGTCACCTTTTTGTCTCCAAACCATTGTCTTTATGAGATGATTTTCCGTCTGCTCCCTTTTGTACAGTCCTAACTACAATGCAAAGCTAGAAACACCAGATGCTTCATCAATACTGTACTCAGCATCAATTTCTCTTAAGAGCATCTGAAGTGCCTTTTATGGCAGTGACAAAGCAGACAGGACTCAAGAGGCATGAAGATGAGGGAGAAATGCTTTATCCCCTGCAGTGATGGCAGGCCAGGGCAGCTGAAGGTTTGGGTCTTTCCAAAATGGCACATCAGAAAAGAAACTAATTTTTGTCCATGAAGGCAATTGTGCTGAGGCTAAAAGAGAACAACTGAAGTCTTTTACTGGACCATTTTTCCAACAGCTACTCCCTTCACCCTCTCACCAAAATATACTTTGATATACGTTTTCCAGTTTTTTATGAAAGACTGGAAATTCTTAACATTTTTCACTTGGGGGTGTGTTTTTTCATGTAAGAATCATTAGGGGTATCAAAAATATTTTGAAAAATATTTAATTAAATCTTTTGCTCTGAATCCAAAAGCAGAGGTGTTGTGGCAAGCTAGGATCTGCATGGAGAACCTTTGTGTACCATAGAAAGGGTGGGAGCCTTTGAACTCTAAGTCTATTGGAAATGCCCTGGTTCAATAAGGAATTAATTCAAAGAATCTTGTGGCCTGCATTATGCAGAAGGTCAGAGTAGAGGGTCACAATCATCTCTTTCAGCATAATAATCCGTGAATCTGTGAGATGATCTTTTATGGTTCATTTCTTCTAAATGCCAGTGTTTATTTGTAGCTGTAATACTATTTAGTACAACATATATAGCTGGCAGGGTAAGTAAATGCTAAGACTTTTGCTCAAATATTTTTCAAGAAAAAAACAAAATGTGAGTAATAAATGATGTGATGAACACTTACATCAGATACTGACTTAAAAGAAGCTCTAACTTACTTCTCTTTCACTGGACCTTTTTCCTAGGCTAGAAACTTTTGTTCTTAAAATATTTTAACTGAGTCTAGGAGAGGATCTTGAGCTTCTGCATGGGGTCAGACTATAAGAAATTTGATTTAAATATTATCAGAACTTTAAATACCTCTGTCACAGAACTCGATATTTTTGGCAGTTAGAGGCCACCTTTATTCTGTGTAATGATGAGGGTTTGACTTCCTTTGATATTTCTTTTTTAGCCAAAAGAATGGTGCATCTTTCTTTAATTGTGATCCTCATCAACCATTTGGCCCAGTAATACTATGCAAATTGAACTCTTCAAAAATTAATGCTAACATTTATTAAATAATGCATCATACAATAAGTTAATTTGAAATTCTAAGTTGAACTCCCTGCTCATAAGAGAGGGATATTTTTTTCCCTGTGCCATCTTCATAAAACATCTTTATAGTCTTTCTAAATACCTTGAATGTCATTCTTGGGTTTTGACAAATTGATCTCTATTGAGGCTATTCATAAGGCGACATTCTCTCCGTTACAGAGTTTTCAGATCTTCTACCCCATTGAATTCCCTCCATTCCCTCTATTTCAACATAATTATTTTTATTTTCTTAGTCTGAACAAGTTGGAGAAATGTATTGATGAAAAGCAGCCATTTTGCTAAAGATGTAAAAGCTCAGAATACGCGTGATGACATCATCTGCAAACCAACAGGAATTTTGTCCCGTTACAGAAAACACCTCATTTACCTGATGGCATAATATCATACCCAAGGACACATGGCAACATGAGGAGAGGTGACCATTTGGAGGATTAATTTTAATAGATATATATATTTATATCATTTATATATATGTATAAATAAATGCTTGACCTTTTTAATTTAGGATTTTAGGGAAAGCAGAACTGGGGCCTGAAAGTAAATGACAATTTATATATATGTTCCTTTAGTTTGACAAAAGCAAATGTAGATTTCCCCATTTGTCTGTGTTTAACCATTCTGAATGCTTTTTGAATATGCCTTTTCCAAAGTCCTGCTTGGGGTTTGTCCCTTTTTCTCACATGTTGAATGCATACATGAGTCTGTCACTCTCCACTCACTCATCCAGTGGCCATGACCCAGTCAGGTGGTGAAACAGAGGCTGTAAACTGAGTAGAAATTATTGCAACAGAAGATAGTGGGGTCTGTTCAGTAGGAGAGGGCCTTTGCAAATACAAATCAACATAACAAAACCATCCCTTGCTTGACAATTAGCAAAGCCCTGAGCAAGCAGGCTGCATCCTCAGCCTCCTGGGGTCCCTGCTCACTCACCAGAGCTGTTGTGCTCCTGCATGCTGCTGCATCAAGAGAGCAACATCCATCAGTATTTGGAGGAAATGCATACAAAAAAATTTAAAAAAAATTTTTCTTCGACATAGTGTTGTCACTAATGTGCATGGTGGGGGCACTATCAGTGGAGTCATGAGTTTAAGTTATTTCTTTGCTTTGAGTATCTTAAGAATGTCTTCATGCTTGTGTTTCAGGTGAAGGTAGACCTTCAGTTGAGGCTGTCTTTACTAGTCCTTAGGACTGTTTCCCAGAGTAGCAACTCTGCCAGGCAGCTCCCCAGCAGTGGCAGCATGTACAGGTAACTGGGAGCAGAATAACTGTGGGGAAGGCGACAGCTTGAAACATCTCCAGCCTGTTTCATCTTTCTTCCCTCATACAGCTTTGGTGGACTGAGATAGCAGTACAGCTAAGGGATACCACAAGGAACGTGGAGATGTGAGCTGAAGTTTTGCTTGTGACTTGTGCTGATGTCTGGCTCCATCCAGCACACCAGGAAGCATCCACTGGCTCTTTGGGCTGTACCTGGATGTGCCTTGGCTATCTCCCTCCCAGGTGTGCTACTGCTTTCAGAAACTGAGGGGTCTTACTCATTTTTAGCCTGATGCACTTCTCTACCTCTGTCTTTTCTGTTGACTAAATGTCACTTTTACAGTGCAAAAGGCCACTACTTTATGAGTGGAAAAATGTGATCTGTTTGAGTATGATGGGCTCCTATATGAGCACAAATGATTTGGCAAATTTTGAAAGGAGAACATGTGGCCTGAATAATCAACAAGAGGAATTCACAATGGTTTGGCTTGGCTTGCCTAATTTTTTTTCTCTGATTTGTCTGTTCTTATAACTGCCACCTGTTCTTTTGTTTGCCCATAGATCTGCTTTTTATTTTTTTTTAACTAGAAGACACACAATGATAATTTAACTCTCTCCAAAATGTAGAAGCTGTAACTTCACTGCTTCCAATGCATTTGTGATGAAATGTAGCCTTTAGAAATATATAAATTGTAGCATTCCCAGCGATGTCTATCACCTCCTTAGGTAAAAACTTCTTGTAGTTAAAATTATTTCCAGTGTTTAGAATATTATGCTATTTCTACTTAAAATTTTTCTGGCTTTACATGCCATATATTGAATCTTGTTCAGTCTTTGAAGGTAGAAAGAGCCCTCTGCTAGCAGAGACTTTCTGCCTCAGCACTTAGTTTTAGGCTCTAATCAAGTAACTTATTTCAACTTCTCTTTGATGAACTGAAGAAATAAAGCTTTGTATCTCTCTACCAGGCAAGATCTACATTATCAGCCATTTCTGTGGCCCTTCACCAAAGTCCTTGCCACTTCTGGAGGCTCAGTGTTTCAGTAATAGCCTATAATACCTTAGTCTTAAGAATGTTCACTTACATAGGTAGATAAAGATGTCATCTGGGCACATATTATTAATCTTGTGCAAGAGTAAAACAATGGTTCAGCTTCAAATTCAGCAATGCCAAAATGTTCTGAACACTTTTTATTCATATGGGGGAAAGCTGTATCATATCACCTAAGGTTTCTACATTTAATTGCAATTTCTGTTGCAAAATATCCGCAACTAAACAAATTGAATTGTGTTAGTAACAATAGATGAAGAGAGATCAAGAGTGATGAGGGAAGAAAGGTTGTATCCTACAGGGAATAAGTGAAATCTGCTTCCCACAGGAAATATTAATTTTTCAAAGATAACTGCAGTAGGGCAAAATGGAGATCTTTGAGCTTCCTTGGGCATACTGCAAGGTGAAACTGTACAGGTCATGGCAGTTCTTTGGAGATTTGTTTTGAGATCCCTTTTCATTTCTAATCCAGTGCAGGAGAGAGAAGAGGTCAAATGAAATGAAATAAAGCCATGTTTCTATGAAGCTATTTGCTATGAAACTCCGCCTGCTACAGAAGAAATAGCTTTGATTTTAATCATTTTTAATCAAATCACTTAGTCAAACCTCTCCATCTTCAAAATTAATCCTTCTGAGGGAGCGTGCGAGCCCACAGAACCACAAAGAAAAGTGGCAATCTGTAGTAGTGTGTTTGTTAAGTTTATTGTATAGCTCCCCCATTTTGTACTGTTCCCCCCGTTTTATGTAAATGGTTTTGCCCTTCCCAGTTTTCTGCCATTGGCATTAACTGTCAGTTAAGTTATATAATTCCTCCTCCCCCTTATTTCCTTATATGTGGACTTTCTCTCCTCCCTGGGCCCAGTCAATCACCCCCCACTCCTCCTAACTTTCCAGAATCATCTTCTCTGTGGGGGTTGTGGTTGGCTGTGGTCCCGGGGCCCCTCCTTTACTTTGTATTCATTAGTTTTCCCTTTATGTCAGTTATGTAAGTTCATCCCTCCACCCTTCCTGATTGGTTCAGTGTAAACCCCTCCTTTGTACACCCACCCCCTTTATAACCTCGTAACCTCGTTTCACCCCCCCCCCCCCCCCCCCCCCCCATTTTGGGGTCTATCCCTGGGGTCTTTCCCTGGTTGCTGTCTTGGGTGCTCATTAAACCTGACTTGACCCCATCGAGAGTCCAGCTCCTTATTTCCAGTCGTGTTGGCGGTGAGATCGGTCCGCAGGTGAGCACAGCCCGAGGCCCTCAGACACCGAGGGGTGCTCGCATTGGATTGCAGCTGGGTGTTGGCTTACCCTCTGCTAGCAGGACACTGACCACCCAGGCCAGATACACCCTCGCCGCAGCAATCTAGTTGGAAAATGGTTCCTATCATCTTGGCAGAATTGCAGAATGCTTTGATTCACAGCAGTATAGACCTGTTTACTTTTGCATGGTGTGCTTTGTCCATGGTGTAGTAATTATATTTAATTCTTTATTTGGTAGTAGTAAAGAATGTATAGCATCAGACTTAAATCTTGAGTAGAAAAACTTGTGGGCAAGCTCTACTGTCCAGTTCACCCATGCAACTCACACACAATTTTAACTGATGAACTAACCAACTTCACCTAATTCTCTCTCAGTGCAAAGAGTGGCAGTTTTGGGAGCTAGAACTATTTTCTCTTGATTTAGGGAGACAGTGCATGGCCTGATGAGTGATTTAGGTGCCTTCTTTCCTTCTGCCCCTTTTCTTCCTCACGGAAACTGCGCGTAAATTGTAACTTTCTCTACAAGTCCTGCCTGTATTATATTTCTACTCTGTGCAGTGCTCTACGTATGGAATTAATTTACTTCTCTGCCCAAATTCACTTAGGTATTCCCCATGCATTCATTACAGAATGATCCATCAAATAATGCATACCTCTATATCTTTACTTATCACACATAACATTGTTTCCTTATGGAGCATCCACCCAAAAATTCTCTTCTACATGACTAGGAAGAAAGAGTGGCATTGCAAGCATTTTATTTGTCTCAGATGTAGATCTCTTTATCTCAATTTCTAACAGTATTTTTTATTTTTTAAATGGCACTTCAGCAGAATTCAGTCACAAACTCATAAGTATTCTTTTATTCTCAATTAATTTTTTTCTCATGTATTTTTAAATAGACTTTCATTCCTGATATTCTTCTTTCTTTCTTTTTCTTTCTTTCTTTTTCTTTCTTTCTTTCTTTCTTTCTTTCTTTCTTTCTGTCTCTTTCTTTCTTTCTTTCTTTTCTTTCTTTCTTTCTTTCTTTTCTTTCTTTCTTTCTTTCTTTTCTTTTTTTCTTTCGTGGCTTGACTATTAAAATATCAGAAATATCCCCGGGTCTTTAAGACAGCTTCAAAATTACTGTTTTTTTCACTGAGCTCAGTGCTATTCTTTGTGCATGTGGGACTTGGTATATGCTGACATTGTTTGTCTTCTGTTACGGGATTATAAGATTCCTTCAGTCTAGTGAGGGAGAACATAGATTGAGTATACACAATTTGGTTTTAAATGTTGGACATGTGCTGTGCTATCTTTTCCTGTAGTGCAGCAGTAAATTCTTCCTATCACACTGAGAGGTAAGCATGTTCTATGTTTCAAGTTTTAATAAAAACATAATTAAAAGTGTTTCTTATGCTACAATATATATATGTAGTACACACTTTTTATTTCTATAGCATACAGTATATAATGAATAATGTGATTACTCTAGATCTAATATAGGACTCCTCAATATGAATATGAATTATGTCCATGCAACGGTTTTGTATATCTATCTTTTATTATGTGGCACAATTTGCTTTATTTTCCTCAGGGCACAGCTTGAGCTCAGTTTCCACCTCTGATTTTTGTGTGGATAATAAAATATTTATAGTCTTCAAAATTAGGTGCTGAGACAGTGATTAGTGTGGTATGAATGAGCAACTGAATAGATAAGGGCGTGACATTTTGCACATGCATTAGAACATACTGAACTTATGCACACAAAATCCCAATTTGTGTGCATGTACATGCTTGTGATTCCAATTTAGCAGTTGCTTTCTTCTTACCAGTGACATTCCCCCTGCAGTTTTACCTGCCCTCTGTATTCTTCTGTTTGGAAGGTATTTGGCCACGGCAGCTCTGCTGTGTGGGATACAGTGGCAATACAGTTCAGGCAGGCTATGATTTTTCCAAGTCTCCATTCAAATTACAGTGTGATTGCCTGGATGCAATTTTCTGTGTGTTTCTTCCTTAGGTGGACGATACATTAAAAGTCAACAGACCCCGAGAAGCCTGTGACACTCCAGAAGTGCCTTTGACCAGGTCCCTTTGCCAAAATATCTTCTCCCCACCCCACATCCTATACTGCACTCCCAGTGGTCACCTTTACCTGCAGACAATTTCAGTGTCTTACAGAACACTTATAAAAAATTTTGGAGACAATTCAGGTCAGAAGTACTGCATTAAGGTAAAGAAATCTTTAAAGCCACTCCTCTCTATCAACGAAATTTTGGGATGTGACCTTAATTTCTATGCCTTGTAGACACAGTAGTGAATTCACTTCTTCCCATCTTGTTATGCCTGATTCAAATCTGTCTATTTACAGGGCCCACAAAAAGATACTGCTTTACATAACCAATCATATCAGAAAGGTATAAGCTTTTTCAGTCTTCAAAGATACTGGATGCAGACTTATTTCTGCAATGAAGTACCCCAAAGTACCTTGGGGTTGATCACAGTAAGCAAGTTATCTGCTTGCACAGAGCCCTTAAGAATATAACCATATTCTAGGATAATTCATTAATACGTTCAGCATTTTTTAAGTAGAAACACAATTTCTTAATGTTATGTCCTTGAAAATTGTTGTTGTGGGGGTTTTTTTTGTCAACAAGCTTCTTCTATCAAAAACTGTTTTAATAATTACAAAGAACTTATAAATGATCTTACCACATTGTGAGTCTTTGGAAGTAGTAGATAATGCAGCCAAAGAATTGATCACATGATACTGACCCAAAGGGCTTGTCATTTGCATGTTTCTTTTAAACTGAAATGGTACTAAATTAAAGTATCCCAGCTACTGCTGTGCATGATTCCTCTTCTAGTATCCTCTATTTCTTAGTGCTTAAAAATCATTGTTTTGTCCCTCCCCAGAAGTAACACTGTCATTCTTGTGGCATATACCTGTGATATTATAAACTAGCTGTCAGCAATATGATTAGCTGAAGCCACATTTATTTTCCCCACCAAGTTGAGAGGATTTGGAATGGTGAAGCAGCATTGATCAGACAATGTGTTTTGCCATTGAATATCTAATTTAATATTAGTTAAACTTGATCAACAATTCAAGAGTTTAGGGTCACATTATTAACAGAAAACATCAATCCTTTGGATAATTCAATTAAAAAACATCAATAAAAATCTAATTTCAAAAGTCACTAGTATACCAATATACCATATCCAGCAGACAGAAACTGCTCAGCCACCATTGAATCATTGCCTGTTTTAATAAGTATTCAGAAATTATACTGAGACTTCAAAAGAAATTGTAAGGAATTGTTAGCAGGTTTATTAATGTTTTATGTTTTATTAAAAGTTTGGGTGTACATTTCACAATGAGCAACATCAAAAATCAGACTTTCTGCCTGTAATTTTGCTTCCTCCTGTCTTTCTGCCTTTGGGATTCGCTCTTTTCCTTTCATCAGCTGCCATTTTCAGCAGCATGCAGTAATTTCATGGCTCATTGCAAGCGCTGAAAACCTTTGAAACCACAAATGCTAACCTACCTGGCCTGCAGCCATTTAGGAAGAGATTAATTTAGCAAACAGAAGCAAAACACTTTCTACTTCTAGCCTGTGCATAATTTCACTTCTATCTATATTTATTTTACAGTGAGCAGCGTAATGACAATTTCAGTAATTGCAACTCTGTAAAAATTTGCCTACCTAGCTTATCTCACTATCACAAGACTGTGAGTCAGTCAGATTAGAAAAAGTACAGCATGTGAAACTGCATTGGTTGCCTTCCAAAAAATATGTGCCTTATATAAAATTTAAGTGATGCTTTGCACTTATTTGTATACTTATCTACAGGACAATGGATTCTCCATGATGTTTGCCTGAGATGCGTATGCCTTTTTAATGCACTGTGATTTATGGGTTCTTTTTCCATACAAAAAGATCAGCAACACTAGTAGGCTGCAAGTGCCAGCCCATTTCTGCAGACTTAGTTACAAATGGCTGTTATGGTGCTGTCAAGCGATTTGAACAGAACTGAAAGTCCATCTGGGGCAAATCTAAGCTATCATGCTTGGAACGAATTCAAATTCAAAATTAGCCTGCAAACTGTTAGCTGAAAAAAAAGTTCAAAATGTTTTATTGTTTCTGATTTGTCTCAAAGATCAAATTCTCTGAGTAAACACAGAAACTGTTCTTCTAATCCATTTTTTATTCCATTTGAACAGCATATTCAGAACAAGATGCATAAAGTCAAGCTATTAAATGTTTATTCATACAGTAAGATAGAAACTGCTTGATTTTCCTGTTCCCCTGTGATTTGTCTCAGTGCTGAGTATCCCTCTTCTAACCGAGTGTGTTGAGCACTAAGGTTCCTATGTTTATCCTCTGGCAAATGTAAATGTTACAATAATTGAACCCAAAGCCTTTGTTGCTATGTGCTGTGCAAAAATAAAGTAGCAACAAAGAGTTGTTATAGCATTTTAAGATACACAGGAGAAAAAAGATTTCTTTGTGATTTCTTTACAATTCCCATGTCTGACTTTATAGCCAGCACGATGGCCTCAGGTATGAGGAATCCCTAAGGTATTTCACAGCTCCTGACTTCTATATTGGTATCCTGGCACTGGTAGCAGGGCAATCTGGTGCTGCTTTCTGGCAGCCATTGCTCCAGGCTGAGCGGGTTGGAAGGGATTTCAGCGACCTTGAATGACCTTGTGGATGGCAGTCACTGGGTAATGATTTTGACTGCAGGATTATGCAGTGGTACTTCCTGCCATGAGGGGCTGCAAGAAGATTGCTGCCAATGACATGGAGGGAGATGGAGTCAAAGGGACTCCGTCAGTGTTGGAGATGAAGCAGTTTAAAGTGCACATCTTTCCAACTTTTTACATGAGAGTAGTGAAAGAGTAATTGAATATCATTGTTAGCTTGCTTTGCTACAATTCAGATATGTTTAGATCAGCAAAAGGAAAGTGTACAGCATTAAACTTGTTTATGCAGTGTTTTTATAATAGCTAATTCATTTAAGCATACAGATACACAGACGGCAGTGGGATGACTGGCCAACCCACACAGATGTACACCTCCAATCTGGCATCCCATAACATTCATAAAATATGTCAACACAGCCTGGATTCCTTCCATAGTTTATGTTAAACTAGTGGTGTTCATATCATACAAGCAAAATATTTCATGTTGTTAAAATTTGTGTCCCTAGTAAATAAATAGAAAAACTAAACACATTCCTCCCTAAATGCACAAGCCGTGTGCAGCAGCATTGAAGCAATATGTACTGTTTGTACTTCTAGTAACATTGCAGAAATTAACATTTGTAGAGCTGTTTATCATGCAGGCAAGTGGAAATATGGAAGCTCCTATGTTTTTTATTAGTGTTCTCCTTTTAGCTGTAACATCCCTAGCACAGTGCTCTGTTTAGTTACTAGATTCCCAGTACGTGGGACCACACATCAGAGCAAGCAGGGAGGAAGAGGGTGAGATGAGGAATGTGACTATGTGAGGGGAGTGCCATGGCCCAGTGATGCCCCCATATTGCTGCCCCATAGCTTTGCATTGTCCCTTCCACTCACCCTGAATCCCCAGCTACAGGCACCAGCAGTTGGCATGACCATCTTTTTTTGGCATGGAGCGTCGTTGAGCGGTGGGAAGGCAGCAGCTCCACTGAATATGAGTAAGTGCAGATGCTCTAGTGCAGGATAAAGGCCAAGAATGAATCTGGTGTGCAGGATGAAAGAATAAAAGCTGAATCCTATTTTTAGACCAGAATTCATCCAGCACCCTGAATGTAAAGTGAATTCACAGAGTCCTCATAATCCATGGAGCGCTTGAGATGTCTTAGCACAGTGCTGCTATCCCTGCAGACAACAGCAGTTATCCCACCTCCCCTCACCAGGATTGTCCCACCCCTGCTTTGCAGAAGACCATGATGGTCTCAGCAACTGCAGAGAGTAGCACAGAAGCTATTTCCTTTTCTAAAAAATAGAAATTAGAAAGGTTGTTGTGGAGTAATAATCAATGGCTCTTGCTGGGGGTCTTTGACATTGTGGTGCTTGCCCAGACTTGGGTTTTGACTTGTTTGCAGGAGATCTTTTCCAGATATCTTTTCCAAATTTCCTAAACATGGCTGCTTAAAATGTTGCAGCTACCTGCACCTCTGATATTTATATATCGTTATTCAATGATTTTTATATTTAGAGTGTTAAATTCTGTCACTAATAAATTGTCACTAATAACTAACCACGTAAAATAGATCAGTGTAGTACTGTGAAACACTATAGTATATTAATATGTAGTAAAATTGATCCCTTGCCATTATGTTTAATAATAATATTCCCTATTAACACACATCTCTGCATTTAAGTAATTCCAGAGCTATGACACAGACCAGTCAAATGAAATGCCCAGCAAGGTGCAGGACTAGTGTGGAGGGAAGAAAGCAATGTTTGATCATTAATACACAGACACAAAAATACATTGCTGTTAGACATGCAGAAGTCAGTAAAACCACATTCTGCTTGGAGAGGATTGAATTATCTTCAAGCACTACCATCTAATTAAATATGTATATATTTCTAGGGTCTGAGCTCCGGAAAGCATTTTTATCGAAGAGGGAGTTTAAGCATATGCTTAACTGCAAAATAGGAGCTTGGAGGAGGTATTAGTATGTGTAGTGAAAAAGTACATTCAGGAGATGAGAAAAAAAAACTTGCTTCACAATCAAGACTGATGACAGTTTGCTATAGGTTAATCAATTGCCCCATTTCATTACTTCATTTGAAGTTGGGGTTTTTTTTCTGTTAGATAGTGCAAAACATTGTTATAAACAAGTAAATTGTTCTTTTTTGATTAACAGATGGCTTGAGACTAGCCAAAAATTATTATTTTTTTAATTAAAGAAAAACCATTCCTTGTTGAAATCTTCTATGTCGCAATACATCCAAGGGAAAATTTATTAAAATGAAATTATAAACTTGTGAAACCAGGATTTATAATGGAAGTATGGATGCAGCCATAAGTATAACCATATGAACTATGCTGCTATTATTTACTATGGTAACATTATCAAAAAACTACACTGTTTGGGCCATTATCCTTACAGTTTTCTTTTCAATACAAATCATTATATTTATTATCTGTCTTCTTGTATAGAGGGTACAGAAAAGGCCAATCAAAAGCAGAAGAAGCCTGCTTTTCAAAAGGAAATTGGACCTACCTCTAATTCTTCTTCTTTATCAAATACAAGGAGTGCAGACTTTTTTGTGAAAAATTGTTTCATGTAAGATAAAAGTGCAGATTATTGGTGAGAAAATGACATACTTTTTTCTGCATCTTGAAGATTCTTGGGTGATACTGCCAGTTTTCCTAAGAGATTTTTACCTTATTCAGAAATGCATTTCCTTACAGACTTCAAGCAGCAGGTGCTGGAATTTATTTGGGAATACACTGCATAATTCAGCTTCTGTGACGCAGAGAGATGTCTTAGCAATGTAGTATCTTAGAATGAATATTGTACACAGTATTGGAAAAATGGATGCTTTTAGAAATAAGCCTTTCTAATTTACCTGTTGGAGAGAAACAAAACTGAATTTGTGTTTGTTTCTCTCATCACTTCTTTCTTTCTCTGAGTCTGGAAAAAATATGAATCTCAACTCTATTATTCCTACCTCCTTGGAAATTGCTCTAAACATACCTGCATTTCTGTGTATTATAATAGTCACAAACATACCTGTATTTCTGTACGTTATCAGAGTTGGTGACAGTAGTCTAGTATGGACACAGAGCCCCAGTGCCTGGCTTACACAATTGCCTTTATAATTATGACTAATATATATGTGCCAGCTTTTTAACTCTTTCAAGCTGTAAAAGGGATGTGGTAGAAGTTACGTCTCTCTTATGGACTGGACAAGATGTAATACATATTCAGAAAACCTTCCACATAAAACATATAAAAAGCCTTGAAATTTTATTTAGAAAGTGTTCCATGACTGTTGACACATCACTAATCCGAGATGAAACATCAATGCATGTTTAACCTCTTTCTTTTTCCTTCTGAAACACCCATTTGACTTAGACTTCACTTAAATATAGTATAATATGATTAATCCACATTTATAGTAACTTTTAACGTGCTCTATTTATCTGTGGTAAGATACCATGCATTAAAAGCATAGTTGGGAATGTCGTGACTCTATATTAATATCAATGGTTTAATACTATTATCTGCATGACAACTATGCTTAATTCAGTAAACATTCCTGACATGGTAAACAAGGCCAGTATAGCTGTTAATACAAAGTAGGAAAATCGATTGATAAATAATATATTTAGAGATACTAGGCTCTTAGAGATTATGGATCAATTGTTTACTGATAACTGGCAGGATGCTCTGACTCAAATTCTACCAGTTCAGCTAAAGAGCAAAAAGCCATTTTAAGACTGCTGCATGATGAAACAGAATTCTTTTTTGGGGGAGATTTTTTTCAGACTATGCTGCCAATTTAAGAGTATTGCCTCCACATAAAAAAGCTGTGTCACAACTGGAAAATTATAATGCTGCTAAGACACAGTTGTGTTTCTGAAGTTGAAACACCCAAAGCACTTCACAGCATTTGATGACTTCTTATGACAATTAAAAATCACTTTATTTAATAGGAAATTAGATATTGAACATAAGGGTTAACCCAAATGGATTTTATTTTAGACTACCTATTGTTGTTTCAGTGTATGCCAATATTGCATGCTTCAAAAGAATGGATAGGAAATGTTTATCAGTACACAGTGAAGGCTAATAGATTGTTTATGACAGTATAGGGAATACATTTCTTGGCAAGATTTTGAAGTGCAGTCAGGAGGGTCATTCTTGTGGCTGCTTTTGTTGACATTCATCATAAGTGAACACCTAGATTGTTAAATATATAGTGTTTTTGCACCAAGTGATTCTCTAGGTACATCATACTGAGTTTGTATTGGACTTTGATGGCACAGCCACAAAAGATAGGACATTCAAATACTGCATATGCCACTGCTGCTCCTGTTTTTGAATTGCTCATTGTAAGTTATAAATCACTACCAAGCTTTAATTTGTTTAATTCCCTCTTAATTTTTTGGGGAAACTTGGATATAGTTTTGTCAACATTCATGATCTTCCCTTATTTCTGACATTAAATCCTAGAATCATATCTTGAAAACAAGTAACCAGAACATGTTTATATATATATATATATATATATATATGTGTGTGTGTGTGTGTGTGTGCGTATAGTAAAATAACACACAACATAAAAGAAGGTTAATATTTCAGTTTTAGTTGATTTGCACATTCTTGGGCAGTTTTTGCTAAGTTACTGTCTTAATGCATTAATTTTGCCATATCACAAATCCAATGTCAGGCAAGGTAAAATCATGGAGCAGATATGATCAAGGAATATTGCTGTTGGGAGGATTACAGGAATATAGCTAATTTCATAAAAATATTGCTTTTTGTATCAGCCCATTTTGCATATTAATGTCTCATTAGTAGGATAGGGAATTCCAGTTTTTACAAGGTCTATAAAAATTGCTTAACAATAGGCAGTGAAAGGAAGCCTGGAGAAGGAAAAGGCTCATCTCTACCCAGACCTCTATTTCAGCTATTTCAGCTGTTATTTCAGCAAGGCACCAGAACCTTTACAACTAGTCACCAAAAGTAATTGTCTCAATGTGTGTAACCATTGCAGATAGTACAGCACATTTTATTTATTACTGAAGTTAATAATGGTACTGTATTTATAAGACTTACAAATGACATTTCCTTTATTTACTACAACTTACATGGCTGTTTGACTCTACCCCAAGCTTGCCCTAAGGAGCCTGTTCATGATATTTATCTTTTTCATTTTAAGTAACCACTGCTTCTTCTCTTTCAGAGCAGGCTGGCTTTGTTCAGCTGCTCAGTTGCTGAGCCCTGCATTGAGCAGTGGTAGCACAGACCTGCACAGCCTTCCAGCATGCTTCATCCTTCTTCAAAACAAGGTACACAGACGTGTAACCACATGCAAGATTTCGACTAGTTAGAGCACATGTATTTTTTATTCCTTGTATAGGTTCATCACTGGTTGAAAGTGGATATAAAATAAAGGCTCTTCTGATTTGGCATAATCTCATACCTACTTCACACTCATCAGTGAGTTCACAGCTGGTTCAGAGCAAAACGAATTCAGGCATTATCAGCACAGATACATTTTTACAGAACAAAGTATTGTCAGCATGCCACACTCTCCATGTTTGATTAATGTGCACATTCAATACAAATCAGGGCGGTCCTTCGAAGAGCTCAGTTCATGTGATTGAGGCCAAATTTTAGCAACTGCTGATTTGTGAGGTGATTTTGAAAATGTGGCACTTTACACAGAGATTGCTGCCTTGCTGCTTTAATGTCATACAAGATGTCAGAGATCTTTTTGTGCAGATCTGTTGTTTGAAGATGCAGTCTTCAGATGCACACAGATGAGGGGGCATCATCATTGCTCCCATATATGCTTTAATAACAAAAATTAATTACTGAAATATCAAACAGTTCTGTGAAGGAAATAGTTACAGACTAGACTGGAGAAAGATTGGAGAACTTGAAGAACTCAATTGTAAACAAAGAGTAAATATCTTTGACTCTTGATTAGAAGTCCAAAATGTAGAGAAGAAATACTATATGAGTCTTGCAAACGTTTTAAGTGACATTAATGAGGTCCGAGAAAGTGCAACTCACAGGATAAGAATCCAGAAGAAGGAAGCTGGAGGTCCATGATAGGACAGGGAAACAATGCTAATGGAACAGATATGTGAGGGGCCTAAGTTACAAAACCAGAGGCTTATTTCATACACACTTCTCTTTTTTGCCTTGTGGTCTAGCCACAAGACCACAATCCTACTCTCCATTTATTGGAAATATTAACATTTTAATCAAATTTATATAAAGGGAAAAAAGTCAGAAATATAAAAATATAAATACAAGAGAAAAATTATAGGTGGAAATTTTGGGAACTGGATTCCAATCAAAATATTTATGTATAGAAAAACTAACTAAGAATTGATGAGATAGTTAATGAAATGAGTCGAAAAATGGATTTTGGTAAAGTGCATTTGGATTTCCTAACTATGATATTATAGATACAATGCAGAGGAAGAAATATATCCTTAAATGAGTCTAAATGTAAAATGTAAATAAACCCTCACTTCTATTTGGCTAAATCAGAGAAGAAAGCATCTTTGTTCTACTACATTTCAAAGGGCATTCAAGAAACTTGGAGCTGCATGTATATGAAAACCCCACCCTCTTCATCACTCTCAACATTGAAATCCATTATATTCACTCAAAAGAACTTGGCACTCAAATGTCTGGAGATTAAAAGTATTTGGAGATGTTCAAATCATCAACCTTTACTGATACGTACTTCAAGAGAAATCACCTAACATTTAGATCAGATTCCTACAATCCAATCTGAAAGAAAGCTATTAAAATTGTTCCTGCTCTCCTTTGTAAGTTTGCCAGTCTCACATGGTATGATGCATCATGTTGGCATACAGCATGATGCTGCATAAACAACAAGACTGTATTGTACATCATCAGAAATATGTGAAAATTCATTTGGATCTGCCACCAGCTGTCAATTTCGACAAGGAATGTATCTGCTCCAGCTTAATTAGAGAGGATGAAAGCAGGGCATACAGGTCAGGCTCCCGGTGCTCTGTCACAGACATTTCTCTAGAAAACATTCCACTTCCCACTTCAGTGTCATCAGCCATATCTGATAAAACAACAGTAGTCACAGCTTACAGATGCAGAGTAACTTAAAAATAGATATTCACATTTTGTTTTCCAGGTCAGCTGGAGAATTATATTCATCTTTCCCCTTACCCAGTGTCAGAGATGGGATTTTACTGACTTCAGTGCAGTCCCTCCTCATTCAGAGCAATGCAACTAAACCTAAAATTCTGGGAAATATTCTTCTTTGACGCTGAAACTCAGCGTCATTCCACTTTGTACCTAACATGATGTGGCCTTTTGTGTTTGACTTTTGTATATTTGTGTGAGGTAAATAAATAAATATATATGCTTATATACTGGTTTTTTAATTTATATATATATATATATATATATATATATATACATACATATATATATATATATATATGTGCACTTATAAACTGTTACATAAATATTTATATTTATATTCTGTTATACAGATCAAGATTATAACAGTCTTCATACAGAATCTTCCTCTGTCATTAAAAAGAAAAAATTTCCTCTCCTTTCTTCATGCATGTATTTTTAAGGCTGCTTTTTTATTTTGTCATATATTTCCAAAAAAGGCAAGGAAAATAGATTTCAAAAAATCTATTAAATTTTTTTATGTCCTTACCTTCATACTGCAACACACAGTGCAGTTGTGTTTTACAAAGAAATTGCATTACTACCAGTCCACCCAGATAGTTTGTGACCTGTTCTTTTTGCTAGTCTAAAGGTGACTTTCATTTTCATGTTGACTTTACTCTGTGCCCATTTGGAGGTTCATTCAGTGAAATAAAATTGCCTTGTAATTATTTCTACTTAGAGAAATATGACAGCTAGAATTTTTATGTTAATTAATCTTTGTGTTTTTTTCATTATTGTGCGTCTGCCTATCATAAATTTCCTTGCAATCCAGTTTTAATACATTCTATAAATTATTGTGGTTTCTTCCAGGCCCATCATGCCTTGCAGATTGTTGACTTTGCACAGATTTCTGTTGTTTGCTGTAGTACCACCACATGTGTAATTCAGCAGGAATGGTTTGCATCTCTGAAAATACACAATTAGGAAGGTTACTCATCTGAAATGAGCCCGTGGTCAGAGCATAATCCTGTTATGAGTGTCTGTAAAAAAATTAAAATGCATTTTAAAAAGCTAAAAAGTACTATCTAATCCAGGGTATACAGGACTGAAGGGAACAAAAAGGGCATTACATTTCTTGTTTTGCTGGCTCAGTGAAATTAGGAAGCCACGGTTTCCTCACCTGCATGCCCAGTTAAGGGCCATCTGTTTCCTGTTTAAGTGTAGTATCTCTTACATGGTTTTTTCCAAAACCCCTCTTGCATTAATCAACACAATCCTAATAAACAGAAACACCAAATCTTGCTTATCTGTATTTCTCAAGAAAGCATTTTGGTACTTGCATCTACCACACTTTGGCTTTACTACAATGCTTTTTTTACACCAACATTCACTTTTGTTCTCCGCATTTTAAAAATTTCTCATCTACTTCTAGCCTGATTTTACAAGCTTCCTGCAACAGCCTGAACTCCTAAAATAATTATATGTTGATTTTGCTCACTAATGGTTTTAATCTGGGTCTGGTGTCATGTGTTGGAATTAAACATCTTCATGAATGTTATTATAAATTTAACACTGAGTTAAAGATAATAAGGTCAAATGTATCCTTGATACATTGCCTTTGATGAAGGTAACAAATAATGAACATGGCCTGGTCTCCTTATTATCATGGTTTAGATTTACAGGAAATCATTGGTGGATAGATACTCCTGGTAAGAAGAATCAATGACCCAAATTGGTTACTTGGATTGGGGTGAGATTTACACAGAGAACCAATACCTTTTATTATATCAAATAATTGCAGTATTATGATGCCATCACAATGAATGCAGACACGATAAATATCAGGTGTCATCTTTAGATAATAGTCTTTAATAAAGCACCATTTGCATTGATATCAGAATATTTTTTCATTTAATTTTAAATAAAAATGAAGATTAATGAATATATGCAAAAAGGAATAAAAGTAGCATATAAAAATGACCAAGTGACGTACTTCATTTCATAAATACATGCACATACAAACAAAGAAAGGCTTTGAAGAACTTCATTAAGTTTTTCAGAATCAGCCACTCAAATGTTAGAAAATATGGCTTGGGCATCATTGATCTGGCTCATTTTTTGCATTCATTCTGGTATAGACCTGAACTGCATGGCTAACATCTAGCTGTGCACACAGCCCTTCCTCATCCATCGCACCTGATGGGCAATCCCCACTTCATGAGCTTTTGTTCTGCATTTGTTTTCTCCTCATTGCTCAGTGTGTGCTGTGAGACTGTATTTACAGCATGCTTTTCATACCTTCCCTGGAGGCAGTCAGTTATTTTTGGGTTTCTCTCATTGGTAGCTGTAACAGCAATGGGGAGAGCATGCAACTGCTGCAGTGTCATAAGATGGAGATACAACATCTGCAAGTGCATGCCATGCAGTGCCTCCTACAAATCCTGCCCTGACACCAGTGCATCTGAGTGCTTGAACAATTAGTTTTTTCAAAAATCTCATAATGTGGGTAATTATGGTGCTGTTATTATTTACAGGCTAAAGATGAAACAAATTTTGATGAAGATAGAAAGCTTGCTCTAATTGTCAACTAGATTTACCTAGGATCCGAGTTTTTTGAATCCTTGGGAGAACTCCGTGGCATTCCTGCACACATAAAAACCCTTCTTTAAATTGGTTAGACATAGTGATTTACCATTTCCACAAGACAAACCTCCCACTCTGAAATTAGAATCCAGGAAATTATGATACTTACTGAAATATTGTGAAAAATCTGGTTTAAGTAATGGTCCAGCATCACTCAACCCTGACACTTTATGCAATACATTTTGCTTTGGCCCAGCCCTTTTCTCTATTGTCTGAATCATAGAACCATAGAATGATTTGTGTTGGAAGGGACCTTAAAGATGACTTAATTCCAGCCCTCCCTCCTTGGGCAGGGACACTTCCCTCTAGGCCATCCAACCTGGCCTCGAATACTTTCAGGGCAGCCACAGCTTTTCTGGGCAATCTGACCCACTGCCTCACCACCCTCACAGTAAAAAATTCCTTCCTGATATCTAGTGTCATTTCACATCCACTCTGTACACAGACATCTGACCTTTCTTATCCCTGGTCTGATGAGTCACTTGGTGCCATTTTTTCATTCTGAGGTCTGTGCTCAAGTCCCTGGCTCCTGTCCTTTCAGCTGATCACATGAAAGCTTTCCTGTAGCCACTTGTGGCCTCCCTGCCATGCTCTGTGAAGGCTTCATCCCACAGAACATCCCACATGTCACAGCAAGAACTGGGACAAATTTTGTTGGATGAGAATTGTTTTGCACAGTTACCTTGCAGACCTGGGACCAGCAAATTTACACCAGCCGCACATTTGTAGGAAGAGGACTTATTTCTACATCAGTCTTGCCCTCCTATCCTGGTGACTTTAAGACTCCAGCTGGAGAGCAGGACATTGGAGAAAAGAAGATTAGGTAGCCTGCTTCCTCACCTTGACCATCTACACTGGCATAGTGTAGATACCACATAGTGGTCTGACTTTCAACAGCAGATCCATCTGGGGCAGGCAGGCTTCATCTTGCTTGTGGCTGGATGCAAAGGTAACTTAGTCCGAGCCACAGCCCATGCCTTTGTGCAAAGAAAAGGTGACATTATTCAAAATGCACAATGCAGGATTCAATCACCCTTGCTGAATTTTTGTCAAAGAATCCAGCCTAAGTCAGACAGAAGGCATATAACATTATTTTATCCCAAACAGATGAAATTTGGCTAAGCTCTAAGTCCTTGAAATCAGCAGAGTGTCTGGTAAATGACAGGACATGTTTCCAGTCCCACTTATAATGTGCTGAAAAAACAGTGTGAATGCCAAACAGAAGATATAAAGCTGGGTCAGAAGTGCATGGCTCAGGACAAGGAAGTTATTTCAGCTTGTGAGTTAAATAAGTAAGGATAATAAACAGAGACTGCCACAAAGGGTTAAAGCTTATACAGCTGTTTCATCTTGACTGTATTGAACAGACCTAATAGGTTTAGTTGACTTAAGAGACTTACTTTTCTATAAAATAATTTTACATGTTTGTAGAAACAACAAAGAATGCAAATCAGGTTTTATAAAAGAAAAAAACCAATCAAAATGAACATTTATGAAAGGAAAATGTTGCTGACAGAACATGGGGCTCAATTAATAAAGGGAACTTAAAGAACACAATGACTCCTTTGGCGCATGAGTCCAACATACAGGCAGGTACAGCTGGTATCTAATGACACTGTATCATCTTGTCTAATCCTGTAGGTACCTCAGCTTCCCTGACACCTTGAGAAAGCAAGAAACTCTTAATTCCAGAGAGACCAAAACAC
Source organism: Melozone crissalis (assembly GCF_028551555.1). Taxonomy (NCBI): domain Eukaryota; kingdom Metazoa; phylum Chordata; class Aves; order Passeriformes; family Passerellidae; genus Melozone; species Melozone crissalis. Next base: position 24,711,624 of record NW_026535780.1, read on the forward strand.
CTAATGCACCTGTCTGTGCATTAAATAATCACAGGTTAGTCTTCCTCTATTTATGCCACAAGTAGGACTGGGTCTCTCAGGCTTGGGAAACACAAGAAAAGAGGACAGGAGAGTGACTGCATCCGCATTTTTACCTGAGGATTCTGTGGCTCTTCTATTAATTTGGATTGTGAAATGTACAGCTTTAAATCTTTCCTTCCTGTTGGGCCCTCAGATCACATCTTTTGGTTCCCCAGAGGGCACCTTTGGCTGTGAGGTGACCTGCAACAGAACCTCCTCAGTCTATCATGTGAATCTATGTGACATAATGCAATATTTATTTGGGCTAGTGAATCGATAAAGGCAAGAAAAGGTGATTTTTTAGATACTTGAATGAGATTAATATAAATAAAACCCTCTCCTTAAAATGGTTGTAACTCTTTCATGAAAGTGATTCTTCACATCCACCTGTTCCAATTCACTGTATAGGGAGCCCTTGAGAACTGACCAAATCAGGACTGGGAACTCCATTAGATGGCAGGATGCTTTAACATGACAAAGTTCAACACAGCAGAAAATAAATCTTTCTGTTCACTTCCCCCTTGAGATGACTTCCTTCCTTGTTTCCTGTAGCTGGATATGTGCTATGCAGGAGAGGGGGCAGGGTGACTACCTGATGTAAATCCTTCTCTCCACTGGCTGATATCTTTTATTAAAATTAACCTTTCAATAGTATATCTGAATTGACATATTGCTGACTTCACACTATTCTTCTAGTCTTCTAGAGACAGACTGGCAAAGCTGCAATGCATCATATTTTCTAACACAGTAAATGTTCAACCTTCTTCTTAAACAAGTCTTTCTCTGTGAGCCTCATATTAAGACCAGACCTGAAACCAGAGATACTGGAAATTAAAATTGAAATGTTTGTTTGAGTAACATTCCAACAACCTCTGCTTTTCTAGAAGACACAGCTCAAATAGTGTGAACCTCCAAAGTGCTTGCTATGCCACATTTTGGACCTGGTGCCTCTTCTCTTGCAGGCAAAAGATGTTAACTATTGTGTTTAAATTCCTTCTAAAGAGTAAGGGGAAGGCTGCTAACATGCACTAGAGCAGGCTCACTCATCTGGCAGCTTCACCTCATACTTCTTCCCTTGAAATTACAGTAGCAAATTCAGAGTAAAAAAAAAGGATGTAGGAAAAGAAGTAAGCTCCAGTGCAAGCTCTCATTGCTTTCATGTACATGGTGTTTCTCTTCCAACTCTAGCTCATACAACAGTATGTAAAACACAGTAGCTCTGGGGTTCTCACTTTCATAACTTCGCAGTGGCCGAAACACTGAAAAATACTTCCATCAGCCAAATATTAGCTGCTTTGTTCTTCCCTCTATCTAGCTTTTTTCTTTCATCCCTTCTTTCTCTTTTGACCTTCTTTTACTCATTTCCAGTTCTTTGTCCCTCTTTCCAGTATTATAATGCCTTTCCCTTCTTACTAAACTTCAGTTCTACTTCCAGTCACTGAGAAACTTGTTTACTTATTCCTTCTGTTGTCATTTCTATTTTTCTCTTTATAGCATGATCACTCTTCCTTTTGCTGATTCATTAATTTCTCTGGTCAACCAACTGCGTTACAACTTTCTCTCTGTAGAGATTCCACTATCAATTTCTTTTTTTCTGCCTTCCACCCTTTTCTAATTTTTTTCCTCTTTTTCTTCAGAAACATTTTCTTTGTCTTAATACTTTCCCAGATTATTTATTTTCTGACATTAATAGAGAAAGTTTCATTCACACACACAGGATCACAAACAGAATGACTAGACTGGAAGAGACCTTCAAGATCATCGAGTCCAACCCAGCCCCAACACCTCAAATAAACCATGGCACCAAGTGCCACATCCAGACGTTTTTAAACACATCCAAGGATGGTGACTCCACCACCTCTCCAGGCAGACAATTCTAGTGCTTTATCTCTCTTTCCATAATAAAATTTTTCCTAATATCCAACCTTTATTTCCCTTGGCACAGCTTGAGACTGTGCACTCTGGTTCTGTCAGTTCTTCCTGGAGAAAGAGACCAATCCCCACCTGACCACAGCCACCTTTCAGGGAGTTGTAGAGAGTGATAAGGTCACCTCTGATCTCCTTTTCTCCAGGCTAAACACCCCCAGCTCCCTCAGTTGTTCCTTACAGGGTTTGTGTTCCAAGCCCCTCACCAGCCTCGTTGCCTCCTCTGGATGGGCAGAATCGTCCCAACATCCTCCCCAAACTGAGGGCCCAGAACTTGACACAGCATTCAAGGTGTGGCCTCACCAGTGCTGGCTAGGGGAAGGATGACCTCCCTGCTCCTGCTGGCCACGCTGTTCCTGATGCAGGCCAGGATGCCATTGGTCTTTTTGGCCATCAGGACACACTGCTGGTTCATGTTCTTGTTCATTGTCTTGCTTTCCCACAGGCTCAGCTCTCTCTCATTTCTCCTTTTTTGACTAAGTACTTAGAAGCCACAAATATCCAAGTAGGAACTGGAGTAACTTAGATTGATCAAATACTGTTGATCAGGGTGATCATAGCTGAGATAAATGAAGAGTGCAGCTGAACTGAGCAGGAGAACACAGTTTGTTAACAGAACTGCCCAAGAATAAAATCTCGCCAGTTGTGAGCCTCTCAAGAGCTGTCAAGAGTTTAAAAGGGCAAATTGAGGAACCATGTAGAGACATATGTGCAAAAGGCAGGGAAGATGAACTAGGGAAATATTAATTTTATATTATGTTTCTTTATGCCTTTCAGGTCATTAACATTTAGGATCTGCCAATGCAGCTTGAGAGAGCCATTTATATTTATTGTTTGAAACTTCTCAAAATTGTGTTATGAAGAACATTTTTGGCTCTGTCAGGGTTATTTCTAATATGGGAGAAAAGTTAATTCCTCCCAGAACCAAGTTATTATCATAATTTGCTAGCATATGTCTATCATAACTATGTTTTTTCTTGGAATCCTTCCAGCAGGTAATTTTGGGAGACCATTTAAGACAGCCCTTTCTCTCTACTACATAATGGGAGCATGGGGATTTTGATTACTATTACCCCCTTTTTAACTTTTCAACTGTTATTTTAAAAACCGAGGCTTGGGTTTTTCATTCTTCCAATTCAGTTTTCAGAGTGCAAAATGAAGGTCTGGCACTCCAGGGTGTATGTTAGCTACAGGATAATGTTTGTGGCAGAGAAGTATACAAGGCAAGAAATGGCTTTTGTGGGTGATTAAATACTGAAGTGAAGCTGAGGTGTTTGATAACCACAGAAGCTATTTATTGTGTGTATACTCCAGTGCCATGAACATTATTCCTATTATACAACAAGACAAAAGAAGATTCAACAAACCATAACGAGAGAAGGATGAAGGGGTTTTTTGGTTGTTGCTTTTTTGTTTGATGGAAGTTTGAAAGTTCTAATTCATTCTGTGCTTTCCCTAACATTTCCTTTCACGTCAAAGAGTGGCAGGGGAGGGGATTAAGGCCAAAAGGCAGAGATTGGCCTGCAAATGGTAGTAGAAGGGACCGAACTCTGCACAAATATTGTGAGTTATCATATGTTATCATCAAACAGCCGTGCTCACTGTTTTGCTGGGACTCCAAGAAAGACCATGCTAATAGTATTCATAAAAACTCCCTCTTTATGTTGTGACAAATAAGCTGAGGAAAAGAATCAAGTATTATCAGGTGTAAAAAACCCCCAACAATATGATGTATTAAGAAGATAATTGTAATATGTGTCTTCTACATGTTCTGTTAGTCCTCAAAGTAGCAGTGAGAGCTGAGAGACCAGGCTCAAAAACACTACTTAGATTCCAAGCAGCAGTTCTGTTTGCTTGCTTCCTGTTTGTTTCCTTGCTCTTTCTGCTTAGTATTTTGGTTATTTGGGATGGTTCTCAGTGATTTCCATTAGGACTGTATTCTCAGAAGGAACTGAAAAATACAATGAGCTTTGGGAAAAAAAAAATGTATCATGTGGGAAAACTTACCTGTCTAACTGTCATTACTTAAGAGGTGTCAATTCCTCCTTAAATCACTTTAATTGTTAAGAAGAGCAGAAGCAAAATGGTGTGGCTAAAATGACCAACCAGAGGTGGGAACCCTGAGCAGAGGAAATCAGTCACAGCCAACCCTACCACTGGTGGTGTTTGGAAATCTTGCTCATTAAACAATTATAAGCAGACAATGTATTTGTGAAGTGAGAACTCTGTTTGCAAATGGCTTTCTCTAGATAAACAAAGTGTTCTTTGTTGAATCATGAAAAATAATTTAACCATTTGTAGTCACAACAACCCTGTGAGTATCAGCTGTTCTTACACAGAGGCGGGGAATTCAGAGAGAAAAATGTTTTGCACCAGTGGCAAATGTGAATTAACTTAAAGCAGTGTTAATCATGATATTATTTTCTTTGCATATCTCCTTGCAGGAAATAATACAAATTCCATGGGAACGTTTGTTACTTTAATGAATTACCATTAAATGACTTCTGAGGCTGACAGCAGTTGCTGTCTGCCCATAGACATTCCTTCAGACCAGGCTGTTTCTAAAAGATTTTTTAAGTAATGAAAATATTATCTGAGCATATTGTTGAGTACTTGCAGCTTTGAAAGGTGCTGGACTGTCATCACAAGCTCACCTAGCAAGGGAGATTAAGGGGGCTTGCACCTGCCAGCCGCAGAAGGACCTGGTCCTGCTGCCCCCTTTGGGCTCCCTCCCTCCTGCGCTGGACGATGGTGAAGGCAGGTTCCATAGTCCTCCATCCCTTCCTGTTCCTGCCTAGGAAATATTTCCTCAGTATCAATATGTCAGTTGTTGCCAGTCAATTTTCCTCTCTTTTACTTATCATCATATATGGTTTAACAGATCAGTGACCTCTCCTGTGAGACTCAGTACCAAGCACATCTTCTTATTTAGATGGTTGGTTATTTTAAGTAGTCTTGAAATACACGCCAGGTTTTTTTCAAAAAGAAAGTATTTTCTTTTTATTGCTTGTGTCCATGTGTTATATTATTTACAGCATCTAAATGTTTATATCTGTTGTTGAATTGTATATAAAAAATTAAAATGCACAAATGGAAATTTATTTAATGCCTAATATAGCCACACAAAACAACAGTATGGACTCAATGATTCTTGCTGGTTTTTTTCAGGTACAAATTTCTGTATGAATTATGGGATAATATTTTTGCTCTGGAGTGGAATGTGAGCACAGCTTTCTTTGTGCTGTTCAATGCTAATGTGCATATTTAAATGACAAATAAAGTTCTACTTATTCTAAATTATCTTGAATGACTATAGGATATGAAGACGTACTGTTACATTCAGATGTATCATTTAGAAGAGGGTTTTCATTCTCCTATCATGTGACCTAATTTCAAAAAAATTGAGACTGGGAGTTGTGCTCTTTGTTTTACACAGCAGATGCTAATGCCATTATTGACTTAATTTGAAAGCTGCACTGATTTCCAATGTTTCTTCCTTTTAGTGTCATTGCTGTATAAAAAATACTATCCAGTATAGCAAAGGTCATTTACAGTTACACCCGAGATGCTACCCTGACCTTACAAGTAATAACCTTTTATTTTTTTAATCATATGAATGTGGATGTCTGTAATGTCACTGTTGCATAAGGCTTGATGGCATAATAGAATAACAGAACTGGGACTGTAATCAGAAAACACCTCATAAGAAGATTCCTCATGGCCTTACTGTCTCCTGGGTTATGCACATTCTTGGAGGCAAACTGACATGGGAAAATAGCATTGGACCATATTTTTGCGTACTATTTTATTTCACAATTTTCAAGATCAAACTGGCTCAGTTTACAGGTCTACTTCAGAATAAACTATCCTTGCCTCAGGTTTTAGAGATTTAACATTATTGTGGTCTATCATCCAACAATATCTTCTTTCCAAACTTAAAATATCTTTGTTGATGCTACTTTGACTCTCAGCATTTTTAATGTCATAAAACTCCTCAAACTCTACCTGCATCCTTTTTAAAATGCAATATATTGTAAAATGTATTAATGCTTCTTTTTGATATTTCATTTCAACAGCCTAAAAATTCAGTTGCTTGTTATATGAATTGTGAAATCCTACTTCTTTGGGCTTCTGGTCTTCCCAAGCATCAGAACCATCTAGTACTGGCCTTTATCAGTATTAAGTTAAGGAACCTGTAAGAAAAGCATGGGATGTGAACAGAATTGGTATTGATAATTCAGTGGGTGGCATTCTCTCCTCTAACTGCTACAGATTCAATGAATCAGAATGCTAATGGAGGGGATGAGTTTTCAGTTAAATGATTCTTAGGTATGTGATTTTAAATAATTTCCCTACACTTGTGTTGGTAGAAATTCCTCTGCAATGCTGCACAGACGTAGCATAACTGTATGAACAAGAAAAAAAAGTGACAGATCATTAATCAAGTACAATAGATGGTGCAAATAGTAATTTGGAGAACCAATAAAAACTCTTTCAGCAACATGATCTTGAAGACATTGCTTACCGGATGAACTTATGGGCTGTGTCAGGTGGATGTTGAAAAATTTGTCGTCTGTAATATAGGCCCTGAAGAGATGTTGCATATCCTACATTATAATAGGTCCTGTAGAGAGACCTCGACAGATCAGAGGGATGGCTCGATCTCCAGCTGTGTGAAGTTTAGCAAATATTACTGCTGGATTCTGCACCTGGGATGGGGCAACCCTGAATGTATGGACAGACTGGGCAATGGAGCTGGAGACCAGCATCGTGGAAAGGGACTTGGGCACCCTGGTCAATGGCAAGCTGACCATGAGCCAGCAGTGCCCTGGCAGCCAGGAGGGTCAAGAGTGTCCTGGGGGGCACCAGGCACAGCATCACCAGCCAGGCAAGGGAGGGGATTGTCCTGCTCTGCTCTGCACTGGCTCACCTTGGCCTCACCTTGAGTGCTGGGGAAAGTTATGGGTGCCACAATACAGGCAGAATAATTAGCAATTAGAGAGCATCCTATGGAGGGCAACAAAGACAGTGGAGATATGAGGTATGGCTGATGTCACCTGGTTTATTCATCTTGGAGGAGATTGAGAGTTTTCTCAGTCCAGAGATTCCTCATTAGTAAGATGTTTAAAAGCAGGTGCTGATCTTTCTGATGCTCAGTGATGGGACCCAAGAGAATGGCCTGAAGCTGTGTCAGGGGAGGTTTAGGCTGGATATTAGAAAGGGTTTTCACCCAGAGGGTGGCTGGGCACTGGGACAGGCTCCCCAGGGAAGTGGTCACAGCACCAAACCTGAAAAAATTCAATAAATGTTTGGACAATGCTGTGACAGACACATGGTGTGATTCCTGAGGATGGTGCTGTGCAGGGCTGTGAGCTGGACTTCAATGTGCCCATGGGTGCCTTCCATTTCAAGATATCCCATGAATATTTTGTATGATAATTACTGTGCACTATGTAATGTAGCTAAGAGCCTACAAACTGGAAAAGAAGGAAAGCATGTCTGCTAAGGATTCTGAAATTATTTTTGCCACGTAAACAGAATTCACAGTGATGTCAGAGCTGAAAGAAAAAAAATCTGCTGTTAATTGAAGTAATTTCTAATACCTGAAAATTACTTTTTTTACTTCTGAATTTTCTTTCAGAATCTCATAGTGGGATTTCCTAGAATTGTTTACACTGTAACATGAAAGTTGCATAGCAAGCTAAATTTAAATAAAGGTGCAAGATGGCATTAGGAGAGGAGGAGATAATGTGGTCTTTTAATATATGGAATATATGATAAATAAAGGCAAAAAAAGTCAGCTTGTTGTGTCTGAGCTGAAAACTGTGTAACTCTACAATAAAACACCTCCCTTCACTTTTCATTTCCATTTATCATATTACCCAATGTCCCTAAAACAATGCTTTGTTATGCCAAACTTTTTTAGGGTAATAAAGATCCAACTTTACTTTTGTAATGATGATCAAGACTACTTTAACTCTGTGATTTTTTTTTTCATATACATATTCTTAGTTTTGGGATATATATATGTAAATAGTTAAATATGGAAAATGCCTTCCAAGAATATAGCTGTCATTAAAAAAAAATCCAAAATAAACAAAGAAATTAGTAGGTACTTAAGCCATGCAGTCAAGATTGCTCTTAAGATAATTCCAAACATTTGAAAATGTTATAATGAGAAAACCTTTTCATTATAATGAGAAGTATTTTTATTAATTTTTCTTGAGAAAATCTTATAACAGCCTTTCGAACATGGTCTTGACAGAAACTTTTCTAGGAGGAGCAAACCTTAGAGTATCTTTACTGGATGGAAACTAGCACACCTCATCTCTCAGCTATGCAGTGACAGTCCCAAATCCAGACATTTTGGCAACCATACAGTATGCAAACATAAACTTTGTAAACACATGATTAGGCAGGACCCTTCTGCAGGATCCCATATTTAGGATGGTCATAAGATAGTCAAACAAAGAATTATTGCATTTGTATATACAATCCCCTTAGAGACAGATTATGAAATTTTCACAGATAAACCCTCCAAAAAGGATTCATGATGAAACATTATCCATAGCATTTGAAGTATGTACCAAACCCATTCTTAGCAAACATTCCAATATAACATTTTCAAATAGAGCCACCCTTAGTCTCCATAATATATTTACTTTTTCAGACATTAGACTTCCCTCCATCTTACAGATGAAAATGAAGAAAAGGTAGAAGGCATTCTAGTGCTGTTGTTCATTGTTTCATAAATCTATTTTGCTATAAAGTAGGCTTTTGTTTTAAAGTTAAATCAAAATTAATATCAGTATAAAATGTACATGGTTGAAATTATGTTGTAAAAAAATAATCCAAGTGTAAGTTAAAGAAAAAATTCATTATACCTGAAAATAACATGAAAATGGTTGAAATAAGAAAAAAATAGTTCAGGTCGAACAAAGTGAATTCTTAGTTTTAATGATATCTAAAGTTAAAAGAAAGATCATTTACTTTTATGGCTCTGTAGCAAAAGGAAAAAATCACAAAAATATGACTATTTTGTTAACAGAAGTGTTAATTTTATTATGAGAGAGAAGATCAATAACACTTAACCAAACCACTATATTGGTTAAAACAAATGAGTATAACTATTATTTTATGCTACATATAAAATGTTACTGGACATGGGTTTTTCTTCCTCTCATGGCAGTACAAAGCAACAGATGCTCAGGAAAGCTGTACTCAAGAATCCATATGAAACAAATAATCAAAGCCTGAGGCTTTTGTGATGAGGTATCAATTGTTAGTAATGCAATTATTCAAAAAGAATTATAGGAAGAAAGGAAACATCATGTTGCTTGATACCATGTACCAACCTGGAATTAGGGAACAGCAGAAGCCTTTCCCAGTCTTATCTTAATATGTCACTTGCTTAGTTCAGAAGCTGTGTCCCAAGCATTTATTGCAATTACATGAAGAATTGTTACATCCTTGGCAATACCATGTAGAGTTCAGTAAACAAATATTACTTACTCTGAAGGAAAAAATACTTTTGGTGTCACTTGATTCATATTCAGATAACTTGAAAGAGAATTATAGTGGGACAGTCCTAAAAGAAGTAGCCTGGATCACTTACTCTAATTCACTGCAATCATAGATTATATGATTGTATTTCTTTTATTTCAGCCTTTACCAGATGCATTGCATTAGGCAGATTTAACATAAAAGAGCATGTTTATCATACATTGTCAGGGTCAATCAACTGAAAGTAAATTTCTGTAATATACTCAGAAAAAAAATGGCTGTTGTTGAAGTTCCAGGCAGAAGAAAATTTAAATAATATTCAGTGTTTGCAGAGGCAGAAATGGTAACATGTGTTCAAGAAAAAAGAAGGAAAACCACTTCTGTTGCTTTTTTTACCCAATCCCTTAAGACAGGTGCTGAAATATTATAAGCTGGATCTGTTTGGAGGGTAAAGTCAAAGACAAAGGCAGATTTGGTTTTAATGCCATTCCACGTATTTTTTGAAAAGAAACTTTAAATGATTGAGGCACAATGGGAAGAAATTTCTGAGGTCTTTCCAGCCAATGACCTTCTCAGAAAGCCTTTTTTCTTGTCTTTCCCTTATGGCCATGCTTCAAGCATTTCTATGGGTGTCCTTGCTCCCAGCAGCAGCTCCCTAACAGCCTTGGTGCCCCCTCCCAGGCCCGCAGACACCCATAGAAATACTTTGTTTGCCCACATCCTCCAGGTACATCATTCACTTCTGTGGTGTCTGTGACCCATGTTTGATAATTCTCTATTTGTTGTTCTTAAGAAGGGCTCAGGAGACCAACTGACCCAGCTTAATTAGTTTATTGATTAGTACCATAAAGTCCATAACCAATTAGTGAGAGTAAAGTTATTAATGTCCAATTCTGTGATAGTTTGCTATCACAAATGGGGATGCAGCCATGCAGCAGAACAAAGCAAACACAAGATACAGCTCATGATAGCCCCATGTGTACCCTCCCTTCTTCCCCAGATCACATGAGAAAACCTTCCACTGTGTGCCCTTCTGTTTCCATTTTCCCTAACACAGACAGGAGAACATAGCATTCTGGGTTTATTCTGTCTGGCTACTATTACAAAAGGAATAACTGACCTAGCCCCTAGTAGAGAGATTACAGCACTTTAACTGCTAAAAAAATGACTGCTGTGAAATGGAGTGTAGCATGAATGCAAAACATTTTGAGGATGTAAAACAGAGTAACAAGACTTTGGATAACAGGGCAATAGATTGTATTCAATATCTTTCTGAATGAGATTTAGTTATATCTATCATAAAAATAGGTTTTTTTATACTGTGAAATTCATAGTCATATGTTAATGGTTTAGTAGGAAATTAAGCATGGTGTTTTACAATAGTAGTTAAAGTTAAAGAAGGAATTACAGAATACAGACAGGATGCAGTAATCATTTGTGCACTAATAGCAAGCACATACATAGGAAGAAAGGTCTCTATGCTGTAAATGTTATATTGTTATATATTTTGAGGTGTTCTGTTTCAGCCATTAGGCACATCTTCATAAAGGAAATTTTCTATTCCTTTAATATCACTGCAAATAGCTGGAGCTATCAACAGGCTGTACAATTAAATGGCTATGTTAAACAGGATGGACTTACAGGATTGCTTCTAACAAAACCCAACAGGAGCAAGAGAAACTCATCTGCATTGGAATATGATTGAGTATGATCAGAATCTGTAAGCCATGTCATTAAATACAGTTCTCAGTTTACAATGGCAGAGAGATTTCTTGTTCTGTTTCCAGGACACAGCTTATTCTGTCTCCTTGTTACAGCTTTTCTCTCAAGACTTTTGATCATTACCTTTTATAAGGATTACACAGTGACATTCAGTTTAGGGAAGTCCCATAATTTCTTTCTATTCCAGCTTTGTAACTTTATTGGGATTTGATTATGAATGTTTTGATAATAGTGTCATATTTTACTGCAGACCTCATAGTTCTTAAGAGGTGAGCAAATCTACTGTAGCATTATATTAGCCAGGACTTTGTTTTCACCAAAACAGGGACAGAAGGGGTACTGTATTTGAAAAGGCTTCAGCAACACTCTTGGAGTGAAAACAGAGACATTGAAATTACCTTGATGAAAATAAATTAATTATCCAGTTTCATTGAAGAAAATTGATTCACAGAGGAGAGGCAATGTGGGGGGTTCATTACTGCTGTATTTCTTGCATGAGTTCATTGATGCCTTGCTCTCATGTGGTGAGTTGGAGTCTCAGCCTGAGATGCTAATTCATGATGATGCTGCAGTGCAGCTCATTTCTGAATGTATGTTCTAATGCTGTGCTAATGGTTCATTCTTTCTTATGATAGAGTGGGTGTGCTCCAGAAAAGGGTATAAAAACGTGATCATAAGTAACCCATATGATTCCTAGCTTGGAGTATTCAGTGACATACAAAGAACATGAAAAAGATGGTACATTTTGCTGTATTTTTCCAGAAAATGGGTTGGCATCTTGTGTAAAACCCACGAGGAATAACTAAACAGAGAAGGATGAAATAGTGAACTCTGATAAAGGAATAAATAGCAAAATAAAACCTAGTGGAAATCAGATGTTTGACCCTTTGCAAACAGAGGAGAACAATTTGTCAGTGGAACCAATGCTCTCTTCAGTCTGTGCAATTGCTTGTTGGAATGGAAATTTATTATAAAAGTGGTAGAACTGCTTTTTTCCCCTTTTTTTTTTTTTCTGAGGTCTTCCTAGAAATTTGCAGGTGATGAGAGAAGCCTTCATTCTAATAAAAGAATAGGCCAGCTTACTGATTGGAGAAAATTACATGAAGTTTTTTAATCAAAGTCTCTGTGGTCTGCTGTCTGATTTTCTAGGCCAGATGTCAAATGTTTTTCACTGATGTCGATGTTGAAGTAATCACTAAGCCAATTCCAAGAATGAGCAAGTGAGACTGTAATAACATTTCATTTCAGTATTACATAAGCTTTTTTTTCCCAGCTATGAACAAAGTAACAAGACCCCTCTGATTCAATATAATTACACAAACTATTACTTTGAAATTTGTGAGACAGTTTTATGTGTGGGCAATTGCTCTATACATATATATGGGAGGTTTCAGTACAAAATGCAAAAACACATTTACAAAGTTTTATATTTTTAAACATTTACATTTAATTTAAAACATAATTACATTTTTCATATTTAATCTATTTTATTAAGTTTATCTTTGCTGCTACAGTATTAACCAGTAATTTGAAAGGCAAGAATTTTCTAGAAAAAAGAATTTGCAGTTTGAAATTAGGGAGAGAAAGAAGTAGCTGGCTCAATGATGTACCTCAGTGAGTGAATCTCAGCTGAATATTGTGAGACTGTGGCATTAGATTAAATATGTTATAGTTTTATGTAAAATATAATCAAAGATACTCATAGTGATGTGGAGAATTAGTCAAGCAGAACTCAAAACTTAAGGAAAACATCTATAGATGTTTCAAGAGGAAGGTGGTATAATGACACAAAAAAATGTCACAGATAAGTAGACAAAAAAGCAAATCTAACTAATATGAAACTATATACAACGTTCAGAGTAATCTTATTCTATGGGTAAATAAATAAATTATTAGGTAAATTAATATGGAGAATATTTAATACAAAGGTACTCAGGAGGCACATTGATCCTTAGCAGAAACTAAAAAAATGTTAATGTTGCCTCTTTCACTACAATTCCTGTCTTTATCGAACAGATATTTTGATTACACGTCTTCCATGTGCTTTGTCCAATACATATTTGGTGAGCAGCTATCCAATTTGCTGTTCCTTCATTGGTGAAGAGTTGTTGCTTAGACAGAATTTCATATTCTTTCATGGGCTTTGCTATGGTGCTTGGTACTAGAGTTCCATAAGCTGTGATGACATCATGAGGTTTTCAGACTGCTTTTCTGAGAAGGAGCATTATCTATGCTCATTTTGCAGAAGGGTAATATTTGCAGAAGGCATGGAGAGATTGACACCAATATGTGTTACTGCTTTCTGGTACCCCTCCAGGATTGTGTTTTAGAATCCTTCACCACACTTTGTTCAAAGGTCAGCTTGGTCCCTACGCACAGTTGGGATGTTATTTGCAGTGTCTGTAGTTTCAGCTCATGCCTCCTGCACATAAAGCCTGTGTACACACAGAGTATGAGCAGAAGCCAAGGTCTCATGGGGCAGTCCAGCTCCTCTTGCTGGGCACACAGGAGTGACAGGACTCCCAAGCCTGCAGCCCAGCATCGCTGCTGGCTCCAGCTGTAAAACTGCACCTCTCCAGGGTCTGTGATCTGATCCAAATTAATTTGGCCATTAATTTAGGCAAGACAGAAAGACTCATTTCAAGGATGGGGGCACTACATCTTCTAAGGAAAGGTCACTAGAACAATTTAATGAGGCTTGGGAGCCCTTGAAGACATACCATGTGCTTTTTCGGAGATACAGTGGAATCCCCTTTGGCTCATATTTCCTAAGTTTATTCAGTCTGAGAGAGCTACACAACAGGAAAACTTACATTTCAAAACCCAAGTTTAAAGTCTGAGAAATATGTCAGGATGTGAAGAAAGAATATTAAAATAGGAGGTATCATACCAGATTCAAAACAAGAAGTACTACCAGTCCTGTCCCTAGAAACAGACAGAATATAAACAAGTTGGAGAAATATTGTAACAGTATAAAGCCTTTAAAAATATAAGAGCTTTCAGTTTAGTCATAGTGATCCCCAGGGACAATTCTCTGTCCTGCAATCCTGACTTAGTATACCAAGTACCTCAGAGGACAGTGAATGCAAGATTTAATATATAGTGAATAAGTAGGTCAGTTAGAAAAGTTAACATTTCATTCATAAGCTCAGACATGATCTTCTACTATAGACCTATACCATAATATAAAAATTTTCCCATAAAGTGAGCAGTTTTGTGATTAAGACGCCAGCTCAGAGCTCCAGCATTCAGTGATACCATTCTGTTTTATCAGGCAAAACCATTTTCATGTGCTACCTATACAGCAAGGACCAAAAAATCTGCAGTGATTGAGATAGTCAAGTGCCACTTTGATAGTGTAATGCTGAATTAAACTTAAAACTTGGAGACACATGTGGCTAGATACTATTGCATAAAACAACAGTTCTCCAGAGCTGCCTTGTGCAAAAATTTGCATGTGCGCAGCAGTCTTTGCACACTCAAGTGTTGGTATGCAGAAATCATAAATGTTTGCTTGCAGCTTAGGCCCTAAATGAGAGTTATAGTAATCAAATCTACTCTTCTAGATTGGAAAAAAATGGAAAAAATTAGTATCACAGCTAAAACTGTTGAGGATAATAAGGTTGCATTCCAGGACATAAGTCTGATTCCATTTATGTGTACTTCATGACAAAGAACCTGTTCCCTTTAAGGTTAATAAAAAGTGGCACATTGAACCATCTAGCTTTTTCAAATACAACCTCTTTAAGCAAAACCTCTTGAAAATCATATCTAGTATAACTCCTTAGGCCATGTAAAAAAATCCCTTCAATAAATAATGAATAATTTTCATTCTTTATCAATTTTTCAATATTTCTGCCTCTTCACTTGCTTGTTGAAAATAGCTAATTTTCTTTTAATCTGTGTTGAAATTGTTCACTCAATTTTTTGTGAATTTTTGTTTCTCCACAATTTCTTATTTCAGCTGTTTTCTTAGTTACAATGGGTCACTGGAGACTCATATAATTGTTTCTTACTCTCTAGTTGGAAGTGTGAAATTGTAGATACAGAGCCTCTGATGTGAAAGCTCCTGGAAAATAAATACCTGCAATTGTTGAGCAGGCAGCATTAAAATATGTTTTATGAGATGTTCATGGCAATAAAAAGACACTTCCAGAAAGTATACGGGAAGAAAAACCCTGGTATGAAAACATCCCCAAATCATTTTTTATTTTGTGTAAGTATTTATGGAAATAGTCTTTGCTGTAGCGGGCTAGAACTTACACAAACAATATTTTTCCTACTCTTCAGGGAACCAGAGAAATAACACATAACTAAATCATTCAAAAGACGCATTTTTGTTAAAATATTACTGTTTCAATATTTTGAAGACACAAATTGGTCAAAACCTGATTATCATGACACAATCAAACATGTCAAAGCCCACACTGGTGAATGCAGACTGAACATGTAAAATAGCGCCAGTAAAAGGGTAGGCATGTAGTTGTACCTAATATCCCCAAAATATGACTTTCAGAGTCTTACATAAACTTTGGAAGCAGAATATTTTGCCTTATTCTTTGTAAGAAAGACTGCAAATACTACTCCAAACACATTCTTAATAAGCCTTCCCATAGCCAGAAAAATAAAGCTACTATTGGGAGGTCACCAGAAGGAGGAGGATGACAGAACAGGTAGCTCATGCTCCGTGTACTAGCTCTGACCATTGAGTTTCTTCTTCCATCTGCTCTGCTTTCTCCCCTCTCCTATCTCTGGCTGTAACATAAACAGCAGGACCTTGGCTCTCTGAGTGTGGGCTGTGGCAATTTTCCCAAATGAGACAGCAGATCTTCCCAGTGTTCTGTGAACAGAGCCACAGCCCGAGTTTAGTAACTACTCCCTGCAGATGGAAAAGTAAAAAGCTTACTGAGGGAAGCTGAGACTGAGGAGAAGTTTCCATATGAAGAGCTCAGGGAAAAATCACAGCAGCCCATTACAGGACAGGAATGGTCACCTCACAAACAGGAAGACCTGAGACCATAGTGTCACATTCTCTGCCTCTGTTTCCAACACGGAGGATGGACCAAGGAGGTCTCAAGTGCCCTGAGCTGGAGAGCCATGTCAGCGAGAATGATCAGCTCCCAGCCTACCTGAGATTGTGCACGGGCTGCTGCTCCAGCTGGAATCTCTAGGGCCTCTTGGGATTCATCCAGCAATCCTAAAAGAGCTAGCTGATGTCATTGCAAAATCAAATTCCTCCAGAAAACCGGAAACCTCATGAATCATTGGTCCACTGCCCATTTTGAGAAGGATACAGGGCTGTCTGGCTGGCCTGTTTGAGGGGGCTTGGATGAAAAACATTAATGCTTCTAAGTATCAAGACTTTTGTGAATGGGAAAACTGTTTTCAGCCCAAAGGCTGCCAGAATGTGGGTGGGAGAAAGAAATCTGTTTTTAAAAAAGGATGTGGTTTTGAGAGATAGAACAAGAAGTTTGGTTTCAATGAGATGTAAAAGCAAGACAACTGCAGAAAAAATAGATGATGATCATCAAGGTGTTAGAACAAAGGAAGAGAATGGTTTCTTGTAGCATTTTATAGCAACCAATCTTAGGGACAGTCAAAATGGTAGATGCACACTCATAAAGGTATATTCTATATATTGAAGCTATAAGCGTGAATTGCAGGCAATTTTAACCAAGAAGACGGCTAAAAGAAAAGTATCATTCTCCACCAGAAACATATAAAAACTAACAGTTTGAAAGGAGACAGCTAACAAGTCCTTGTTAACGAAATAAGATTAATAAAATTAGGTATTAGCTCTTGGAAAGTTAGTAACAGTCTCACCCTGTACTTTGTATTGAGCAATAATGTCTGTTTGCTGAACTGATCCACACACAGCATTGAGCCTTGCTACTTCCTTTTATTCAGAGTGATGATTTTGCTAATGCATTTTCCCCTCGGGTGTATTTTCCAAAGTGACTCCTCCCTAACTCCTGCTGGCCTTTCTATTGCCAGCAAATGAAGTCATGACTTACCATCTTGGGTGACTGGACAACACATTCTTACTGGGGCTGCCACAAAGCTGTGCTGCTGCCACCCTTCAGACCACTCTTGGTGACATGCTTAACCATGTCTGTACCAGAGGCACAGCTGTCAGTTGATTTTTGCTGTTTTGGTGAGCTTTTTATGCGTCATTGTGTTACAAGCAGGCTCATTTCACAGAGCATGCATCCCATCAGAAAGGCATCTTTTCTTACATTATCTGCAAAATTCATTTTACACAGCCTGTTTTAGTCCATCATGGCCATATTGTGTACTTTGCATTAAGTAGAGGACATGCTGTTCTAATTTTTGTGTGATGTTTTCTAGATGTTGTGAAAGGTGGTCTAGCAGTGCAATCCTGATCATGGTCCCACCTTTTTCTCTGTCTGAGTAATCAAAGCAATTCCACTAATCCCTTCACAGAGATGAGAGCAGCTTAGTTGTGTTCACAACAATGGCTTGCTGTTTTTCAGCTGGGGCTTTATTCAAAAAATGCTCTCTGAGGCAAAAGGACACTTTGAGAGTGCAGCCTTGAAAATTTGGCACCTCAGTGAATTTAATATCTCTGCACTTTCCTGCACTATCATTTCATTAAAAGATGGATCTTTTTGGTCATATCCAAAAGCCACAAAAACTCTGCAGGTTTCTTGGTGGAATTCAGTGTCTCGTGATTTCAGGCAAAGACTGATTTAGGATTTGAATTTTCTTATGAACATTTCCAAGAATGACTGAAAAGATGGCTGCAGATGACAAACACCTTGTTATTAGGAATGTTCCAGGGGAGATATTATACTTCTATAAAATCTTCTTGCCTTCTGGAATAAATTATAGTTAGTCTTCCGACACAAATCATAGTTAATGGCAAGTTGAACATGAGCCAGCAGTGCCCTGGCAGCCAGGAGGGTCAAGAGTGTCCTGGGGGGCACCAGGCACAGCATCACCAGCCAGGCAAGGGAGGGGTTTGTCCTGCTCTGCTCTGCACTGGGGTGGCCTCACCTTGAGTGCTGGGGGCAGTTTTGGGTGCCACAATAAAAGAAAGACATTAAACTATTAAAGAGTGTCCAAAGGAGGGCAGCAAAGATGAAGGGCCTTGAGGGGAAGCTGTATGAGGAGTGGCTGAGGTCACTTGGTCTGTTCAGCCTGGAGAGGAGGAGACTGAGGGGAGACCTCATCACAGTCTACAAGTTCCTCATGAGGAGCAGAGGAGGGGCAGACACTGATCTCATCTCTGTGGTGACCAGTGACAGAACGTGAGATAGTGGCCTGAAACTGTGTCAGGAGAGGTTTAGGTTGGATAATAGATAAAGTTTCTTTCCCCGGAGCATGGTTGGGCACTGAACCAGCTCCCCAGGGAAGTGGTCACAGCACCAAGCCTGACAGAGGTCAAGCAGCCTTTGGGAAATAGACTCAGGCTCACGGTGTGACTCTTGGGCATGGCCCTGTGCAGGGCCAGGAGTCAGGCTCAATGATCCTTGTGGGTCCCTTCCTACTCAGCATGTTTTGCCATTCTGTGATTTTAAACCTGAGCTGATATCTCTGTAAAAGCCTACCAGTATATTAAAAATTAGTTACTCCTTCAAACCACCAAATATGATACACATAGTACTGGTGGAGAAAAAGGATTTCTGGTGTTTTTAAACTGTTAAAACTTAGTTTGACTGTCTTGACCAGTATTTGGGAGCTGAGCAGTGCAGAGGAATTAATTTTCTCCTCTTACAGTCCCTTAATCACTGTCCAGGACATGTTCCAGTGTTGACGACAACTGCAAGCCCCAAAAGATGGCCTTTACAACAGAGAGCAGGATAAGCAACCCTGCAGCCAATTGCTCCTAACTCTCAGAATAGTGAAGATGGCTTCGCTCCAAAATTATCACAGCAGAGACCACAGAGATGGGAAGATAAAAGTTTCCTGGGTAAGCTGCTAACAATGCAGACCATTTTGCTGTGCAGAGGCAAGGCACCTGTGTTCCCACGACGTCACTGCAATAAAGGCCAGGGCTGATCCTTCACGGGTGCTCTTTATTATCATATATCAGGTGTCACCTGCAATTTCGTGTCTCAGGCAGTAAGAGAGAATCCATCTGTCATCTTCCAGTGAATCTCAGTGAAATTTCTTTTCTTTTGAAGCTGACACCATTAGATTGGTGAAGCAGATATAAGATAGGCCAGATGTTAAAAAATAGTTCCAAAATCCTTAAGGAATTTTTTAAAAAATGGTTTTGTTGGAATGGAATTGATTTACTGCCACATTTACTTCATGAACAGAGACTGTATTTCATTCAGTATGATGCAACTAAACAATAGATATGCCTGGATTTATTCTGCTCATCACATAAGGTCTCCAAAGGGTCTAAATAGTTTGTAACCCTTTAAAATTAATAGCTGAACATGCCAGTGTAAAATTGGCAGGTGAAGATAAAAAAGCTCACTCAATATTTTACACTTTATATTCCAGCTTTTCTTCTGTACTGGAAGACTTTATGGTGTCACTACTGAAATCCCAGCACAGCTTTGTGGGACACAGGTTTCCCACACTTATTTTCTCATGGATGCAGCAGGCTCCTAGATGCAGCTCCAGGCCTATCCTATGAGCCTCTGCATCTCTTACTGTACCTCTATGGCATCCACAGGAAAACAGAGGAAAAGCCTTTCTCATTTGCTCCATGTCATGCCCTACTACTGAAGTAAAAGTTATGATCAGCTCCTCTTTCACTTCAAAAAATTTTCAGGTCTTAGAAGAGTGTTCAAGGCTGATCAGGCTCCACTTCTGCCATCTTTTCTCCAGCTGTGTGATGGCAGGGTTATTGTTTAGAGAAGCAATAGCACTTGGTAAGAAAAATTGCAGTATGGCAATTAAAAAAATAATAATTGCAACAAGGCATTTTCTGGTACTGTTATGATTGCCACTATCAATTTCAACAGTTGCAAATTGTTGGGAAAACTTTATAGTGTTATCCAAGATGCTGACTTACCTATACTAATAAAAGGTGGCAAAACTAATGTTGCACTATGTGACTGAAATTAACTTTGCTATTTTAAAGGTTATTTTACATTAATATTTGATGTATGCTGTTCCTTAATTTTAGTAATAAAATAATTTTTGCAAGGCTTGAATTTAACTTTTATTCTGGCTATATATGCATAGAACCTTTATTCAGGAAATTAAAATAAATCAGGTTTCAAACTACACATTCACATTTATGGCTAAGTTTAGCATCACCTTAAGAGATGAAAAAGGGAAAGCTGAAGATGAGCTGATTAGTGTATCATCCAGGTTTTGCTGTCAGAAAAAATTAGGCTGGAACTTTTAACACTATACACAAAAAGGAACAATAAAATAATACAGTCATATTTTTCCAAAATTCATTTTCCACTCCTTCATACCAGATTTTCTTGTCTCTAAATTTGAATGTCATTGTGTAAATTGCGTATATTGTATATATTATGCACATTTTTTAAGCTGAAAAACATTTTCAACCTGGCCCCTCACTGTATTTATGAGGTGTAACCAGGTGCACCAGCCTAATTCGTACAGCAAATGTGTGCGTGGAAGCACAGGTTGCATAGACTATGCAGCTCTTCAACTGTAAATCTCAGTTCCTTCGGGGGAAATGACATCTACGACCTGGACTTTTTGTTCAACCAGTAGAGTCAGCTCAGTAGTCCCTTCTGATGTCCTGGGAAGTTTGTTTCTCTGCTTAGTCATACAAACACTTCAACAGGGAAAATTTGGATCCTGTGACTCGGCTTCACAAAAGCTCTGTCCACACAGCCAAAATGATCTCTTAGGAATCAGAACAAATTAATAAAATCAGTGTTAGCAAGTCATTGTCCCTTATTTCTGAATAAACTCAAATATAAAATGTTATAGTATTATCATATTATTAATTGGTTACTGTATAGAGTCTGCCATTCATATCAGAGGAGAAAAAGTTATTAGACATGATGTCTATTTAAAGGTAAAATTTTCAGGAAGTCCTGGTAGATTGCAAACTTGAATCTCTATTCCACAATGAGCATGTTGATGGAATGCTATAGTAAGGAATTGTCATGTCTTATTATAGAGATATTCTTGAGACTAAGACACTTGTATTTTAAGACATCATTAAGGCAATTATTACTATTAGATACAATTTGGAAATTTTAATACTAAATTTGTAGAAAGAAATCATGTCTCACTAACTTACAGAAAGGTTCTTTTGTGAAGTCAGTGAACAGAGATAGATAAAAGTGACCAAATTCCCTTAGCATATCTTGAACACTAAAAAAAAATCTTCCAACAAAGGTCTATTAAAATCTTAACTCTCATGGTTCTAAGTAATCTAAAAGTAGCAGAAATGAATAGTTATTTTTTCCAATGCAAGGAGTTAACAGAGGAGTTCCTTCAAGATAACCATAGAGACTTTGTTATTTAATATATTTATCAATACAGTGGAAGATTGTTTGGTACAGAAATCATGGTCTAAAAGTATTCAGATCACTTAAAATGAAAGTTGAGAAGACTTGTGGAGGATGTCACCACACTCAATGAGAAATAAAATGGCAGATTAAATTTATACTGATGATCAGTAATTTATATAAATAAGTTAAAAATATAGGCTATAAACTAGCCATTGCTATTCAAGAAAAAGATCCCATAGTTACAAAAATTATATGAAAGTACCATTTCCTTCATAATAACAAAAAAAAAGAAAATAAATATTAAGAATAATTGGGAAACAAATAAAGTGCAAAGCAAAAAATATCATGCCATTGCACAGACACACAGAACTCTTACATATTAAACAGTGAGCAATTTGGAAATAGTAATAAAATAAAATAAAAATGTAATAAAATAAACAGTGAGTTATTTAACCTGAAAAATTATATAGTAGAACTAGAAAAAGTAGAGACAAGAAAAAAATACAAACCAACTTTTTATGAGAAAAGACTAACTAGAAAATTACTTTTCATGTTGGGAGAGGAATGAGTGTAGGGAAGCATAAATTAATGTCCATGAAATCATGAAAGATGTTAGAAAGTGAAAGGAGAATGTTTATTCACTATTCAAGTAACAGAAAAACTTCTATCAATTAAAATTCATGCAAATTTTTACACAGAAGAAAATTCTTTACACAGTTCACCCAGTCAGTTCTACAGTTCGAGTGAAACCAGAATGTAGTGGAAGCCTAATGTATTAGTCTGTAAAAAAAAAGCAATTAGGCACATTTTTTATGAGAATATTCTAATAGAATTGCCAAGCTCAAGGAAGTGGATTCCTTTTCCAGCTCAGGAAGTCTAAAGACTTCCATTGCAAGGGAGGATTTGCCTTGTTTACACAGTGGACTCCTTTGAAAAGTGGACTCCTTTTTTCAAGTGTCCTCCATCTGTGTAGACAGTCAAACTAGGACTGCATGAGGTGCTTTTCTTGTGAGAAATACTGCTGGTGTTGTGAACTTCTAAGGTTTTACTGTTTCTCATAAAAATGAGTACTCCATCAAGTTTATTAAAAATAATTCAGAATATGATGAATATTATTTTTTCCAAAAATGGTGGATTTGCATTTGCACAGTTTTTGATTGGCTTCACTGTTATTAATCCTGTTTCCCCCCCCCCCCCCCCCCCCCATTCTGACCAATGTCACTTTTACACGCTGTCACTTGAAACACCTCTTTTTTCATGGTTGGAATTGGTGTGGCACAGACCAGCTTGAACTCCCTGCTGAGCAGAAATGTTAATGGGAGAAGTAACAAGCCAAGGTTGTGGGTTCAATCTCTGTATGAGCCACTTACTCAGGAGTTGGACTTGATGGTCCTTGTGAGTCCCTTCCAACACAGAATATTCTGTGAATCTGTAAATTTGGATGTTGTGTCCCTTTCAGCTGTGGCTCTAACAGGGCAAACAGTGAATGAGTCTGCCCTTTTGGCAGAGGACTTAGGGACAGGTGTAACAGAACTCCATCCCTGAAAATATCAGATCCTACCAAAGGGAAAACAGCCTTGATCCACCCTCTTTACAGTAGACAAGCAAAAGAGAAACATGGACATATATGCTTGTTTTAGAGGAGTTTGCTTATGTCTTTGCACTGCAGTCAATGTTTTCAGTAACATTTTCAAGTTGATTAGATTTGGTTAGGGTATCTATGATAGCATAGGGGATGGGTCTTTATCAAAAACAAAGTTAAAAAGCTATGTTGGAAAGACAGTGTTGCTGTCCCATATTTTGGTTCTACTGTGTTAATCTCAGCAGGTCACTTCCCTGTCTTGTGCTTTGATGGTACCACTTGACTGCCTTTGGGGATCCTTTCAAAACATTCTCGGTGTCAGCGCAAGAAGCTCCTTTGTTCCCATTTTTATTCACCTGTAATCTCAGATTTAGGCAACCTGGAAAAGGAGCTATTGATGGTGTCTTTCTGAGCTTAAAGAAAAATACAGACAGTAATGTCTCTGTATAAAAGCAAATAGATGTTGCCTACCCTAAGAAAGTTCCACTTCTTAATAAACAGGTTAAATTATTTTACATTATTTTTTTTCTTACTAAGCCTTATAGAAAGAGAAAACTTTCAAAACTTTTTTGATCAGAAATGCAAATTCTTATCCATTCTTGCTTTTTAATTAACTTTTTAATTTTCAAATACAAAGATAGTGTTGATGATGACTGGTAAGCTTGGGCTGAGAGATGTACTGATCTAGCGCTGTTCTTTTGAAAACTGCAGAGAAATGAATCTCAGGGTACAAATGAAATGATAATTGGGATTTCAGTTCATCAGGGTGCAATTCAACAAAATAAATGTTCAGTTTCACAGATTGTTTCTCAAGGTCTTCTTCTGTAACACACAATTTTTCAAGACTCAAATGATAGTTAAGTTTATTATATTTTTTTCTAATATTACCATTGTCTCAATCCAAGAAAGGTGCCGTCAGGATCAGAACCTCATTGTGTTTAACATCAGGAGCAAGGAGACGGAATAGTCACCCTTTTCAAACCCAGACAGCTGCTTTTAGAGCTCTAAATTGCCTTCTGAAGGCTCCTAACTTAACTACATAGGAAAACTGGAGTCCTAAATACAAGTCCTGTCCTTCACGTAAATGGTTACAGGGACCTGAAGCAGACTATTTAAATAATAGAATCCATATGAACCAGAGTAAAGATGGACTAAGATCCGTTCCTTACTGAAGGAAAATAAAAGCTGATGAAAATTAATTAATAAATAAAGGCCCCTAATGTAAATTATTTACTTAATATGGCATGTCTGAGCAGAGAAGAAAGTTAGATGTGCCTTGAGATCCACAAAGCCATTAACTGGCTGTGCCTACTCTTTTAAGAGCTGGAGTTCTGGAGCTCCATATCTGAAACACAGGAAAATACATTTCCTGAAAGCCCAAAATCATATAACCAGAGGAGCAGCAAAGAGTCATTACAGTTGGAAAAGACCTCCAATATCATCGACTCCAACCTCCAAATAAACAACATCTTGTCAACTAAATCAACTAAAAGCCACATCCAGGCATTTCTCAAACGCTTCCAAGGATAGTGATTCCACCAAATCCCTTTGTAGTCTATTCCAATGCCTGGGCACCCTTCCAGTGAAAAATTTTATATCAGGATATCTAACCTGAACCTGTCCTGGCACAGTTTGAGGCAATGTCTGCTTGTCCACCCACTTGTTGCCTGGGAGAAGAGGCCAATCCCCACATAGCTACACTCTCATTTCAGGGAGTTGTAGAGAGTGACAAGGTCACCCCCAAGCCTCCTTTTCTCCAGGATTAACAAGCCCCCTCAGCTGCATCTCGTATGATTTATTCTCTATACTCTTCCCCATGTCCATAGCCCTTCTCTGGACACACTCCAGCACCTCAATGTCCTTCCTGAACTGAGGGGCCCAGACCTGGGCACAGGATTCGAGGTGCAGTCTCACCAGTGCCCAGTGCAGGAGGACAATCCCTGCCCTGGTCCTGCTGGCCACGCTATTGCTGATCCAGAACAGGATGCCACTGGCCTTCTTGGCCACCTGGGCACTGCTGGCTCATGTTCAGCCACTCTTAACCAGCATCCCCAGGTCTTTTTTTCTGCCATGCAGCTTTCCAGCCACTCTGCCCACACTCTGTGGCACTGCAGGGGGTTGTTGTGTCCAAAATGCAGGACTCAGCACTTTGCCTTATTGAACCTCATATGGCTGGCCTCAGCCCATCGATCCACCTCATCCAGATCAGTTAACGCTTATATTTATTGCACATATTAACACTCTAAATACAAAGAAAATCCATATTCTCAATGCAATCAATCTCAATGGGATCATTCAAAATGGGATCAATTAATGATTCCATTTCCATCTTTGGTTTAGATAGCAGATAAAGTTTGAAGACCTCAGTGAGCGTGGAGAATTATCATGTTGAATTAGACATGAAAACATTTTGGGGAATTGATCACTGAGGACTGAGAAAGGTCCTATTAGTGGTTGCACCACATGAAGGTGCCTGAGGGGTGGGTCCTGGAGGGAGCTCTCCTGACAGCACAAGCAGCAGAGAGGGCTGAAGGCTGGGGTAGCAGCTGGTGTGTGTGGCAAAGCTGAGTAGAATAAGGTTAATCAAAGGAAGAACTCTAAGCTTGATCTAGATGTGGTCAAGCAGAGGGATCTACTAAAGACATTCAGAATAATGACCCAAACGGTTTTAGCAGTCTGAACTGGCTGACTGGGAGTAGTGCATAAATGAGACCACAAAATAGAGAAGACAGAAGATTTATGTGGATTATTAGTTACAACAGGTTATACTTGATTTCAAGGAGCATATTAAAAAAGACTAATCTAAACAACACTATTTTTTTCTCATGAAAAAGCAGGAGGTGTCTAGGGTCAAATTTCCATGAAACAAAATATACATTTTCCGATGGGTCAAAGGGCTGAAAACATCTGACTGCAGAATCTCTCCCATAAAGGCTGAATTACTTTGAATATTTTTAGTCATGACTCTCATCATAACTGATCATCATAACTCATCATAACTAATTTCAACATGGCAACAAGAAAAAAAATCCCAAAGATATGAGTTCTGATGAGTTTTTTTTTTTTCATATATATGGAGTATTACAACAAGAAGCAAAATCTGAGAAGGTCATAGTTGAGCACATCCCATTAATGTTTGTCCCTGGGAAACAGCCATCTCAGTTATACACCAGAATCATAGAATGGCCTGGGTTGAAATGGATGTTAAAGATCACCTAGATCAATCCCCCTGCCATGGGCCCAGATGTCTGCTACTGGACCAGGTTCTTCAAATCCCCATCCAACCTCGCTTTGAACAATTCCAGTGATGGGGTATCCACAACCTCTCTGGACAACCTGTCCCAGTGCCTCATCACTCACAGTAAAGAATTTTTTCTCATATCAAATCTAAATCTACCATCTTTCAGTGTGAAGTAGTTCCCCCTTCTCTTCTTACGTATTATATACCTATTTACACACCCTTGAAAAAGTCCCTCCATCTTTCTTGTAGGTTTCCTTCAGGTACTGGAAGGCTACAATTGAGCCACCCTGAAGTCTTCTCTTACCCAGACTGAACGACTCCAGATCTCTCAGCCTTTCATCACAAGAGAGGTGCTCCATCCCTCTAATCAACTTGGTGGCCTCCTCTGGACTAGCTCCAACAGGTCAATTTCCTTCCTGTGCTGGGCACCCCAGAGCTGGACACAGCATTCCAGGTGGAGAGCTGGGATACGACTGACCCTCTGCTGCAAGTTGCCAAGGTCCAGATTCCTTCAGGGTAACAAAGATCCTCTCTACACCAGGCTACTTTCTAGGGGCTGCTTTGTAAAGGCACCTTATTAGTGATAAGCAAAAAATTACAGACAATTAATGTAGAAAGGAACCATAAAAATTAGTGGGTTAAGGCAATTCAATTAACATTTTAAAGTAATTTTTAATTGTACAGAAATGTTGATATTCTATTTGATTTTCAACTCCACACACCTGACATTTATTTTGAGACTAAAAGAAAACTGAGGAAACAAATAAAGAGAAAATATTCTTGCTTGAGTGAATGCCTGCCCGGCAAAAGGCTGCATCATGGGATATTGTATGTATATTTTTATACCTTGGCCATCAATCAATAATACAGGGGCTCAAAGAATCATAATTAAGTTTAACTGTATTGTAGGCTTGTTATCTATTTAAAACCACAGAAACAAAAGACATAGATGTCTATGGCTCTGCAATGCCCCTCTCAGTAGCACATGGGGTCCACAAAGTCTGACATTTCAGAAAGACTATGCTGCTTCTGATCCTTGCTCACACAGGAAAAAAAAAATATGGGAGAAAAAGAAAGCCCCTATTTTAATGCTGACAATATATTAAATGAAGAAATTAAATGAAAAAATTCTGGGAGGGTATACATAATGATAAGAAAGTAAAATAGCAGTGGTTACATTTTCTATGGTAGACATAATTGATATGTTTGTTGTCTGTGATTCACACATTATTTTAAGTTTCTGAGGGGGATTTTTATTGCAAAATATTCTGCATTTTAAATACTATTTAATTATGGTTTGTTTCCTTAGGGATTATATCACCATGTGACTTTAATTTGGTATATACCCTAAGGGGCAGCATATTTTCAATTATGAAATATTTCCTCCAGAAACAATAATGGTTCAATGATTTATTGCAGGATCCTATTAGAAGGTGCCTCATACAAGTGAAATCTGAAATGCAATTGGCTTAACAATATAGTATAGGCAGGACTAAAATGCATGTGAACTGAGCGTATGGGCCTTTTTCACAAAAATCATATTTATATACTTTCATCCTTTGCATAATACTTCAATTATTATATCTTGAAAAAAGAACTTGGAAAGCTGAGAGCTATGAAACATTTACATTATTATCTCTTCAAAAAGTTCATTTTTGGACAAGTATCATTTGGATAGGGATTAACTTAATCAGAGATTTTGAATCTTCTTTACTTTAATTTTTAATCTCTTTTTAAAAATATGTCTGAATCTTAAAAAGGCCTAAACCTGTAGTCACAAAGCACTGCTTCAAAAAAGGGGAAAAAAAAGAAAAAAGAAAAAAGAAAGTTTTTAAAGCAGCCACCAGCTGTAAGAGAGATAGTGCAAGCAGCAGATTTGTGACAGAGTGGAGCATGAAACCCATCAGCTGATGAGTGAAAATCCCTGGTTTCTAATTAATCGAGGTACACAGGCCAAGGGATGAAGAGGATCAGGGAAATGAAATCAGGAAAAAGATACCATCAGTCATTTCTGCGGCCCATTGTCATACTTCAGAATCTGCTGTAATGAATCACTCAGGCATTCCACAGATACATTCAAATGGTGAAGAAAATTCATTGTCCGGTGAAGAGTGTTTGATAAAAATCTTTCTTTTCCCCCCTCTTTGTCAGAAGCCTATGATCAGAAAAGGAAATCCAGACAGCACAACAGGTGTGCTTTTGCAAGCCTGGTGAAATCTGCAAATGAACAGAGGCACTAAAGAATTTTTTTGTACTAAAATTTCACCAAAATGAAAAAAGTCACTTGTAAGAGCAGGCAGTGGTAAAATGCACTGAAAACAACTGAAGATTAAAGGGATAAAAGGTATAAATGCTCTTCTGGTTGAGAAGGTCCTGTCCTGATAAAACCATCTTATACGGTAAGGGTGAAAAATTATATTTTTTAATGTATTTTTGCCAAGTTTATAATTTCCAGATATTGAAATCTGTCTTGAAGAGCTACTAATCCATTAGCTAGCCCAAATTTAAGACAGCACTAAAATGTCATTCTAAAACTTGGAGAGGGGCAGGAACAACTACCTTTTTTGAAAAGGGGAGAGTTTAATTTTGTTCTCAAAGATAAAACAAAAATGTTTAAAGGCAAAAGGGTTTTGCTTTTTGCCTGTCTTACAGGCCTGTACAAGCACACACTCATGCAAATACTGTGAACAAAGATATGCCTACATGTTGGGTATCAGTTATCAGACTCGTGCAAAGGTTTTAGTATCTATAAAAACATTAGACCACGAGTCTTCACAAATTGAAATCCCCTTTAATTAAAACTAGGAACAATAGTTATTTACATCATAAATAGTTATTTATCTCATTTTTTTTTCTTTTTGTTTTGCCTATGGCTTAACTTTTTGACCCTGAGCAGCTCTTATTCTAGTGTATTTCTTAAAGTGGTGTCCCCCATTAGGTGACACCAGAATATAATTGTTTTTAAATAATCAGGTGCTATACTAAGACGTATAAGGAAGGCTGATTCATTTTAGATTTAATTACCATAATATAGGGGTTTGCTGTATATAGTATCAATCACTGAGACACTTTATAGTTGATAATATTAAAATGGCAATAATGAGAATTCTGCTTCATGATGAAAATAATTTTAATCATGGGTAGATTACAAATCCATTTACTGTTACGGTTACTAAGAATTCTATTATCTGCCTCCTATTGTGAAAGATGTTGAAACTTGTTTTCAGGAAATGTAAAAGATTATAGAGGTATGTACTCTATGCAAAGTTTCTATCCCAGCAGAGCAACAAAGAACTGCTTAATACCAGGAGCTGCTGAAGATGAAACTTGCCAAGTGAACTTGTAGCTGCATCTCTGCATGAACACACACCTGGCTATGCAGATCTATTTATAGGCTCAAGGACAATGTGGGTAGCTGGTTTAGGTTCTCACCATGACTTCTTCTACTCACAAACAGTACTTAGCCAGGTGACCAGCTGTTGCCTCTGAAATGAAGTTTATTAATTACTATCTCCAGTCTCATGTATAGACATAGATAATTTAGAGAGTGCTTAGTTTTTCTCGTGGCTATACCTCTGATGTTCTTCTGTGACTATGGACCTATCATCTCAATTATTTTTCCTCCTTTCTCTTCCTGTTTTTTTTTTTTTTTAAATTCTGTTCAACACTAAACAGCTACTGCTACAACAGGGCTGCCACCAGGCTGGGATTGCCTATGTCTCCTCTATAAACACACTAAGGCTGCTACCATAGGTTCATAGAATGGTTTAGGTTGGAAGGAACCTTAAGGATCATCATGGTTCCAACCTCCCTGCCGTGGGCAGGGGCACCTGCCAGTAAAACAGGTTACTCAAAGCTCCATCCAGCCTGGTCTTGAAGACTTCCAGGGATGGGGCATCCACAACTTCTCTAGGTAACCATTGCCTCACTAACCTCACAGTAAAGATTCTACCATATCAGTTTAAAACAATTACCCCGGTCCTATCACTACATGCCCTTGTAAACAGTACCTGTCCTTCTTTTTTGTAGGCCTCCTTTAGGCACTGGAAATCTGATCTGACATCTCTCCAGAGCTGTCTCCTCTTCAGGCTGAAAACCCCAACTCTCTCAGCCTATCTTCATAGGGGTGGTGCTCTTGCCCTAATGTCACCTTCATGGCCCTTCTCTGAACTTGCTACAGCAGGTCCATGTCCTTCTTCTGATAGGGGCCCAAGAGCTGGATGCAGTATTCCAAGTGGGGTTTCGCTGGTGCAGAGCAGAGGGGGATAATCCCCTCCCTCAGCCTTCTGACCACACTCCTCTTGATGCAGCCCAGGATGCAGTTGACTTTCTGGGCTGCACATGCACATTGACAGGTCATATTGACCTTCTCATCAACCAATATCCTCAAGTCCTTCTTGTAAGTGAGTCTGTCCACTTGGACATGAAGCTATTGACAGCAACTCTTTGAGCACAACTGTCCAGTCAATTTATTATCCATCAAATCCATGACTCTCCAGTCAACAAGGATGTTGTGTGGGACAGTGGCAAATGCTTTTCACAAGGCCAGGTAGACACCAGTCACTCTTACCTCATCCACTAATGCTGTAACCCCTCATACAAGACCATCAAATTTGCCAGACACATTTTCCTTTAGTGAAGGCATGTTGGTTGTGATCAATCACCTCTTTGTTTTCCATCTGCCTTAGCAGTTTACAGGAGCATCTGATCTATGATCTTCCAGGACACTGAGGTCAGAATGGCTAGCCAGTCATTCCCCTAATCTTTCTTTTTTTTCCTTTTTGAAATGAGGATTATAGTTTCCTCTGGACCCACAGATGCAACTCATCAAGTGCTATGGCTTTGTGCACCGTTGGGTTCCTTAGATGTTCTTGAATAAAATCTCCTACATAGGGTGGTTCTTCATTCTCCCAGTCCCAGCTTCTTCCTTCTGATTCTCAGGCAGTGTGACCAGAGCACTTTCCTGTGAAGCTTGGGGCAAGTATGGGGATAGTGAAAAGAATCCCAGAGACAATCTAGTCCCAAAGTACTGTTGTGGCTTGAAGGGTTGAAGGTCTCAGATAATTTCCTGTTCACAAAATGTCCA
Organism: Melozone crissalis; assembly: GCF_028551555.1. NCBI lineage: Eukaryota > Metazoa > Chordata > Aves > Passeriformes > Passerellidae > Melozone > Melozone crissalis. The sequence continues at coordinate 24,743,165 of NW_026535780.1, forward strand.
GGTGGGAACACTGAACTCTAAATGCCCCTAGCTGGCATCTGCACTGGGAGAAGCAGCCAGGACGCAGAGCAATTGGACAAGGGGATTTCTCAGGCTAGAAGTGATTTTTCCGGGAGCACACATGCTGCTGCTGCTGCACCCCTGCAGTGCTGGAAGAGCTGTGATGTCTAAGAGCTGTTCTGTTCCAATTTCATTTAAAACAAACAAAGAAACCACACTGAAGTAATTTTAATGCAGGATTTTGGAGAGGGTCTTGTACTGCTGAAACAAATAGCATAAGCTTCACCCTGCTGAACCTTTTTCTGAATCCGTGTGTGACTATGTGTGCACATATACATTAGCACTGCTTTGATTATATAATGTAATGAGCTCAGTGGATTTATTCTGGATTTACACTATGGAGCCTGAGAGCCGAGTTTGGAACAGTGTCTTGTCTTTAAGATGCCAGTTTTGTAAATGCGTTTCTTTTCTTAAGGATACTGATGAAAATTTATTACTGATTTTTCATGCATAACTTTGCAATGGAATCAGATTTTTATGTTCCAGCTTCCTCACTGTTTCTGAATTGGGATTAAAAATTTTTACAAACTTAGTAGAGAATCAGTTATCATCAAAGTCCCCAGGAGCTCATTTACTGGTGTGCAAACTGCGCCCCACACTGGTCCCCTGCTTTGGAGGGACTCAATGAATAAATTAAATTTCCAGAGACAGCCAGCTTTATAATCCTGGCCTACTGCTCTCCCTTCCTACTTGCATAATTTTTTTATCATTCTGGACTTCATTCTCTATGTTTGGCCTCTGTTGCTGACCAGTGGGTCTGGGGGAGGGACACCAGGGCTCAAAAGTCTGGGAGCATGACTTACAGGGACCAGTGGGCAAAATAGTAGAGGTTACAAAAGCCATAAAACACATTTGTAAAACTGGCAGTCTATGGAGAAAAATTGTAAAATATACTGTCTGCACCTTAATTTGCATGAGATATACCATTAGTAAAAGGAACAATAATAAATATTGAATCAATCTGAGGGTTTTTTTATGAGAAACAGGTTTCTTCTTTTTTATTATATCAGTCTCCTCAAATATATTGTTACTGAACCTTTTTAAACAACCATAATTTTATCTGAACAATAAATCTGTTGCTTTATTTTTTATCTTGTGTTTAATAAAGCATGAGACAAAAGTAAAAAAAAAAACTTTACAGGTAGCATGATCTTCTTTGAGAAAAAGTGAAATAGCAACAGCAACAAAAAAAATCCTCTTAATCAGTCTATTTTTTAACTCAGAAAGACTATTTGGAAAGGTTCCCATCAAAGTGATTTTCTACAGATAGCTCATAGGTGATGAGGATAAAACCCCACCACTTCAGCACTTCAAATATTTATCATATATATGTTTGCTTGAATCTTGATAAGGGTGAGATTTGGGACTTATGGACACTGAGATAGGATGTCACCTGAGACATTCATCTGACTCTGAATGCAGACAGAAGGAAAGTGCCTGGGAGAGGCCAGAAAAGAGGGAGGGAGAGAGTAAGGGATACTACGAATGGACAGCCCTTGTTCCCAGCTCTAATATCCCGCTGCAATTATTTTGTGGACATCCACTCCTTGCCTGCACAGGAGATAGGGCTATAAGTGTATGTTATTTTTTAATTACAAGGGGGTAGAAAAAATCCTGATGATGGGCTGGAAGGTGCCATTGCATTGTTATTTTTTTCTCTCCCTTCGTTTGCTGATTATGTGAGCTGGGCTCCTTTGCTAGCCGATGATAAGCAGAATTTCCATGTTCTCTGCATAATTAATCCATCTCTGCCTCTCTTCATGCCAACTCGCCCGTTATCGCCGGCACATGCCTGAATTGCAAAAGAATCCGCTCTTCAATTGGAACTTATTGATATTCTAAGAAAAAAAAGAGAGGGGGAAAAAACTGAAAATCCTTAAGTTTAAGCCGCAGATTTTTAAATGGATTAATTTCGCTGCAATCGCAGCCATCTAAGGCGGGAAGGCAGGCAGAGCAAATTGAAAGCATCTCCATGTTTGCAGAATTGGGTCCAGAATGCTGAAATATACTGGCACAGTTCTCTTTTAAAGTCAGAAAATTACCATTCATTTACATCACATGAAATACTTTTTTATGCTAGAAATATTCAAGAGACGTTCCTTAAATGCCTGCTAATGCTAGATAACATTTCTAACTTTCAACATTTTGCTAGACTTTGATATGACATGATAGGAATGCCTGCCAGTGTGGAATATTATATGTACCCATAATCTCTTTTTATCACATATTTAGATTATATCATCCTCTCCCTAAACCATCCTGAAGTAGTCTTTAAACAATGTACTCCGTGTCGTAGGCTCCTATTTAGTACAGTTACACGAGCCCAACTTGGTAGGGCACATTTAGACTTTGTCCAGTACCAAGGGTTTTTTAAAGTGACAACACACGATCCTAAAAATACAGTTCATCTTTTCATACCTTTCACAAAGTTAGGTGGCATTTTTTATGGTCCTTTCTACATTTAGAGATTCTGTTTTCACTCATTGATAACATGTGATGTGTTTTGTTATTTCGATGCAGCTCTTGAGGATTGTACTTACATTTTAAAAGGGCTCAGCTGTACTCCATACCAGCCTGGCACTGCATGTGGAATAACAACAGCTAGTGGCAAGCTAAGACTTTTCCTCTTCTCTCTTTTTCTTTTTTTTTTCCTCAAATAGTATGAAAATCAAAATATTCTTCTCCTTTTATTTCTCTAACACTAAATTCACATCCTTCATTTCCCTGACCCTAGGAAGCTGCAGCATTCGGCAACACTGAGAGATTTATTTAATGCCTCAGCTAAGCCACAACGTATCTGGCATTCCATGCCCATATGCTAGAAATCAGCAATTTATGCTGCTGTAGAAGGAAATGTTGACACTCACAGTTAACAGAGGGGGAAAAGTTGCTACACTGACTGCAAATGGAGATTTAGCTGTTAAGAAATCTTTGTTATTATTAGACAGATGTCTTTCATTTGAAAAATACATGGGAAAGAAATTTTAAAAATAGAGGATCTCACAGGCACTTATCAGAGACAAAAAAAAGAGAGACATACAGCACAACAATGATATTTGTGGCAACATCTCTTTCAGATACAAAACAATGAGCTTAATACATGGTTGGGCCATCTTACCCTATAAATTCGCACTTGTAATGAATTTTATGTCATTAGTAAGAAAAGAAACGCCACTGTTCCAGTTTGGATTTTTAGGCAATAAACAGCATCATACAAGAAAGACTAGCGATCACATTAGGATATGTTTTTATATAGCAGAAAGAGAACAAAGAAGGTTTTCTGGTTGCTTCATAATGATTGACAGTCTTAAAGCACCAGTGAACTTGAGGATATTTCTGGCATATTAAAATTTTAACACTGCAGTTTTGGGAAAATCAAAATGTTTGAAAGCACTTGATAGAGAAAGATAGTTATGTTTACATTCAACTCTATAAGCTGCTAAGAGAAATAGTTAAAACCATATTTAAAATAATCAAAAATTTTAAACATCTCTGAAATTGTATACTTAGCACATGAATAAAATCTCTGAGGAAGAAAATTTCTGTGTTCTTTCTGCATATATCTGTAGCATCAATAAGTAAATAACAAATTAATAGCCAGTATTAAAAATTGCTTGACATATGCATTTCCAATTGTGTACAATTTTGTTAAAAATAACAGTTTCCAACCTAATTTAGGAGAAAAAAAATATTACAAGATTACATATGTGTGCTGCATAATAACACAGAACTTCCCAACCTCTTACAGTGAAATCCTGGCTCTTTTAAAGTCAATCACGAAATCCATATTGCCTTAAGTTACACCTGCATTTCAGCAAAATTTTAGTAGTACAGTCATGTTTAATTAAGCTTATACAACAGTCAATGTTGATTATTTATATCAGAAAGTTTCTTCTAATAATTTATACTGCAAACCTACCACACTGGCATCATTATACCACACAAAAAATTCAAACACACTAAACTTATTTTGGCGATTTAAAAATAGATATTAGATATTAATTCAAACATGTGCCTTTTATATTTTTTATATCTACTTATATTCCACCTTTTTATTATCATCCTATTGTACATAATAGGTTACACAATATTACATTCTGTAATAATTATTTAAGAAACTACAAATTTCCATACTGATTTAGGAGCCAAAACTACTTTACTTATACTTTGAAGGATTTAATGGAATACTTTTTTGCACCTGATAAGAACTGCAACAGCCACAGCAATGAGGAAAAAGGGGATTTGTAGCACACAGCAATCTTCCAGTTATTCAGCATAATTCAGCATTTGTTTCAGATGATAAATATAAATTTCTCTAGCTCCTTATTATCAATCTCTGTATTGATTCAGCCTTTTAGAAGATCAACATGTAGACAAATAAAAAAAGAGATCAGTGCTCAGCAGAAATATTCCCTCATTTAGAAGCCTAGATTCAGTGCAAATCAGACGACTGCAATTTATCCATGCATGGCATTGCCTAGCATGAATCTATCCTCAATTTTATAGCTGGAAAGCAACTGTAAATGAATTACCAATTGATTTGTAAATTTTACTTAGAGAAATTTCCTTGCTCCTTCTAAAAATAATACTCTGTTTAATTTAGGGCTTCAGAGTTTGTTCAGTATATGAAATCTATTTAATGTGCTGGTCATCTTTAGAGAGTTTTGCAGTGAAACCTGTACCAAGGAAGTTGGAACCCTTTTCAGTTCCTCGATGCTTGCCGGCTGCATGCTGAGCTACCTGGCAGGCAGTGCAGCATAGGCAACAGATTTCAGCACCTATCAGCCACGGTCAAGAGATGAATCAGAATCCTACGGAATGCCATAGATGCAGAGGGATTTCCCAGGCTGCATGCAGAATACAAAGGATTTATTGTTTGTTCTGGCAGGCATGCACCATCTGCAATGTAAAGACTGACTGATATTTAGAATCTTTGGAAAGCTGTTGTGCCTACCCACTTTTACCTTCCTGGAGATGTGAAAGAAAACCCAAAGTCCTCATTATGATGGAAGTGTGGCAATGAGTGGGGCTATGTCACTTGGTGCCCATGTGTTAACCTTAGTAAGGACACCTAAGAAATCAGTTGTGATATGCAGCCCACAAAGAAAGGCCCTTAGCAACCAAGAGACAAAATATGAAGGCAAGCACAGAGTATTTGATTTGTCCATAAAACTCCTCGTATGGGTTTCATTAAGAGAATTTGGCATTTGTTACTATAATGATAATTTAAGTAAAGAATAACACAAAATCATAACAGTCTGAACAACTAACAGAAAAAAACCTACCCTCTTATAAGAATAAGTGGTAGATGCAATGGGAACTTCTCTTTGGAAAGGAGCTTTGATAAGGGTTCTCAACAGATCTCTGGCTTCAGAGATGATCAGTGAGATTACCTGCACATGTAAATTCCTGCTGTAGATATGTAGCAGTAAGACCTTAATAGGAAGTTATGAGGGAACAAATAGACACAGAGAAATCCAGCTGGAGAGATATCTCACTTCATTTTAATAAGAACAGATTTGCATTTTCATTTTATATCCTCAAAAATGTACCCTTGACTGTAACTCTAACCTCCAGGATGAACTATTATCAGCAATAGTAAATAAATAACTTGCCAGATATTATCACACATTCTTATGTCTCAGTATTTAGGTCTTAGATAAGTGTTTAGGTCTAAGAAAATACAAAATTTTCCTATGAAATGCAATATGGTCACCTAAGTATCCATGAAATTCTCAGTGATAGATCTAGGGAGCTTTCTCCCCTTCCTTATTCTCTCTCATTTGTTTTCCTTGGGACCTGGGAAGAAAACCAAAGAATGTATAATTCTGAACTCAGTTCTATGAAACCAAAGTGAATGGACTATACACAACTTTTAGTGAATGTCAGACCGTGTCTTAAAAAGCACAGAGTTATAGATAAAACATTAAATTTATTTGCAGGGTTCATTAATGCGGGTTTTTTTGCCACAAATCCTGGCACAGAGCTACAAAGAGGTTTTCTGTATTAGAAAAAAATAGAAGATAGAGTTTTCACAAACAGAAGTTACAGTTTAGGTATAAAACGTGTATTTTTTCCATTGTATAAAAAAAGCCAGAAAAAGTAGAAGAAATCAAAACTTTTCCCAGCATAATATGTTAACAAAAGAATGTTTGCATGAAAAGCCCATAAGCCAACTTTAAGCTAAAGTTGCCAACAGAGGGAAAAAATAGAACATTTCCTAGAACCAGAATTGCCAGTGCGTGCTTTACGGACTCACCTTGATTGTTTGTTATTTGTTGAGAGCTGACTGGAATCAGAATCAGAATCACAAACAGATTCAGCCATCCTTTCTGACCCTGGGGCAGTTTGACTCAGGAACAGGAGAGGAGTAAGTCCAAATCAGAAAGAAAGCTTTGTGACATTCACTGGTCAGTGATATACAAATGAAGTGGGACAAAACTCCCATTGCACTCGCACAGGCTTTCCAAAACAATACTTCATGATAGGACTTGAAAATGGAAGGTGGCCTTTGGCAAATAAAAAAGGGGGCAACCATTCCAAAACTAGAAGGGCAAATGAATGCGGGCACTAAACTAGCAACTGCAGAAATAACAGATGAGGGTTTCCAGCCTACTGCAAAAGAAGATGGTCCTTCTTAGAGTAAGTTTTGTGCTCAAGTGAATCACAAGAACAGGCCATTGAACATTTGCCTCTTGGTGCCACATCTGCACAACTGTTCTGTTGCGTGATTACAGATACACCTCAGCGATGAGGCACAAATCCCTGGAGGAAAAACTTTCCACTGCAGATCCCTTCCAAGGCAGATTGCAGCCTGGTAATAGAAAAGGCAGAGCCGTAGAGTTGCCAGCATTTGACAAATCACAGTGAGTCTCTTTGCCTCAGTGAGATAGAGCAAGGAGAGCTCAACTGTCTGAATCTGTGGCATCTAATGAACAGGAACACAATTACCTCAAACTGTTAATAAAGAAAAAATAATTTTTTCTGAAGCTGAGTTTACTATGGGCTATTGCAGCTCATAACAAAAGCAAAGCTAAAACCTAGACAGAACTGAGCATATTTTTTATTTTTCCATTTGAAACCTGGGATTATTTCCTCCAGGCATTTGGAAGGACAATGCTAGCAGAACCCTGTTTGCCAGTAAAGCTCAGTTTTGGAAATCACCATCAGTCAGCATGAAAATGGGACCAGTGGTATGGAAATGAGCTCATTACTATTATTTTTTTGCTGGCACATGCACAATTTGTGCTTTTACAGTTTTGAAAAGCGGGACATGAATTGCAAAGAAAAAAGGAGTTAACAATATTAAACAGTCAGTTGCTAATTACTGAGCAATCCAAACCTGAGTCTGGAATGACATGCTCAGACATCCAGCTGGACCTCAGGCCATATGCTATCCTAGATCCTCACACACAGCTCCCACTACTGTCAAACACTGCAGTGTTGGGTAAAAAGTTCAGTGCTCAGATTAAATATGGTCAGAGACATACATTTGTAGATACTTTGAAAAGAATAGTAAACATCTGCAATATACCAGTAAAATAAAAGGATGAGAGCTGTAGACAGCAAGGTAGGAAATCAGTCTGAATCATTGCTCTTGTTTTACTTTCATTGTTTTGTTTGGAGCAGAAATGTCCAATAACTCCATTTCTGTTTTTTCTCTGTAAGGAGGCTACTTACATAGATTTAGAATGTTACTCCATTGTAGTACCACATTTCAGCTGCCATAGATCACACTTGTAATTGTTCAATGTAAGAAATGAAGTTTATTATCTACTTATTGATCCCGAGGTATAATACTTGGCAGAAAGAAACATAAAGAAAATTCTAATATAATGTAGTAAGTTTTAATGGTGTAATTCCAAGGATAATAATATTGCTAAAAATATTATTCCCCTAAGTATGAAAAGTCATTTACCTTTAGCTCTAGGTTTCTTCTTGGTCCTAGCTAAAATATTAACTTTTAATTTATTTGAATTGTATTTCTTATCATGTATTTTCCAGATAGAGACCACCTACATTAAAAACTGTACATATGCTCAACTAAACCAGGTATTCTACGGTATCTTCTTGTAACAATGAAGATTTTATTAAGCATATTCTTCAGTAGTATGATTTCCTAGATTTATGTCATATTATCTTGCATATATAAAAAAATAATCCTTCTTAAATAAATTTAAAAATAATTCAGAGATTTCTTTAAAAAATACAGGTGTCTGATTTTGATTTTCACTTCCAAAACCACATTTGCTTGCATGTTTTGCAGTCATAAATTATTTCACCCTGGATCAGTGATTTGGTGTTGATCAAACAGATCCAATGTTGTAAATTTGCTGGTCAGCACAGTCATGCAAATTGCAATAAGGCAGAGGAATCTACAAGTTTGAAACAATTCCCAGGAACTGAGCCAATACCCTCCACTCCTTTTGGATATTTAGTTGTTATTCTGATGGGCTTAAAACTGTGGCAGGAGAAAGCATCTTTTTTGTGAGTTTTTGATGAGGAGAGGCTGAAGTGGCAGGACTCAAAAACACCCAGCAACTTACATCAAGGCTTGTTTTCATGATGCTTTCAAACATCTGTAATTCTTACTCATGCAAACAACATACTAGTGTGGTCCTGTAGCTAGATTTAAATAACTAAGAATTAAAACAACTAGAATCATAGAATCCTTTAGGTTGGAAAAGATCTTCAAGTCCAACCATTAATCCAACACTGCCAAATCTACCACTAAACCACGTTTTTAAGCACCACATCTACATGTCTTTTAAACAACTTCAGTAATGGTGACTCCACCTGTTCTTGGGCAGCCTGTTCCAATGCCTGGCAGCTCTTTCTGTGAATTAATTCTCCCAATAACCAAACTGCCCTGTCTCAAGCTGAGGCAATTTCCTCTCATCTTACCCCATTTTACTTGGGAGAAGCGATCCACACTTACAACCTCTTTTCATGGAGTTGTAGAGAATGACAAGGAATCTCCTGAGCTTCCCTTCCTCCAGGTGAACACCCCAGCTCCCTCAGCTGCTCCTCGCAGCCCCTGTGCTGCAGACCCTTCCCCAGCGCTGTTGCCCTGCTCTGGACACGCTTCAGACCCTTCCCCAGCGCTGTTGCCCTTCTCTGGACACGCTGCAGAGCCTTCCCCAGTGTTGTTGCCCTTCTCTGGACACGCTGCAGACCCTTCCCCAGTGTTATTGCCCTTCTCTGGACATGCTGCAGCCCCTCGGTATCTCTGGTATGAGGGCCCAAAGCTGAGCACAGATTTGAGCTGCAGCCTCTCCAGAGCAGAGTACAGGGGGATGGATGATCTTTGCCCGAGTCCTGGACTCTTTCTACACAGGCCAGGATACCATTGGCCTAGTCTAAGCAGGAGCTCATAAAGGACAGAATACCATGGTAGAAAGATTTGGGTTAGACATCTTAAATTCCTTCACAGAAAATAAATATTCCTTCATATACAAATACATCAAGGACCTGGCAGCATCACTTAAGAACAAATCCTCTATGATTTGGACTAATATTTTTCATGCAGCTAGTCAACACTGTATCTGTGAAACGTGAATTCAAAATAAAGATTATTCTACTAGCTAAAAGCTGGATATTTGCACATTTGCCTCCCATATTCATAAACATTTTCATGCAGAAAAAACAATGAAGAAAAATCTCATGGAAAGTTGAAATCCTAAGCAACTAATTTTCCACTTTAGGAGAAGTCTCAGTGATCACTGTGAGCCTTATTATTGCTTTATTTGTGGGAATTACTAGCTCTTAAATTGTTTTGTTGCAAATCTGAAACATGCAATAATTTACATTACAGCAATATTTAATAGAGAACTGAGAATTCTGAGATAGTTTACAAGTGGAGCTACTATAACACTTCTTGTAGCATTTTTCCATTAAAAAGTTAACAAACTGGATTAATTGCTTTGTGACAATGTTTCTTTTTAAAACCTGCTGTTTCCATGCAGCAAGACATAAATGCTGTATATGGTTACCAGTATTAGTATTTTTTAAAATAGTGCTTTTCTCCCCCAAAGGTTATAGTGTACATACATACACCATGCATTTTGCATTCTATTGCACTAATTCATGCTATAATAACCTAATAAATCAGGGAGCTTTAAAGAACTCACACAAATGCACGTGTGGATTGTATAGGAAAAAAACCAGATTTTTCAAATTCCATGCAGTCATAGTAAATTTATAGATTGTAAGATGTCATGTGTGGCAGATATTATTTTATTTGAAAGGGAAAATAATTTCACATTTCCAAACTGAACATGTATTTACTTACAAATTACATTACAATTACATAATTTTGTTTTCTCCCTTAGTTATGCACCCTGATAGAGAAACCTGGGGACAAATCTGCAAAACACTTGACAAAAATGTAAATGATATCTGGATTCCTTGATTTACTTGAAAGTTATTATAAAAGTTGCTGTAGCTAAAAGGTATTGATTTTTAAAATAAATGTGTATTTTAAAGGTGATAATATGGAGTACAGCATAAGTATAAATTCAAATTATCTATTGCTTTACTATAAATCATAACGGGCAGTTATTAATTAAGGTATTTAGTGATTTTATAGCCATTTTCACATATCTTCAAAAAACTATATCAATAATAGATAACAAAACTGGAGATAGAGACTACATATAGTATACTTCTGAAATATACATTTTTGAGAGACTATTTCATAATCCATTGAATATAGAATATTACTTATTTTTGCAGTAGATGTAGTTAGAATTCTTCTCAGAAAAAAAAAAAAAAACCACTTCTAAGAAATACAAATTCTGAAGTCTGTAGTATTGTGTACTAGATAGTTGCTGTGGCTTAGGACTGAGGACACTTGACGCAGAAGGCAAAAGTATTCTTTTATTTGATATGAACCTTTTGATTTCTTTTTCTGCCCTATTCAAAAGTCACGTTGAATATCGAGATCTTTTGCTTGAAAATTCCACCCTGAACTGCAGGTGAATGAAATGAAATCCAGGCTGTTGACTGTACAAGAGAAAGGTATGTGGACAAAAGGTTACAGGCAGCTGATAAAAATCCACTTCTCAGTGGAATATGTGCAGAAGCAGTAAAAAAAGCTCACTTTATAGTAGTTATGATTACTAATTCCCTCATGTGGGTAAGTGAAGTATATCTCATACACCTTGTTTGTCTTGCATGTCCTTGCCAGCTTGCCAAGTATATTTAGGCTCAGGAGCTCCTCCAGTCTGGAGAACAGGCTTCAACCATCTGAACCTGCATCTGCAATGGGTGGAGTGGGAGTCTGCCTGTTTGGGATGTGCCCAGAATAATTTTACTGCTGTTACTCACTTTGTGAGTAGTTTGGGAACAGACCTGCATCCTGCAGCTTGGAGGTTTGTCAAATAGGACCAAGAACAATTCGGTCAATTTGTCACAGGACAACTGGGTTTTCTTGTCAGGAACTCATACTATGCTTAAACATTTTTGTGACGGTACAAAGTGACCTAAAATTTAAAGGCCCCCAAGGAAAGGTAGTACCACTTTAGGTGGTTGTATCCACGCATGTTTCTATGGTCCTATTCAGAAATAAATTTATAATTAGTTTACTAGATATAGCAAAATATATGCTTTGATTTCAATGAGTGTTATATGGTAAGGTCCCATTTAAACAAACCCTGAGCCAAAAATGATGCAGAGGGCATAATGTTTGTCTTCATTGAGTAAAGACAGAAGAATTCATTCCTAACTGTGCTTACAATCCCCTCTGCAGGAAGTATCAGAAAATCCTCAAAGATATTTAGATTGCTGAGGCACATTTTCTAATGAGTTTGTTTGTGATCATCAGTACTTAGATAAAGCCTTTAGAAAGAACAGAAGTGAATGGATTTTTTAAATACTCTACTGTATTTCATGAATTATGGATTTTATAAAAATACATGATTTTTCACACTATGTATCTTGAGAAGCTTTAAAACACTGCATAATTTGCATCTTGGATAATGAAATTTTCATTAATAAATATATAAATCATAAATCATTTATTCATACAGTGTAATGTAGCAGTTTATTACATACTGCTTGACTTTTGTAGTCAGGGAATCCCCTGATGAAAAAAAATGCACAATATTAATTACCAGCACCATCTGTGCTAAACAATAAGAAAAACAATATTTTAATACAATGACTTCATGCATGTCAGTTATCTTCAACATTAAACCCTGCAGTTTTGTTGATGGGGTTTACCTTCTACTCATTTAAATAACTGATGTTCTTACAAAGGTTAAAACCATGAATAAATGAATTAAAATTAAATATAATGAAAAATACCAATAGATACAGCATGGATCAAGTTCATTCATCAAATAAGTGACTATACAGGTAGAGATAAACCTATATTTACATGTGTATTTTTAGATTTCCCTACAAATTTTTCCAAAAAAGTTGTTATTTACATGCTATTACTCTCAGAAGACTAATGTTCAACTTCTAAGAGTTGAAAGGGTTTTGTGTTTGTTTTTTTTTTTTTTTTTAATGGGTTTGTGGGGTTTTTTGTTTGGTTTTTAAATTAGCGCAATTCTAAATACATAATCCTTAAAACATAAATATCTACTTGTCAGTATACGGAACATAAGTTGTTTTGATGCACACAAAAATATTTAAGCTGCATTTAGTATTCTGGATGTGTGAATCCAGGTGAGTTTGTTTTCTCTCACTATAATAGCAATAAGAGTATATATTATTCTTATACATACAGGAGCTGATTTTGTTTAATGATTCAATGAGCTTTAAAAGTTTGCTACATAAAATCAAAGCTACACTTACTATTTCCTTCTCAAAAAATTGTGCCATAGGAGCCAGCCAGAGGTATTAGGATGAGGAGAGCATTCAAGTTCACTGATTGAGTGTGCCATGGGAAAATCTTAAACACAGATTCCTTATTTCCAAACTGCCTCACCTATACCCGTGTCCATATCATCAATGTTCAACATCCTTCCCTCTGCACAATTTTATTATTTGTTTTTTTCTGGCACAATAATTTTATCTCAGTAAATTGTCATCTAGTTCTAATTATATTTAAGCGTATGCCAATTACCGAAGTGGTTTTTTCCATATCTATCATATATTCAGGTTGTATATTGACTTTCAACTTTCTCCATAAGATCTGTTTTAATTTTTCAGCACTTCAGCACTCCATTGGCATTCATGGCCTTCAAAGGTACACATCAGAATGCTAAGAAACCACAGTAAACTTTCTGTCCCATTCATTGCTTTTATTTCTGCATGCATATGCTTTTGGTGACAATTATTCAGGTTTCTTATTTAAAATTTTCACTTGCTGATATACACACTTTCATAAGTATTGTGTATAACATTGTTTGCAGGAATTTACCTTAGAGGAGACAGTATTGAGACTCCCAAAGCTTTAGGAACTACCCAGAGCATTTATTTACCATAATAAAAATTAAATGCTTATTTACAGCCATCAGCTCACCTACTGAAAGGCAGTGTGAATTCTCCCAACCCCTGGGCAATCTGCTTTTCCCAGGCTTGTAGTGAGCTGAACATTATTCTCTATCAGGTGTATGTATTGACTGTGCCAAAGGCAGGCTGCTCCCTGCTCTGTGCATGGTGTCCTTCCTGTCCTGCAGCTGGCTGATTTTCAGGCTCTTCCATACCCCACATGGAAAGCCATGACATTGGCTTAGAATCATGGAATTTTGTCAGTGGGAAAAGAACTTTTGGATCTTCAAGTCCAACCAACCACCACTAAATCATGTCTGAAAGGGCCACATACCTCCAGGGATGGTGACTCCACCACCCCTCTGGGCAGCCTGTTCCAATGCTTGACAACCTCTCCTGTGAAGACATTTTTCCTGTTGTCCAACCTGAACCTGCTCTGGTACAGTTTGAGGCCATTTTCTCTTATCCCGTCACTGTTTGCCTCTGAGAAGAGCCTGACCTCACCTGGCTACAGCCTCCTTTCAGGTAGTTGTGGAGAGCAGTAAGGTCACTGCTGAGACTCCTTTTCTCCTGGCTGAACAGCCCCAGCTCCCTCAGACACTCCTCCATGACTCGCTCTCCAGACCCTTCACAAACTCTGCTGACAGAGGTGATGGCTTTGCAGACATCTGCCTTGTGCTAGAGCTGAGTGAGAAGCCAAGGAAACCTTTCAGACAGAACCATAATTCTCTTCAATGTTCTGTACTAGAAACAAAGGTGCACAGGAAGGCTTTGCACTTTTGAACTGTGACATGCTGGTACTCAGCAAACAGCAATGCTTTATTGTGACGCCTCCAGAGACTGTCTCAGGGATTCTGTAGCCTCTTGCTGTCCGTGGATTCATGTACAAGCTAAATCCATTCAGGTTTTCATCTCTTTACCAGGGCTATCTTGGTCTGCTACAAAAGTTGCAAATCTCATCAGACCCTCCCTAGGGACAATTAAGCATTGCAAATTCTGATTTCTTTTTCTTCCTCATTTTGGTGTATGTTTTTGTGTATGTTTTGTAGCCACTGCTCCATTTCCATATAAATAATTCTTTTCTTGAACCAGACTGGCCATTCTTCCCTCCAAGTGTTTTCTTGGGATCATTGTAAAGTTTTATTTCTCCTTTGCAACTTGACAGTTTTCTCAATTGTAAACATGACTCTAGGCTGATATCTACTTCCATATCTGTATAGCTTTTCTCATTTCATGTTACTGTGATTTTCCTTAATTTATTAATTAAGGGGAACATCCTTAGAATGATTTCTCGGATTCTTACCCTTCTTTTATTCCAAAAAGAAAATATCCTCCTCCAATTTGCCCAAGGTTTTTTTCTATTCAGTGTTTACTTTTCCCAATGTCATCCAGAGATGGAAATAGATCATTATGTAGAATTCACTTGCTGCTCTTGGTGATTATGTGACTTCCTCTTTCTGCTGCTTATACTTCATTATTTCCTCTTACTCTCTCAGACCTAAGTGCTCCTTCTGCCAACAGTAGTTTTCTGACAGATGCAGACCATTTCTATGGCTCTCTGTATCTAAATTATTCTTATCTTATTCCAATACATTATTACATGTGGTTTTACCCTTTATTATACAGCATATTTTTCACTTTCTGGGAGTGACTTCTGTTATATGTCAAGGCTTTTCTTCTGAGGATTTTCAGGTCTCCTCCATTCTCTTCTCAATACAATTTTACTCTCAGATACTTTCTTCCCCTCACTCTTTTCTTTCTGGTTTTTCCTTCCTCGTAGTTGATCAATAATTATTTTCAAAATATTATTTTAATTGTTCATCTTTTTCTAATCTTCAGTGATTTCTCCCCATCATTATCTTCTCTACCTTGCTTGACTAGGCAAAGCCAAAACCTTGAGCCATCCACTGGAAAAAAAATTTTCTCAATTGAGACAACCTTTCAATGGTGTTCCAGTTAATCAACTCTTAAAATTTGCTTTCTGGCCCTTAGTTAAATTTATCCATTGCCTTCTTCATTCTTCCTCACTATTCATATTCTCTACTTAGAATCATAGAATGGTTTGAGTTGGAAGGGACCTTAAGGATCATTTAGTTCCAATTCCATTGCCATGGTCAGGGACACCTTCCACTAGACCAGGCTGATCAGAGCCCCATCCAACCTGGCTGTGAACACTCTCTGACATGGAGCACCCACACCTTCTCCGGGCAACCTGTGCCAGGGCCTCACCACCCTTGCAGTAAAGAATTTTTTTTCACAAAATGAGGAAAGATGAGGACATGATCAGAGGGACTTCATACAGTATGGAGCAGATTCCAATTGCCTTGAATATCCAAATAGTTATGCAGATAATACCCGAGATGGAGTCTGCCTTCTTTATGCTGTATTTTAATAATCAGGAAAAGGTATTTTGGAAACATGAAGGTTCCATCTAATGTTTATTGTCTCTCAAATAGAAAAATAATAGTTAAAAGTACATACTAAATAGTAGATTGAATGAGCACAAATTCTGCTCATGCTCTAGGCTGACAACCTGAACAAACTTGAAATTTGAATACTATATTTGAAATTTGTAGAAAATATCCAGCTGCTGAAAACATGACTTTTGAATTATTACTGTACTGCAAAATGCCCATATTTTCATATAACAAGCACTATATTGACAATCTTCCAGTATAGGATTCAGGTATTCAATTAGCATTAGTAATTACAAAATACTGTAAATACATTACAGAAAGATAAAAATGTTGACTTTAACACATGAACCTTCATAGAATGGTACAGCTGAAAGCAAGTTTTAATTTTCTGTCAGTGAAGATTTGCACCTGGCTTTGCAGTTAGAAAAGAGAGAGGCAACTCACTATGAGCCCTATTCAGAACTGCTGGCTAGTGACACTAAGTGTGTAAGGGGCAGGGGAAGCACTGCTGCAACGGGCTGCAAATAATTTTCAGTTCCTGGAGTACTCTGAATGTCACTGAGCCTCATCTGAACAGTCCTGAAGAGTGAGCAGGCCATGTAAAAGCCAGATCCAGAGGCTGCCACAGGGAAACAGGGATCCTGAAATACAATCTCCTGATATCTTTGCTTTTATGGCTACTTGTGGTGGTGAAAATCATTAAAGAGAGCACATTGAGAACTGATGTATATGTACACATACCCAAAACATATATAATGCCTATACAGAGATAGATTATATGTGCAAGATTCATATTTAAGATTGTGACAGAAAGGCACAAATAATTCTTGTTCTCTAATTATGCAGTGTATAACTTTACATAAAGACAAAACTATTTCATTATTTTAATTCTATATCTGATGTTCAAAATTGGATTTTATTGCTTAGTTTTCTGTCCCATTCATTGATCAGTTTACCTTTTACTGATTCTTCAAAGAGTCCTGATAGGACACTTGTCTTAGAATCTCTTTGGTGTATTTAAAATAGCTTCCCAAGAATGAGGGAGTACTTTTACCCCTATTTTCTCCAAATATGAATACTCTTCTGAAGATTACGTACGGTGTTCAGACCTTAGGCTTTTGACTTACAACCTACAGAAAATGTCCAAGAATCACGGGCATTGTTTTAGAGGTCACTGTTTTATAAGTTGGCCTCCATTTATGTAAATTATGCATTTAAAAATGCAGTCTTTTTAAAAATACTTATGTTACATTTAAGTATGTGTTTTTACCAATAGTCTCTAGAGCTGACACAGGTGAGGTATTTATGTTTGTGGGTTGGTAAATAAATCACTTCTAACGAGGCTCTCGAAACAACACCTCAATTTTTTCCTTAGAAAGCACAAATATTTGAAATGGGTCAACACTGCCTTTAGCTACCAAGCAAAGTTTAGGAGTCTGTTTGCAAGTTCATTTCTTCTAAAAAGGCAAATACATGTTAAATGCACCAAATTTTTTCGTCATTCAGAGTCATAAAATTGGCTGCATGTTCACCAATATTATAGGATGAATTTTTCTGTTTATAGAATGACAGAGTCATTTAGGTTGGAAAAGACTTCCAAGATCACTGGCTTCGACCATTGAATACCACATTGTCAACTGGACCATGGCCACGTTCTGTTTCTTGAACACCTCCAGGGATAGTGATTCCATCATCTAGTCCGCGCCAATGCTCAACAACCTTTTCTGTGAAGAAATTCCTCCTGAGGTCCCGACTGAATCTCCCCTGTGCACCTTGAGGCCATGTCCCCTCACACTGTCACTAGCTCCCTGTGAGAAGAGCCCGACCTCCCCCGGCCTCAGGCTCCTCTCAGGGCTCTGCAGAGCGCTCAGGTCCCGGCCGAGCCTCCTTTGCTCCAGGCCGAGCACCCCCAGCCCCATCAGCTGCTCCGCTCAGGGCTTGGGCTCCAGAGCCTTGCCCAGCTCCGCTGCCCTTCCCTGGACTCGCTCCAGCTCCTCCATGCCCTTCCTGAATGAGGGGCCCAGAACCGGACACAGCACTCAAGGTGCAGCCTCACCAGTGCCCAGTACAGGGCAATCACTTTCCTAGTGTATGGTACAAGCTTAGATACAGGACCCAAATATGAAATAAGTTACAAACATTGAGGAAATAAGCTAGGTGGTATATGTGTAAAGCTATCTTCAGTTTAGAACAGCTGCAAGAAATCAAAATGTTTAGATTTAACAAAGGTTAGAGCAGATGATTATTTTAAACTTGAATTCGTAATTGGTGTAGTTACCAAGAGATCGTGCACAAAATGCAAACTGTTTGCTGCTTGATGATTTTGTTAAATAAGTCAATAGAGGGACCAAAGACTGAGCAAACAAGTAGACCTAGTTATCCCTTCTTATCAAATTCAATCCTTTTATCTGTCACAGTTTCAAGACATGATACTATCAATAGATTTTTTTTCAGAAATAAACATTATGAAATTTCCAATCCACATAGAAATAAAAGATTCCAGTTATATCTGTGCAAAGAGAAGGAAAGAAATGTCAGGAAAGAAACTTTTGGATGCATTTTTCTTTGTACTGATGTCCTCCAAGCTGTAATTCTTATGTTCAAGGGTGGAAGCAATAGTCCATTTTCCTATCCTAGTGGATCTACCCACTGTTTGAAGAGATTAAATTAGGAGAAGGATAATGCTTGCAACTTTGCATTCATGTTCCAAAAACTATCCTTTAGAGGTTTGAAAAACAAGTCATGGTTAATTCTATTCTAGACTACAAATTTAAATGTTTCTTCAGAGTTGAACTGGCTTGCAACTCAGTATATCATTTTTTCTTTTATCTTGTTTGGCAACGATCGTGTTTGCCCTCAAGATACCTTCCAAATTGTTGTGCTCTGATTTTGCTTAAAACAAGGCTGAAACACTAAGCAAGAAATATTTTTTTTCTTATTCAAATCTGTGGGAATTACATGAGCACATGGAAGATACATTTATGGTTTTGGAACATTAACTGAGCTCTTTAACTCCAGTTTGATGCATAAAAAACCCTCCCAAATCTTAAAGCAAAACTAGATACTCCTATTGGATATTTAGACACTATGTATACTGATTTAAGACATAAATTAATTAATCCTAAAGCCATTTATAATTTCTTTATTTACAATAAGTTTTTCAAACCACGCTACCATGTGTCTAGTGGTTCATCTTGCTTTTCTACCACAGGCATGCTGTTTACCAGGTCATAGAATGTAGCCTAAACTCTTGTGCATTGTTATTGTGTTGGCCTAATTCTCTTTTCAAAACAAGAAATGGTGATATAGTGTTGATGGGAGATTAGGTTAAATTACTTCTTTACATTATGCACAGTAGAAGTCTCCCAAAATTTTCTGTAACATCAAGTTAAAGAAATGTCGTTTTCCTTGGATTTTGAAAACCACACTACTTAGACACATCACTAGGGTTGGGAACACACTCTAAAGAACATGCCTTTGCATGCCATCTGTAAGTGCAAGAATCAAAGGTAATCTTTTAGATTCTACTTTACTGCATATTTGTGAATGTTATGAATGTTTTGGTTTTTTTGCAAATTCTTGAAAAAAATTAAATGTATTTCAGAAATACATTTAAAGTAGTTTATGTGCAAGGTTGGGGAAAAATCTACTCTGAGGTCATCATCTTTTTCTTTTACTAGGGTTGAGTAAGGGTCATACATGACATTTTAGAAAAAAAATAGTAAATGTATTCCTGACAATTATTGCAATTAAAAAATCCTAACCTGAATTGGTTCGACTTTCATATATGATATTATATTCCTATGTGAAATTCAAATTAAATTAAATTCTTTTTCCAAAAGTCCAAGGGCAGGAATAGGAGGTTAAAATACATTTTTAACAGCTTATAGCTTTCATGTACTAAATCATAAACATCAGTTGCAAACACAAAAACAGGCCAATTTCATTACTAGTGTTCTGATACATTTGACTCACAAACATGGAATTTGAGAACACAAAAATACTGAATGAAAAGTAATATAAAAAAGAAAAGTAATTGGAGAAGTAATACATGTTATACTTAGTAAGTCAGATCTTCTTTAATATTGATTTTTAAATGAAATCTCAACTGGCTGTTTACCAGGTGGTGAAACCGAGGGAATCAAGTCCGTCGAGATTTGCTTGGAAGATCTTGGATCTTCAGTAGTGCCATATAGGCTTGAGGAGAAACAGTGCCTGGAATTTGCTCCTACTTAAACATTACATTCAGATGAGAATGAGCTGAGTCAAGAAGAGAGAAGAAGAAAAAGCATGAGCACATAAGAAAGAAGGAACACAACCAAGTGTTGCTCAGTTGTGCACGCTCTACTGCTATTGTGCTCTCGGGCACTTACACCAGTTAGGAAAGATTTGTTTGTGTTGGATGATTTTAACAATGTGTCAGCGTAAGAAAATTAATTTACCTCTGATACACCGACTAAAAACCTGCTAACTTGAGCTACACTTACGACCCTGCTCAGAAAATCTCTCTAGTGCACAGAGGAAGGCACAAACTGCAAAGAAAAAAATGTTTTTTTCCTTGCTCTTTAAAAGGGCACTGGAAAAAAGCCTGGGAGGAAAAGAAAGAAACTGTAATGGAAGAAGCAAAGTAGCAGGGGGAAAAAACAACAAACCCAAGGGAACAACAACAACAACAAAAAAAAAAAGGTCAAAAAGAATAATTTTCTAAGAAAAGCAGCATTTTCTACCTTCCACTTGAGAGAGAAGCAGTAGGCCAATGAGGACATATGGATTGTAAATAAAAAAACTCATGTTGCACGTATGGTGGCTCACAACATTTCCCACTTCTGCTATTCCCAAGTTTCACAATACCTGAGCTCATAAGGAAGATATTAGTAAATAAAAGGTAGGAAAGAAAAATATGGCCTGATAACCGTCATCCTTATCAACACTAACCAACTCCCAGAAACACAGGACAACCATTTTTTGCCAGTCTCTACAAAACTTTATCTCAGAAATGGAGCAAAAAGTAGAACTTGAAAGAAGCCAATTTTATCTGCATATTTCCATTGTTTCAAACATGTCTTGAAAGTCCATAATTGCACTATGTGATGAATGAATAATATTAGAAAACACCTACAGTAAAGTGGTAGCGGCTATGGTTAGGTGAATTTTCCAGCTTAGTCTATTTAATTTCAGTTTTACACATTTACTTTAAAATTTTGTTTCATTGAGTCATGTATAGAATCAAAGGCCCTTCTAGAAAGCTTTGTAATTTTAAGATTATTTCATATTAATTTAATTTTATTATCAATCAAAGGCTGTAGTATGTGGCAAGCTTTTGAGTGCCAGAGAAAATAATCCTTTATTGCTGTTGTTGTTTCATCAACAAGAAGGTTACACAGTGCATTACTTCTGTAGGTCAAGCCTACTGTGCATGCTGGGGAGCCTTTCTTCTCCCCTCTAAGTGCACTGGCTACAAACATTCACATCTCCTGTAATTTGCCAGCTCTTTGCAGCTCCTTGAGTTTCTTATTTCACTCTAGAGATTCTAGATAGATCCCTACCCTTGCTTTTCTCCCAGAATAGCATACTGTCCTGCCTTACCCTCCTGCCAGAGTGTCTTGAAAACCATTCCTTCAGGGATTTTCATATCTTAAAAAGCTGAAAACAGGTGCACAGGTGAATGTCTATAGGCTGATGGAGAGGCATTTTCAGGTTCTGGATGTGGTAATCAGAGTTCCACCCACTTTGATTTCCCCTCTTCAACTCATCGATTCACAGAAATTGATTAAATATAAGATTCCAGACATGGCACAGTAGAAGTAGACAGAAATGCCATTGAGCTGCATGTTGAATTTCCCTTCAGTCTGGCAGGTAGGCTGCTGCTACTTCTTTGTGCCACCTCTCTGTTAACCTATGGATAGCAAGGCAAAGCTGTTCTCCCTAGAATCATTTAAATACATAATTAAATACAAGGCCTTCTCTAAAATGAAATCACTGCTTAGTGCAAGTGTGAGAACCATTCCTTTTCAGTGTTGAGCCCCAGTAGTGTGTACCAAGTTAGCTGAGTTGTCATGTTTTTTACTTCTCTCAAACTTTTGTTAGTCTAGATAGGGACAATTCTTTGTCTTTTTTCCCATCATTTTGTTTCTACAATGCCATGTCAAAACTGACTAATGGGAAGCAATTTCTGTAAGAATACTACATATTCCTATTCAATATTAAAATTACTATTGATACATATGGAAAACCAAAATCACACTATATGTTTTAAAGAGAAATGTGAATACCTAGAACTTTTAAAATGTCATTGCTATGCATAATAATATGCATTTTTCTTTTAAATTGGTATGTTATACTTAGTTTAAGACAGATAGCAATGTTTTATAGACCACTAAGTGAAAAAGAAGTATTTTACAGTAAAATACAGTTAGAAATAATTAATACAATAATTTTTTTCCAAGGGCTTTATACTGAGTTAAGTTAAAGGCTGCCTTGAAATGTATGGACTCTCTAGGTGTTACATATCTGGGCAGTATATAGATGATGAGAGACATTGGACTTAATGTATGCATTGAACTATAGAAAGGCATTATAGCTTTTGGTGTGCATGCTCTATCTATCTTATGTTCACTTTTCTGTGCACACAGTGATGTTTTTCTATGTCTAAGACACCTTGGCTGAAACCAACTAGCTGGAAAACCAGCTGGAGATCTTTTCAAAATATACTTCATAATCTTGAAGGAAGGGTATTCTTATTTTTCTAGCCAGCAGTAAATTTTCTACCTCAGTAGCATGGCTTATGGTACAGTATTAAAGATCCAAGCTTTCACAGCAGGTTGTATTGGCTATGTAAGCTTACACTGATTAAGGTTCTAGGAAGGAACAGTCAAATATAAGTACACAAAACAACAACACAAATTCTCAATTGAACTTAGCTAAATCAATGAAATGTGAATTGTGAATTTATCTCACTTTAATGTACATTATACAACCCAATTTAAGAAATGGTCAAATCCATGGCCTATGGATTAATTCATATTGATATTTTTTGTGCAGTGTTATTTTGAATTTCCAGCACAAGATATCCAATACTACTGCTCTGTCTGTTGACAGTCACATTGGATTCCTTTAATAAAATCCATTATTGCATTGCTGCTAGACTGAACAAGAAGTGTATTTCCACATGGGAAATTTTGGAAGAAAAGCAGATGCAGGTCTTATTATTACTACATCCAAAGGCAATAATACATACTCTCTTTTTGAGACATCAAATCTATTGATGCATCTACAGAAATGAATACAAAAATCATCACTAATTACTAGAGGATCACACTTGGAGAATGTGGCCTGGAGACAGGACTCTTCCTCACCTGCTTGACAGTAAATTCCCCTCTAGGGGCTCTTTGGAGCATACAACTTTGCAGGAATCACTGCTTCCTTTGTAAACGAGGCGAGGTGACAACATCTTGCTGACACTCATTGCCTGTAAGATAATTATTATATGAAGATTCTGAAGGCTGTAATAACACTGCTAGGCCCCATCCATGCCTGCCATGCACGCCACAGAATTCTCTCACTCTGCAACTCAGACCTGGAGCTGGAGCTGTGCTGCAAAATCCAGCACTTTGGCTTATTTTCTCTCATGCCTTTGAAAACTGGTTAAGATTCTCTGAAGGTGCTAGGTTTTCCTCAAAATAAAAAGAATCAACATTTCAAAATGGCTCCTCTCTTTGGCAGACAGGTTTCCCAGGAAAGTCATGAAGATTTTCTTGGCAGTCCACATGGCATTTTACTTTGCCATCTGCTGGTGGTCCTGAGCTTCCAGGTTCCTCTGTTTTAGCTCACTTTTTCTGTGAAAATCTTCCAAATCTGGGAGCTCAATTCCACAAAGAGTCCATGTGGACTTTGCTCAGTGACTTGGCTTTGATGTCTGGTAAGACCTCACTCACCACATAGTGAGCATGAGGACCTTAGTGCTCCCATTTTCCCTGGATCAGAGCTGGATCTTCTTGCTTTCAAGGCACAGATCCTTCAGTGCTGTCTTAGCTGCCTGGAAGGGCTGGCTCAGGCTGTGACTTTGAGTTTCCAGTTTCTCTGCTGTGGAGCCAAGGGCAGGCAGAGGTTGGTTGATTTACCTTCTCATTTTCATTTAGGAAAGCATAGATACAAGGCAAGCCATAAAAAGCCAGAAGGCTCAGAACTTGTATTCTTGTTCAGTTTCACATGGAATTTTTCAAATTCTCTTGAATGGAAATAAAAATCATCTGCTTAGGTTTTGAACAGAAATTCCCAGATTCTGCTGAAACTGAGAGAAAGTGAAAAAAAAATATTCAGGGAAATGAATATATCAAGTATCACGTATATTTGGAGTCAAATGACCTGGACATAAGAGCAATGTTTTCCTTTTTTGCTTCCCCTTGAATGTTCCCATGCAGTCTCCTCAGTATCATCAGTGTGCTGAAATATGCTGTAATCACTTTTTTCCACTGTCTAATGGTCAGCATGCACATGAGCATTTCCCATAGCACAGAGAATAACACAGTCACTGTCTGGTAACCTTGGAAAATTAAAGCTCATTTCCCCTGAAAAAAAGTAAAACTGACTACACTTTTATTATATGCACAAAACAAATTACCAAAGAAAGACAAATATTTTTATTTCTTTTCTAATCTTGTTCAGGTTTATTTATTTTAAAAGGTGCTTGCAATTTCAGAGTGGAAATGGGCTTTTGAAATTGTTTTACTTTCCAACACTGTATGCCAATAGGCTGCCTTTTCACCTTTTTCTCTGTTTGGGAGCTGTATGAAAAGGCAAAATATAGAAAAGCAAAAAATCAGACTACAAATCAATCTCCATAAAATAAAAATATTCTATTGTTGTAATTTGAGATAGATGGTATTTGTAGAGAAAACAACCCATTCTCATTAAGAATGAGATTTAGTTTTACTTTTACACACTGAAATAGATGAGCATTTTATATTGTTATGTGTAATGTGGAATATTGTTATGTGGATGAGGAGTTTATATTGTTAATGTTCAATGTGAGACCCTCATCCCACTAAAGTAAATGGCAGAGACTCCATTAACTTCAGAAGAGTTCCTGATCTCCTTGGCTGTGAGTTGGTCCTGGCATCTACCTAGCAGCTCAAGAAAGTAAAGTACTGTCACAGAAAAGGATCATGTACCTTTGATGGGCATCATGTAATTTGGTAATAAAGAGAATTTAAATAATATAGTACAGATTTTTAATAATTATCATGTACCAGATTCTTGTCTTTGTGCTCATCTTTATTGACCTTCACATGTGTGGCATCTTTCTAGAATATTATTTCAAGCAAGTTCTAAGGTTTAGCTCAGGCCTGTTTAAATTTACCTTGTTAGCAGCTGTGGTGTTGTTTAATGATAGCGTTAGCACTACAGTTTGGAAAAGGAATTCTGTGGAAGGGAATATTCCTCTTAAGGAACTGTTTACTGTTCTCTTTTATGAGGGCTACTTTCTATTGCAGTGGAAATGATGGATTAGTCTTGTTTGCAGAAACTTGTGAACTTCCATTGTTCGGGGTCTGCAGTGCAGGGACACACTTGCAGACAAGTGCAGGCAGTTGGCTGGAAGACAAAGGAAAGTTTTGCGGGAGGATTCACTTGGAAATGATGATTCCAGGAAGTGAAAGTTTGGCTTAGTTCAGGTTCTGATGAGCCTAAGACTTACATTAATTCAAATTCCTTTGCAAGTTGTGGATAGGCAAGTGAATTTAATCACTGATAACTTGAAAGTGGACTTTCAGCAAATCTCAAACTGATGTTAGGGCACCTTCGTTGGTGGCAAAAATATATTATAATGTAGGGGGGGAAAGAATAAAGTTTGTTGGTGCAGTGTAGGCTTAAACATGATCCAATATAATGCAGCATTTAACTCATCATTCCCTATTTTTTATAATCCTGTGAGACAATAAGAAACAAGCCGGGCAATATTTATAGGTATTAAACTCTTTAAGGGAATGGATATGTCTCTTTGTGTGCACTTCAAGTTCCTCCAACACCTTTGTTCTTTATAAACTGTAGTAATAACAATCATTTATTGCTATGCAGTGTGGTCTGGTTTCCCGTTTACATCCAGTATGATTGGTTGGGCTGTGTCGCTGTCCTGTTCATCACTTCTCACCTTGCACTTACATGCAACTTCTATTATGGTTATTTTTAGAATACATAGGGCACTCAAATAACATGATTACAAGTGTGGAACAACAGCTTAGGAAATAGATAGGAGGACAGTTCACAGAAAGAAGCAACATACTGCACCTAAGCTGTGCAAGATCAAGCCTGACACGGTAATATCAAAGAGAGAGCGTTTAACAGGAAAATAATGTGATGAGATTACAATGAATCCTCCTTTTTTAAAGTTGAGTTACCATCATTTAATGAGTTTTTGGATATATTAAAACAATTCTGTATATATGTATCCACATACGTCTATCTACATAGGCAATATATATGTGTAAATACGTGCAGGTATGCCTGGGATATGTGTGTATGTGTGTGTGTGTTTTATAAAATAGTGTGCTGCAGGAAACAAAACAACCAACTGTAATGTCCTATAATACTGTTTTACATTTCTGGAGAGAAGTCAAATGACCATAAGTTTTCTCTTCATGGAATCTGAGTAATTTTCATAGAATCCTCATTTTCTGTCAGCTTCAGGAATGACATATATTTACACGCATTCAGACAACTTGTGATGCCTGGAGGCAATGAGCATTGAGGAGAGGAGCAGTGTGGAATGCTCTCCCAGCTCTGGCTGACAGAGGGTACTGAGTGTTTTGTTCCAGTTGTCAGTCGTTAGAGCACCCCTGCGATTTCTCCAGCCTCGTGCTGAAGGCTCTCTTGGGCTCTTATCGCCAGGATGGTGCTGAGATGGTGGGGGCACAAAAGAATCTTTATCTCCCCTCTTTTTTTCAGTGTAGCAGAGGAATGAGCGCAGTATGCTATGACCACTACAGGTAAAGTTTGTAAGTCTGTGTTCTTCAAAGTATCAACTTTTTGTGATGTCTACCATGTAATGGAGAAATTTTGCATCAGATATAACTATTATCTCTTAATTACTTTTCCTGTTGAATCAAATACTGTAATTGGTCTGTCAAAAATGCTACAATAATAATTTGTTTGAAAAACAGATTTTGCATTTTGCATATAGCATGTAACTGAAGCAAATTTTAAAATTATTATACTCCTTCTTTACTATAATCCTTCTCTGAAAATCCTTGTTTGCCCTAAACCTGTTAGATTATCTATATTTACTTCTGTTGATGGCTTCTAACAGCTTGAAACTTTACTCGAGTCTTGGGACAATTTTACTTACAGTCAATATAGTCTCATTTATTTTTGGTTTCATTATTTAAGTTTAACATTCCTTTTGATGCTCCTTCACTTGGCTCACATTTCTCCGATTATATTAGGTCAAGGTGTGTGTACAACTCACTGACATCCAATGGGACTCTGCATAAAGCACTGGCTGGACGTTTTATAATTTGCCAAAGAGCATAAATTTATTATTACATTTCTGTATTGAGGTTACATTACTGTACATCTCTCAGAGTAAGAAAATATAGTAAGATGTTATTCTAAATAAAGAAATTATACCCCTGTAGATTTTAATTGATTTTGAATCGTTAAGGCTTGATATTTAAGTCAATGTACGCATCTAAAATAATTTGAATACCTTGAAGCAATGGAATTTCCACCTAAGACTACTTTTAATTTCAATTTTATTTCAAGAGGGATTGCTACAGGACTCAAAGAGTTGCCAGAGATGCCCACAATGAGGTAATATCTGGATGAAATTTAATATTTTAAGAAAATAACTAATTTTAAAAAAAATAACTGAGCCTGAAACAGATGAAGGTCTAGCAGTCTATATAATCTTTAATTATGCTGGAGAATTTGTAGTTAATGAGAGCAGAGAACATGGAATAGGGTGTATGCATTCCAGCTCTACTGCTTAGAAGCCCATAGAATAATGTAGTCAGTAAAGAGGTGTCTGGGGACATTGGTTGACAAGGTCAAGTGGTTGGATTTAATCAAATTCATTTTGTAGCTGGAGATTTAGTCATGGTTATAAGACAGAGAAGTCATCTCAAATAAGGAAGCCTAACAAGAAAGCAATATATCATCTGCATGAAGTGAAATATATTGCTCTCAGCCACTTAGCTTCATGTCAGAATTAAAGGAAGGTTTTGGAAGCATGGGCTATTTAAATACAAATAAGTGATAATGTAAAGCAGTTGTGCTTTTTTTTTTTTTAGTGATATTGTGGATTTCTGGGAACGGTTAAACATTATTGCTACTGGGATACACTGATGTCATGAACTGGTTCAGGACAAAGATCTGTGTTTCATTACCAGTTTCAAAGTGTGTGTAGTTTTGACATAAGGAACTGGTTTTCAACACCTTCTACAGCCATCGTGCAAGTTTAAGGCAGATATGGCATTAGTTTCACACAGAACTGCTCTCTGACTTTTTTATGCTGTTTGAAAATGCAAGAGACAGCAGGAGCTCAGCTGCAGAAAGAGAAACTGAGCTGTCTCATACAGCATTGCTCATTACCCCAATTCAAGGTTCAGATCATATGGAATGTTTGAAGTTGAGAGCTTTGTATGAGCTACCAAATTTTGGAACAGATAGCTTGAAATTGTGATGATGTCAAGATCTGCAATCCTCTCAGAGAACAGGGGGATTTGTTATGAATCGCTGATCGATAATTGTTCCTGGTCTAAACTTGGAACCAGCATTGCTGTGTGTCATAAAGGACATCTTCAGGTGTTTTAAACTTTTTACTAGGTTCATTTATTATGTGCATGGCTTTTTGTTCTAGGATCAACTTGTTATAAATGCCTTGCCCTGAATTTTAAAAATTGGAACAAGTTCTAGTTATTTCAACCTGTTTTCTTGCATTCAATTCAGGACACTATTTTCATTACATAGGTATTTAAAAAAAAAAGTATATAACCCAAAATTAAATAATAAAAGAAAAGAAAATATATTAAAACTGTATTTTTATAGAATGGTAGTTTCTTGGAATTAAAGGCAGCTCTAGGAATAGGTCTATCCAATTATATCAATGAGCTCAAAGGCAGGTAATTTAGGTCAAATGTTCCTTTTTTTTTTAATACATTTTACTGAATTTTGAAGCTATAAATGAAAGTGTTTCACCTTTAAAAAAATTAATTTTTGTAATGTAAAATCTACCACAACAGGCATTTAGGCATTTTCCTGGTTAGAAGACTAAACTTCCCATTCCAGAAATCTATGCCACTAGTCCTTAAATATTATCTGGTACTGAATATTTTTTCTGAGTGTGCTCTCCCAGCACTGTCTTGGTCATAGTGAAATACACTTGTTTCTCATCAGCATTACTCATAAGCCACTCCTCAGGTTACCCATCTTTCTTTCATTCCTTGGAATTCCTTGTTTTTTCCTACCGCAGTGCACAGGACCAAAGTTAAAATTCTAAGACAAGGAGATAGGAGCAAGAACAAGAGGGATATATTGACAAACACTGAAGAGAACATTAAAGGTAGATGATAGAACCATGTTAAGTGAGTGAATAGGAATTGAAAACAATGTACAAGGTAACTAAGAGGCAAAATAAGGCATACTCATCAATATTTTTCTGTCTTTCAAATGATCAAAGCTTTATTTTTGTGAGGTAGAAACTGATGGTTCTTCTTGTAGGTCACAGATCTTGCATCCAGAGCTTCTTCCCAACCCCTCAGGCAGAATGATGGGTTGGAGGACAATTAAATAAGTCCATTGCTGTTTGTGGTGTTAAATTGAATATTGCAAGTCCACAGCTGTTCTGGCAGCATGATTAGGGTTAAAGGATGTTAAAAGTCACCAGTTAGGGGTGATTTAAGAATAAGAGAAACGTTAATTTCATGTAAGTATTGGCTAGTAATCTACACAGTAAACGTGTGCAGGGAAAGATTCACAACCCGCATTTTGGCCAAGATAATCAAAGCTGATTTAAGCTCACCTGCAACAGGGCTGCTAAAGACAACTAATGACAAATCTGAGTAGGACTTTCACTTTCATTTTTAAACCATTTGGTAGTTATGCCACTGTTTTTTTTTAAACATTTTGAAATATTTTGTATTTTAAGAGACATGGGTTAGCCATTTAGATGTTGGTAAATCCACATCATGAAGAAGAAAAAAATAAAAACTGTGTGCTTCAAACACTTACCACCAAGCTCCAAACTTCTACAAACTTTTTGCTTGTTGGGATATTCTCTATGGCTCGAAACACCCAACACCATAAGTGGTCACAAGCCATTATGTGTCCTACTCCCACATAGATTTTATGCAATAAATTAATTTGTGCTACAAGTGTTATAGCACAAATATATACAATCAGTTGAGATTGTCTTAGAAATTCAATTAATAATATTATACTTTTTCAGTTGATCTATGCATAGTAATCATACAAAATCAACATCCACTTCTATGTTCAGGTATTGTAATGAGTTTTAATGTAGTACTTAGATGAATAATGATGCAAAATTGTCAATAAGTCTCTAATTTTGAAGAAATTTTATACTTCACACAACTAATAGAAAAAAGTACATCTTTGGAAATTTTATTATTATTTCAGTAGTCTACCTCTACTTATCAATGACTCAAACAATATTTTTCACTTTAAAGGACAAAATAAAACTTAAGAACCCTTTAGAATAGCAATTATCTTGTTTTATCATCACAAGATGCATTCTGGGAAGCAGAAAACACAGCCTATAAACCAGGTGTCCAAGGACAACACACATTAGGAGAACAGAAAATATCATGGAACTATCCCTGAGTATAATGACAGGAATAATGACAAGAAAATAATTTTAACAGTTGTTCCATTTATCAATTATTTTGAAAGAGGTAAATTTTCCATTCTGTGATCATTCTAAAATACTTAGTCCAGAAATAACATGGACACTCCCGTAGTTGATATACAAACTAAAATGATAGATTAAGAAATTGGTCCTATTTGGAAGAAATGTGGTGACAGAGCAAAGGAAGCAGTGCTATTAATGATGTAACAAAAGCAAGAATGTGAAGTCTTCAAAATAATATAAAAATTCTTTATTAATAATTCCAGTCTGTAATTCAGGAATTGGATGAGCATGAGCAACATACACAAAATTTTGCTTTTTTTGTTTATATCAGTCCTACTGAGTGAGTGAAAGGGAATTTAAAGTAAGTGCAAAACCACATTGAATAAATAAGCTCATCTGTGGCTATTTGTGTCTATTTGATGTAATCCACCATTTCATAGCCCAAAAGTGGCCACAGGAACAACCTCCAGGGAAAGGATCATTTAAACATTGAAAAAAATCTATCTAGGATTTTGTTGGTCACTGTCCATAAAACAGGGTAACACAAGCAGGAATATATGATCCATATATTAGATTGTTTTGTGTTCATTATAAAAACACTTTTAAATTAAGGGAAGCTGATCTGAATGAAACAAGCTCTATACACAAATAAAATCGTAGATCTGAAAGTTAGCTTTACTTAGCTGTTTATATCAAAGTGTAAAATGTGCAAAGTAATTTGTTTTTATGATTGGAGAAAACTACTCAGTTGTATTGATGAAAATGATTTTATAAAATTGAGGGCAACATTCTCCTTTGGGTTCTTGATAGGAAAAGGCTAGGGAGTGATTATTCTTTAGGACTTTTATTTGGACAGCTTCCACCTTAATCCTTTTAAAATCAGTGGTTGGGAAACAATCACAAACTCTGATTTTCTCCTTTTTATGCTGGTATAATTCGTAACTATCAGTATCCGTCAAAGGATTGTCTCTAGAGCAACATTTTTGGAAGCAGCTTGATTCAAAATTTAATTTTAATTTTCAAAAGGGATTAAAAGGGAAAACTGAAAAGAATTCTAAGTTACTGAGGCACTTCTGAAAAATTGCAACCCTACTTTTACATTTTAAAGTGCTATGTGAATTTTTGGATTTTACTTGTGAATTTTAGAAGGAGAGGGGAATTTAAACTAAATTTTGTTGCGAGCAGATATAATATGAAGGAGATAAACACCACATATACTCCCAATATCTTCAAAGTCAATGATGCACTTAAAACAACCAACTTTGAGAATAATTGAGATGTACTGTATTGCAAAGCGGGCTACTAAAATTCCTATACATTTTCTCAAAAAGAATATGGGGTTACAAATTCCTGAAGGAAACTGTGCTTTCCCTTTGTTGTTCAGTCCACTGGACTATTAGACCTTTCACTTATTTGCTAATTTTGCTGCACAAAGCATCTCGTTCTGAAGGTAGAAAACCTTGGGAGGGTCACACTTTCAAAAGACTGCATGGGAAGATTTCCTTTCTAATGCAGTCAATTCTATTTATAGGAAAAAGCCAAAGAGTTGCATAAATTATGAACACCCCGTTAATAACCCAAAACATGTCCATGCTGCTGAGAGGAACCTAAAATCTCAAAAAGAGAGCTGATGCTGGCATAGACTTTGAAGTTTCAATATATATTCCTATTCATGACGATGATGCATAGTTTTATATAGACCTCAAAGTGGTAAACAATACCAGTTCTGATGCAAGCAGAGGACATTTTGTGCAACTGCTCTGGGGGGAGGGGAAGTTTCATTTGCACAATATGAGGAACGGACAGGACACAAGTACAGACGATACCATATTCTCTACCAGCTATCACTGTGCATTTGAGTAAGAACACCCCTTCAATGAATGTAAAGCAGAAGAAAAACCTGCTGAAAAAAGCTGAAGAATTTGATGAATGCCATTTTAATACCATAAGGGTAAACTGGTACAACGATACTTATAGAGGAATCACCATATATGCTTCCAGTTTTCTGTTTTTGATGTCTGGTCATGCTTTTATGAATAATGTTAGATGCTGGTGTGTATGCAACCTCCTTCACTGAAACTGGGCAAACTGAGATGCTCATAATATCTAATTTGGCAAGAGCAGAGACACTACTAACAGTTTCCAAAATAAGTGTTACATAATAATTATGGAAGAAGACCAAGGAGAAGAAAAAATGCCATTTTACTTCAAACTCTCCATCTATGGTTGTACTTTATGAGACTTGCACTCTGAAGTCATAAACTGTAATTTGACAATATTAATGCTATCTTTTCAGTGTTGAGCTATGTCTACATGAAGTACTGCTGTTGGCTTATCTAAAAAGAAATTAAGATAGAAATAAAGATATTTAAGCACTAAAGCTGTTCATTCCCTTCTTCCTGTTCCTTCTCTTCTACTATCCCTTAATTTTCCTTCATTTTTCTCATATCGTATTCTGAACTCCTCCCTCTTTGGGCTTATAAGTTTCAAGAAAGCTCAAGCTATATTATTGTTTGCATGTCTGAGCAAGGTGCCTCTCTCAGAAGCCCACTTACAGGACAATGTTAAGACTGTTCTTAGGGTAGAATGTTCCTGGAGAGGGTCAGGTCATGGAGAGCTGAGAAGTTCTCTGAGTCGTAACAAACCTGGCCTCTGAAGGCGACACTCATGCCAAAACAGCAAGTTACTGCTGCTGTGGGCTGCAGCATTGCTACTGGCAGAAATCTGCAATGGGGTGTGGGATTATATATGTTTCAGTACATTGCTAAGTTTTCAGTAGACATCTGTAAGCAGTGGGGTGAACGGGCTGCATTTCAGACAACCAAGGCATCCAGGAATATCTCCTCATAGGACACTGTTCCTTCCATCCTATACTCCAGATGCTGCTGTATGTGTGATACAGTATCTTGTTGTGAACATGCATCCATATTTTCAGCCTTGTTCAAAATGATTTCTCTAACTATGCCACACTTACTGAATTTTCTTTTCCAGCTGAAGGCACAGCACATGACAGGTTAGCTTGTGCAAGTCAGTTTTGCAGTAGAATCTTGCTGATATTGAGCTATATTTTTCCTATAAGGAGAGCATGGATGTCAAAATTAGGAGCTGAGTTATATGTATAAATTTTCAGAAAGCAATGAAATATTTTTCCAGGCATTACTACAATCCTGTGCAGGGAAAAAGAGTATTTTATATTATTAAGAAGATCATGGATATTCTGTGATTCTGATGTAAAGTTGCCCAAAATATCTAAGCAGTTTGGTAGTCTATCATTTTGTTCATCTATGAGATTACCTGAGCAATATCAGAGAGCATCCAGTCAGGAAATGAAGAATAATCTTTGACACTATTTTTGGATAACAAATAAGATATAAATTTTAATGTGAGATGAAAAGTATCTTGCATAACTGAACTATCAAAAGAGATCAGTGATTTCTGCTCTAAATAAATACATGAAAAGAGACAGCAAACTGACACCATGAAAATGCTAAGCTTTGCACCAACAAAAAATTAAATCAAATTCAGAGAATACCCTTTTCAGGAAAAGTCTGATTAGGAATCCAGAAAGTTTCTGAGGTCACAATTTATTTCTATGCTATTCTTTCCTCTCCATATGTAGTGGACATGGGTTTTGGCCTCTAAAAACTGGCAGATCTCCCAGAATGGATGCAAAGGTCTGGACTATCAACGTGAGGTCTGACTCAGCACTGATTCCAGCACTCCGTGAGTCTGGCTTCCCACATTGCTGCATCCATTGAAATCCTGTGGCCAGGAACTTCACTGTATAGTTGTGATCATTCCTAGGGAGCAGAACATACACAGAAAAATGCAGCAGCAATTCAGTTCTAACTTGTCTACAGGACTGGTTGTGAAAGGGAAGTTCATATCCACAGGTCTCACCCGTTCTCTTTGGATACCCTCAGATCTTCTGTAGGTTCCTTCGTGTTTGAGGAATCTGCTTTGCAGCCTTTTTTCCTAATGTCATCTAGAAACACATTGGTGGAGTTTTTTCTCCTTTATTTCAAAAGCCAGAGGAAGCTTTACTTCTAAATTCAGAGCTCAGACTGATCATCCATCAGCTGCCCAGAGATATATTTGGGTCTATTTTCTTGCTCTTTTGGCATCACCACATAGAAAACCTACACATTGTGAAATAAGAATAAACTGTAGATTTTTGCAAGAGCTGGGAAAAGTGTGAACTGCCCCATATTCATGCTAGGGGGGTACTCAGAGCCTTAGCAATTTCATGCTCAGTCTACTTAAGTATTTCTCTGTTGACAAATGAAAAAGAGAAATAAAGTTCTAAAAAGCTATGCCATGTACTCTTTCTAACACTCTGAGTGGATAATAGTTGGGAAAAGACCAGCTTTTTCATTAAGAACTAAAGAACCAAACATTATGATTAAGATCATGGAAGAACCCAGGTCCTTACTATGGAAATCACAGCCTAAGAGCCTAACAGAACCTATGCAATTATATTTTTAACATTACACATTCCTATTTGGTGTTATAAATAGTCAGAACTTGGTTACATGTGCAACACAAAAATCAGACACATTTTCTTCCAAAATCAATTGCTGCCTAAACTTCATGGTATCTTCATTACACAGTAGTGTCTTTGGATGCAATCTGTATCCAGATTTATGAGATAACTGAAGTTAATTTCCTCAGTGTACTTAAAAAAAAAAAAAAAAAAGAAGAGGGAAATGCATAATTGCTAGTCAAGAGGTTAATTCTGCTTCCAAAAAAATATTTCAAAATTTTAGTATTTCCTCCTTTCAATGGGAGAATGGAAAGAAAAGATTGTTTAAAGAATCATTACATTTTCTCCAACAAAGGACACTGTTTTGAAAATTTTGCATATTATCTATGTGTAACAAAGTTACTAACACTTGAACATCATGAAATCTAAGCTGCACTTTTCATTTGCAACAATATAGGCATTTCAAGAATTTATGTTTTAAACTGTGATATCCATTCAGTTAGAGGGTTTCTCTAAACCTTTGTTGAATCTAAGCAAGTATAGAGAGTTGGAAGTGATGGAAGTTCAAGATGATTAAGAAGTGAGCCTCTGTGGAGATTATTTTCTTCTTCTTGAGATATTGTAATTAACCAAGAACATACATTTTCTGGACTGGTCCTATGCCACCACTGCTCACATCCAGTTACCATTTTGGTTGAATAGTTTTTAAACTATTCTTACTGCATCATTTCCTAATTATTCCTGTCTGTATCCTCATCTTGTGGACAGATGGCCACCATTCCCTCAGTACAAAAACTGGGCACATTTTTCCCCTGTCCCCATGCTTAGATGCTGCAGTTTCCTCTTGGGTAGCATTACTGCCCAGCCATGCTCTGAGAGCACTGTCTGGCTGCTACAGGCAACATTCCACAGGTGAGCAGGAGGAGCCAATGAACGCTACAGGCGCTGCAACCTTGGTACAGACAACGTTGTAACTTCATAGCAGTGTCTATAGCAGTTCAGAGAATTATGCAATTAGGGAGAGAGTGGTAATTTTTTAAGATTTGAAATATCTACTCCGAATGACTCTCTCTGCAGGTTAACAGAAAATGCTGGGCCTATTCTTGAGTCCTGAGGGAAAGCTACGCTGCTCTACTTGTGTTCATGCGACCCAAGCCCCTGCCACAGCAAAAGAAAGCGGCCTTGCCCACACAGCTTATCAGAGGCAGCTCCTGGTGAGCAGCACCAGAGATTGGCTTCACAACAACACAGCGCCAGTGATCACGTGCAGAGCTCGAGCTGCTCCCTGGCCCGGCCGCAGCAACTGCGCACGGCCTGAGACAGAGCTTTCATCTGGGATATACCACGGGCTGCTTGTTCTGACAGAGAAAATGGGCAATTTCCATGAAGTATTAAAATGTTCTAAATAAGAGTTCCTCTATAAATGAGAGAAACTGGCTCATTAATTTACACCATTAATTACATTAATGTAGTAGGCATATGTATGTTTCTTTTTTGGCATTTCACAAACAGCTGTTTTAACTTTAGGTAAATAGGTCAAAATTAACCTGAAATACATTGAAATGACTAAGCGTAATAATCCTTTAAGAGATCAAACATGTCTCTGAATGGCCATAGAAATAATACAACTGTATATGAACTCTATTGAGCTGATGAAGCAGAACATAGCCTTAATGCCTCAGAATAGACAAAATATGTAACTAACATTACTATTTAAGTATTAAAAAAAGCAGGAGTCAGCACAAAAATTATGTCATGTAATTTACCCTAAACAGTATTTAAGAATAAACACTTAGGGATTATTTGTAACTGGTTTGGACCACATAATGTGTACTAACTTTTAAGTTACAGCGACAGTTTAACAAGTTACAGTTCATATACTGTTCAAATGTTGGCAACACATTACTCAACTTCATTCTTTAACACTTAAACAACAGTAGGTTTAAAGGCAGTATCTGTCAAATTGCCTGTGCCAACTAAAAACTGTGTGAGAGCCTGGCAACAAAATAGAAACAGAAATAAACGGTCAACCTACATGAAGGGAAAGACATGGCTACTTCTAATTAGGGAACCAGACTGCAATTTAAGAGTTTAGAATGTTGAGAATGAATAAGATAAAATATTGACTTAAATTTGAAAGATGGGTATCTCATCCATGTAAGTCCCCTTTTGAGCCTTGTGCTGTAACAAAACCTTAGCAGAGCATTTCTCTTGGTGCATTTTTATCATGTTTATCTACTGCCATAGAATGCCGTCCTGCAAACACCACCACTGTTACACTGGCAGTTAACCAAGAGCCTACACCTCTAGGAAAGAAATTGAAATACAAATTTGGCACAATCTCTTCAGCTAAATAGAAAATACTTATTATATAATCAGATTCTTTAAAGTGTCTGAATATCAGCAAATGTTAAATATTGTTCATGGATTCTATCACATTCTTTTCTTTAATCAAAAAGTGGTTTTGTAAATTCAGTTATCATTTACAAACATTATTTCCAATATTATATGGTGGAAAGTTTTAGTTTTAGTTTAGCGAATTCCTGCAGCTTATATGAAGACTTCTGCAATACTGTCCCAAGAAAGAAGCGCTGAATGTGTCAAGATGTCAAGTTCAAAAACTGCTTCTGTTGAGAGTATTTTGACCACAGAGGTAAGACTGAAAGCAATGCTTAACAGTTTACCTGAACATTACTCTTGCTAGTGAAGCTCTAAGAACACTAACTGTTGTATTGCATTCATGTGTCAGAACTGAAATTTCGGGAAGCACAGTAATAAAGACATTTCAGAATCCTATGGCCTTCCTTGGCATCCATGAAATCAGTTTCTTTCTCTTTTGCTTGTGTGGATAGTTTTTTCTCCAGATTTTTTTACAAGTTAGTGTTTGACAACACTGAGAAGGTGGCAATGGGCGTGCAAAGCTTGGCAGCGCACTGAGATACAGAGTATGGTCTGTTCATAGCGGGTCACTTACAACTATATACTTAAATGAGATTATTCAAGAACGTTCAAGAGAAATTCTGTCCAAAGACACAGACTATAAACGTGAGCCCTGCTAATAGTTTTAGCTTTGTCCAAATACATAAGTGATGTCAGTAACAGGAGCATCAAATGTTGGCTTCTACCGTGCAAGAAAAATGTTGCCTATTATCACTGCTTAGGAAGGCGAAACTAACGAAGCCGAGGGAGTCAGTCGGCCGGCTTGTTTCCCTCGCTCACCTCCGAGGCAAAACCCGAGCACTCGGGGGCGGGCAAACCGCGATGGCCGCACAGCCAGGACTGCTCAGGCCACCGCAGCCGAGCGCAAGCGGCCAGAGGACCGCGAGGGAAGGACGCCGGCAACTCGCCCGTCCGTCCGTCCGTCCGTCCGTCCGTCGGTCGGCGCGGGCAGCGCCCCGGGCCCCGGGCCGGCACCTGTGAGGCGCGGCGGGACGCTCCGTGCGGAGGGGGCGTTGGGAAGCCTGCCCTGCCCTGCCCGGGGCGCGCAGCCCTGCCCGGGGGCCAGGCGGGACCTCCTGGCCTGGGGCCGGCGCGGCCGGAGGCGCTTGCGGCTGCTGCTGCTGCTGCCCGGGCAGCGCCGCGGCCGAGGCTGCGGGCGGAACGCGGGGGCACCGGCGAGCGGGACACCCCGGGGACCCTGCGCGGGCCGGGGGCACTCGTGCCGCCTGCCTGCTGCCACCGAGTTTCTTCGCCCGTTCGCCCGCCGCGCCTCTTTCAGGAAAGTTGCGGCTCTCCCCGCCGCCAGAAGCCCGGGCAGCGCCGGGACGATTGAAGCCTCCCGCCTCGACAGCCCGTGCCCCAGAGGCAGGAGGCGATTTGCATGCGGACTTGTCGCTGGTAGTAGCCACTGCCCGTCAAGCCTGACGGACAAACGCCCCCCTCTTTCCGCCCCCCCGTCCCGGAAAGCCCCTCCCTCGCCCCCTCCCTCGCCGGCACCTCCTGCCGCCTGTCAGTCGGAGCGGAGCGCGGCGCGGGCAGCGGAGGCGGCGCGGCAACGGCGGAGAGCGGGCGGGAGAGGGAGAGAGAGAGCGAGGAGCCAAGCTCTCCCCTCCCTCTCTCCCTCCCTCTCTTCC